>NC_092369.1:5935573-6282448 GCF_030848805.1 Temnothorax longispinosus
CCGACTGTTACCTTCTATATAAAAAAATCCCATAACTTTGAATATTTGAAGTTAATCTCTTTAAATTGCATTCTCTATTAACCGAAAAGATACGCTACATTGACAGTGAAACATACTGTCATTAAAAAAAAACACTTGCAATTCGTAAATTTATAAATAAAAATTTGAATGATTGTCCGTGCAATTTTGCAGATGTCTCGCACGCATACATGTTTATTTGATAAATTTTATTCGTCAATTATCTCGATCGAGACTCCGTGATTCGGTTTCTCTTCGAGATTAATCGATTTCCGTCACGAACGCGTGGAAGTATACCCGTTGGCCCTTCGAAACGGACGGCACGTACAGCGAGCGAGCGAAACCGAGATTATAAAGCGTTTATAGCGTAGCTTCCCACCTCAGGGCGCTCGCTTCTGATCTGCATAAAAATAGGGGAGCACCGGGAGCAGGAGGGGACGAGCGGAGCGCAAGAACGGATCCTTAATACGAGATCAGATTATGATTTTGCGGGGGAGTCGGCCGACGAGATGGAGAGAAGCTGGTGGAGGTCTTTAAGAGTTTCGGTGTCGAGGGCTCGCCGTTCTCTCTCATCCACTTCTCTCCTTCTTCGTGATTAGAGGGATCGTGGTAACTCGTCGAATTTTGCGGCATCCGAAGAGAACGGATTTTTCGAACAGGCGAATCATCCTTGCATTCTACCTCGCTTGATATTCCACGTTTTTCACGCTCAGTAAGAACGAAATTAAACAACGGGTTAATACTTTTTCGATAATACAAAGTACGGAATATTGTGATACATAAAATGAATTGTTAGTTTTTTATATTCTCAAGACAAATATTATGTAAATCTTATAGTATTACCCTAACACTTCTAACAAAATTATTTAGACAAATATCTTTTCTGCAGCTGTATAATAATAATTACTAATATTTGTAATAATTATACATTTTTAATGCATTCAACAATAAGTTAATCATACAACGTGCATTAAAGGATGTTACACTTAATTCATATGACATTTCTAGAAACGGTCGCGATGCAATAATACCATGGTCACGATTTTACGATATGCGCAAATGAAAATAATAGCGACAAAAAATAAAAGCCAAGCCTGGACTATAATCTGCGATTCCAATCGGCCTACCAGCTTCGGTACTGAAATATCCGAGCCTGTGTTCCCGCCTTCGGACTTGAAGCTCGCATCGGTGGCGTATCGAGCGCGAATCGCATTATCGTTGCGCCGAAACTCCACGTGCATCGTAACACCCCGTGAAGCCGAATAAGAACGCGAATAAAAAGACAAGCGCGACGACGACGACAACGACGACGAAGAAGAAGAAGAAGAAGAAGAAGAAGGAAGAGAAGAAGAGGAAGAAGAGGAAGGAGAATCGAGCGTGCCGGTATAATGGCGCCGAGACGCGAAAGGGCGAAGCTAACGATATATCTTGGACTATTGTCTTGTGGGCCGCGACAGTCGCGGCCATTATATCAAGATTAACTCTCTTATTCCCTTGGCGAAGGTATGGCTTTCGTATAGAAGGGCATATAGAAGTACACAGGCTCTCGAGGGAGGACGGGAGGTGGAACGGCCGGGAGGTAGAGGTTGCAAGCAGGCCTTATGGCACGTACACACAAACCACCCACACTTGGACGACGACAACGACGAGAACGAGCGCGAGAGGGACGAACGTAAGAGAGAGAGAGACGAAAGATAGAAAAGAGAGAATGAGAGAGAGAAGACACAAGAGGAGGAGGAAGAGGGCCATTGGTGTGTTCACGGTGTTCCCGAGACGGCATACGGGAACGGGGGTGTATGCTAGGCATCCGCAGAAGAGGACATTATAAGGAGTTATGAGGTCCTGCCTCATACGTGAGCATCCTTGCCTCTGCCTCCTCACCACCGTCCTCTTCCCCTTCTCCTCTCTCACTCAGCCTTCTTTTATCTCTCTCTCTACCAACAGCGTCTCCTCCACCCTCTTCTCGCAACTGCGGATCCTTATACACAAGATCTGTGGCGGTTCTTAATGTCCTCTCCCTTTTAATGCCCCGCTCGGTCTGCCCTCGAGGTCGAACCACGAACATTTCTGCCCACCGCCTTCTTTTTCGTGGCCCGATATTGAGTTATACGCCACGCGTATTTATCGTTCAAAATCCTTCTGTAAAGGACTGCAGGAAAGATGTGGGAGAAAGAAAGCGAAACACGAAGAAGAGCAAAGAGCAGAAATCGGCCTGGATTACGTACGGGTTATAGGCGAAGGAACATAGAAAAAGAAGAAGAAATAACAAAGAAAAGGTAAAACATTTGTAAAGATTAACCGAGATTTTTTGTAAATCTTCCATCTTTTGCATAAGTTAGTTCATCGGAAACCATGTTTAATTACCAAGGTACACGAAATAAATTAGCTTCTTTCCTTTATATTAAAATAAAATCATTTTTGTTCTAGTTTTGTGTATTATTATTGATTTAAATATATATAGTAGCCAAAATGGTATATTTATATTCATATAAAAATTTAGAAATTTTATTCCAATTTTAATTATACACATTATAAATAAATAAAATGTTTCTACAATAGATCGAATTCTGCAATATTAAATTTCTATAGATTATTTCCCCGAGTTTTTTTTTTTAATTAGATATTTCTTATTGCATACCTGTCGTGTGTTTAAAATCAATACATAACGATCAACTTTATGTTACAATTCTTATGAATAAATAAATTCGATGTTATCGCAGGAAGAGTGCGTAACGAGACTGACCCAGTCTCAAACTAGAAAGATACTCGTGCAACACTCAGAGAAAGGTTTTGTTACTATGTAAACAACCAACATTTTTTGCTGCGAGAGCTAATTAATTTTGCAATAATAGTAAAACCTTTTGTTGCAATAGCAGTTTTGCTGAACTTTGTTATTGCAATAAAAGTTTTGCTGAATTTTGCTAGTTCACATTGTTTTCACCCTTGCGTTACGGGGAGATCTACCAACGCCAACAATATTGTTCTTTTTCTTTCCTTCCTTGTTTTTTCCTTCAGTTTCCTTTCTCGATCTCTAACCACACAAACTGTAGTAGTATGCTATAACAATGAATGCGAACTGCCTTCTTCCCCTCCCCCTCTCTCTCTTCACTATTTTTTTTACGCCCTTCTACTCTCAATGCCATTGAAGCCTGTAAATTTCACACGTCACAAATCTTTCCAATACGAGATCCGCAGGTGAAGATCGTGCGATCGTAGAAGCGTCCAAGATCCGCAGCGTGTCGACTTTAAAGGCGACCGTGACGCTTTACGATTCGGCGTGACGATACCTCGGTTAGATAGTTGTTACCGCGATACACTGGATGCTCCTCAGAATCTGAAGTCTGTCGTAAAAAGAATAATAAAAATTCGAAATGTACAGACAAAACAGAAAAGAGCTAACAGAGAGACACTTTTAAAGATATACAGATTTTTATAACACATTTAGAGACACAATTAAGGAAAAACTATCACTAACATATAATGTATCTATTTTACATTATGTTTCGCAGACATTTCTAAAAATATAAAAAAGTTTCTGTGGCAATTATTCAATTACGACATTTTGAGAGAAAAAATGAGGTCAATTGCACAGAAACTGAAGGTAGGAATAGATAAAAGGATATTATCAGTAGATCTTGAAAAAGAAACTGTCAGCACCCTAAACAAGAACAATGTAGGCAAAAAGAAAGAGATTAAAAAATTTGGGAGCATTCTGTTTTTATAAAGACCGCTTTGTCCCATACCAGAGAAAGTTAGCAACTTGAATAAGATGACAGATTTGGATACATCTATATTTTCTGTCACATACGTGTAAGTTTCGAAAATGTCTTTGGTTCTAAATACCTTTTACTGACTTCCAGATTTTTAACTCTTTCTCTCTCCCTTTCTCTCGCTTTCTCATAAGATAAATCGTCAAATCCACGTTTATGTAAAAATATGAATATAATAAAGAAAATAGATTTATAAAGAAACTAAAGAGACAACATAATTTCGGAAAAAGGGAAAAGATTAGGCTCTGTATCTAAACTGCTATAACTTTTAAAAAGAAAATAAGTGAAAGACACGAGGAGAAAAAGAAATCAATTCAACTTATAAAATTAACGTTTCATTTAACATTCAAGAATTAATTTCTTGTTTCTTTGGTTATTGTTTTTTCATCTTTAATGTAAAATTTTCTCAACTTCTTTTAAATATTCTGAAAAGTTAACGGTTGGTTAGAGTTTAACAGATATTGGAATGTTGGAAATAATGATCCCTGATCTGAAAAGCCATGTGGCAACACGCAGTGTTGCGCATCAGAGGATGCTTTCAAAATCGTTTAAAACATATTAGCTTTTAAAACATATATATCTGGAAAAAGAATGTAAGTTGCACACAGCTTGGACACATTTTTCACGCACAGGAGAGTGAAGGAGGACGCAATTACCCTTTTAGGTACATATATTCTAACCATCAGTGGTGACAAAATCTAAAGTATAATTAAGATCTATTCAAAGAAGAACGAAATGTAACCTTTCTGCCCTTTTTTAGTCGCCAAGAGACATTCTTTGAATTCGTTTATTCCCAAACAAAAACAAAAAAACCAAGATAATTTAGAACAAATATTTGTCCTTAAAATGTCATATTTTGTATTTAATTATAAAATAATTTTTCCTTTTCTAAAATTTTGTTTGAAGCTTAGTTTTTGAATTATAAAAATAATTAGTTCCCTTATCATAAACCAAATACATAAGAGGTAGGCAAGAGGAGCACTAAATCTTCCGTACATTTCATGTGATTGTGCTCACGTTGGCATGCTAACTTAACTTAGACATAGGGGTACGACTCGACTATGCCATCAGCTAATCGTCAGATGTCCCACGTAATTACCTACGTTTGGCGAGTCGCGTTGCCCTTGCCCATCTCTTGCACTTGACCCATGATAAGTAAACCATTTTCTTTTATAATTCAAAAACTAAGCATCAGATAATTTTGGAAAGGAAAAATAGTCTTAGAATTAAGTCTAAGAAATATGACATTTTAAAGACAAATGTTTGTTGTGTCATCATGTATATGAATGCGCCGTGTTATTCATATTGTACTTTGATTGTTAAGCTGATTACAGCATGAGCTCTAGGAGACTCAAATTTGAGAAGTGCGTAACTATTCATAAAATATATATAGCTAGATAAAGTATTATTTTAATAATATTTTATTGTTTTTTTTTCTTAACGTCTTCTGTCCGTCCTCCGTCTGCTCTTCGTCTGTCCTCTCTGTTCCGTCTTTCATTGTTTATTATGCTTTTGTTTCTTTTTTCTTTGCCGTTTTCCTTTCTTTTGAAAGATAGAAAAGATTCGTTCCCCTAAAATGTGTCATTTCATTTAAGTCGTTCACCTTGCGGATTCGCACAAAAATGCTATTAGGCAAAGTCGGCATTAAAAGATATTTTAAGATATCTTTTGGTTCTTTTGGTGGAAAGATCTTTTGAACGGCCTATTCATATTAAACATATATAACGTTCATCTTTTGTCACCCAGAACGGCTTATGCATATTAAACATATCTAACGTTCATCTTTTGTCACCCAGAATCAAGATTTATGAAATTTAATACAATAGACTCAGAACTTTTTAAAAAAAGTTAATGGATTTTACGGATTTAAAATGATTAATCTAGACTACTAGTTGATTTTCCACAAACTAAAAAGTTTTGAAAATTGTAGTGCAAAAATTAATTAAACTTAAAAAGAACAAGCGTAAAAACAATGGGTTACGAGTATATGTAAAGGGTTGGGAACGTCCCTGTAAAACGCCATGTATCCGAGAAAGGAATCATTATCATTAAATAAAAAAAATAAAAAAAAAAAAAAAAGCGTAAGAAACTAAAAAACTATTTCATATCGCTTACATAAAGTTTAAATTTCGCGAAATGGTTTTTGCGAAATGGAAATATTTAGAAAGAAGGAAAATAAATGTTGCATAAACTGACCAAGGAGAATAAAATGCGCTGATGAGATGTGGCATTGGCTTTGCTAACAAGGAAATCCACGGAATTGTCCCCCTCTAATTTTGATGAGCTTTTAGTATTTTTTTATAAAAACAAAAAAATTAAAATAAAAAAATTGTTATTTTATCATTGTCCTATAAAGTGCTCTTTAAACCATTCAACTTTTGCTAAAATTTTTTTTTCTATCTTTTAAAATTATTTAATATTTCATAACTAGAGTCCAACCGAAATCGAAACCGAAACTTTCATGGAAATCCTAGAAAACCATATGTATACATGCTCACATATATTATATACTATACACTTTTTCTTTATAAATATTATAATATTTAATTATTAAAATAATAATTACACACATTATCACACAATTCGGTCGGGCTCGAGGCCAAGTTTCGGTTTTCGGTTTCGGTCAAACTCAATAGGATTGTAATAGTAGGACTGTGAAAAGCTTTGATAAATAATAACAATGACAGCAACAATAAAAATGACAAATATGTATCAGAAACGTACATATGGATATGTTTTCTATTAATTGTATGTACATAACATGTTATGTTTATAGTTTCAATTTTCTTACTTTTGGCCAAGTTTTGGCGTATTTGCCCCACTGTGCGACGCATTAGTTTTTATTGGTGAAATTTGAATGAGTAGAAAGTTCTGAAATAAAACTTAAAGGAAAGCATCTTTCTAAAGAAACCCTTTAAAGAT
This sequence comes from Temnothorax longispinosus, assembly GCF_030848805.1. Lineage (NCBI taxonomy): Eukaryota > Metazoa > Arthropoda > Insecta > Hymenoptera > Formicidae > Temnothorax > Temnothorax longispinosus. Next base: position 5,942,284 of record NC_092369.1, read on the forward strand.
CTTAAATCTTGTCTTAAGAAGATGCATATTAAGTACCCAATATATCATATTTCAATAGTGATTTATCAGTTCGATGTGTGGTATAAATCTGTGAAACCATTATCAAAGAAACAATGCGTTCTTTACATCATACATGATTTATCGAAGGCTTCGTCTATTCTTTTCTTATTTCAGGAAAAAACTGAAGAAACTAAAGTAAGGGTTACTGTGTGAAACGAATTGTCCTTTTTGGATACATCTAATTTAAATTTTTTTATGAAGTAAAAATGAGCACGAGGAAAAACAGGAAAAAAGTTTCTTTTATGGACGAAACCATATCGAAACCAGTTTGAAAATTTCGGCCGATTCAAGGTTGTGACGCAATAAAACAACAAACAATCAATTGTTTGATGAAATTAACCCGTAGAGCAAACTCGGGTAAGATAGGCTATAGAGGAAAGATGACCAACCTATATGTTCTTTCAATCTAGCTCACTATGAAACATCGAATGAACATGAGTTAGCCATCTTCCTTCTATGGCCATCTTACCTGAGTTTACCCTAAAACAAAGCATCTCGAAAAAAGTTTCCACTTCTGAATCCATGGGACCTTCGAAAGAAGACAGTGCACAACAAACGATTATTTTTCAATTAAACAATGTACTTTGAAATTTACATCTTTTTATATTAAGAAATTAATGGTTTGAGAGACGCATGAGTGAGTGACAATTCTGATTATTGTTTAATTACAGACCTGGAGCGACGTACCTCGTCTGAAAATCCGTCCAAGTCTGGTATCATGAAATATAAAACTCAGAAGAATGTCTCTAAGAGTGGTAATTCTCCTTCGGTAAGAAAAGAATCTATTTTACATATTTCATATTATTTCATCTATTCTCGATACGACGTACGCAAACGAAATGCTGATTGCAGAATTTTTCTCCTACACCTAGCAAGATGCTCCAGGACAAACGCTGTAAATAAGATCGGAATTATTTGCAGTTTATTATTATATATTGCGGTTTGTTAGTTAAAACTGCGTAACTTCCGCGATAGTGTCCACGTGTACGGGCTTGAGTCAAGCGTACAAGAGTCCAAATCTATTGCGGAAAAGATGGCTTGTCAAACGAAAAGAGATGGCTTTGTAGACAGCTTTCCCACGATCTTTCCACATTTTTACAACTTCCAAAGGTATAAAATTAAATAAAAGGTATAAAATTCTAAGAATTCTAAGGGTTCTAAGAATTTGGACGGTAGAGAAACTGGTAGAGAAACATTAGAGAAACGGTCACATCAGTTTTCCCTTGTTGAGGTTAATAACCTCGACCAAGTGCACAGGTAACTAAGCTAAATAGCTTAGTTACCTGCATGCAAAGAATAGAAACTCATTTCAATGCCATCAGTTTCGAATGTTTAAACAATTTTGAACAGGTTTTGGACCAAACCTTTTATAAGGGGAAGACAAGTGAGGCGAATACACTGTCTATCACTGTCAAAAACACTATCAAGAATACGGAAAGCTCATCATGAATGTGCTAAACATCACGGCAATGAGTCTGTTCGTCGACATCCCTGTATGCAGCAAGTGGATTGTCAGATGCAGAGATAACGCGATATTCTTTGTTTTACGTTAATTTTTTAACTGTGCATAATGTTTTTAATATCTGTAAATAAAATATAAGTTCCTATGTATATAAATATATTGTCATATCGATATATGACAATATATCGATCATAGTATAATCATATATATGCATTGCGTCTTTTCGAAGACGCGATACTTCGCTCTACGGATTCTCCAATTGTATTATATCGCGTCTCTTGAGTGTCGGTGTCGCAGTTCATTTTTGCTCGAAAGAATTCTATTGACTTTGCAATTCCCCTCCTCTTTCTATCACAAATAAAGTCGCCTTTTAATTATACTGGTCAAAAAAATTAATCCAACTACTCATATTTTTTGTAAAGTTAGAACTTTTGAAAGCGTACACATGACAATTAGGTATGTTGATACATTACACACATTTCAAACGTTTGATTATACATTTGGTTACACCATGATCCTTGCATCTACGTTCACATTTGCAGAATTTCCAAGATTATGAAGTACTCGACCCGGCTATCGAAAGTGTGAAAGAATTCACAAAATTATACTATGAGTATCTGGACAACCAAAGAGATGTACGTAACAACAAGATGTAAGTACAAGAGTGTCAAATATATTCGCCTTTTTTTTGCCTCAATACACCGTAACTCGGCGAAAAAAAATCGTACGGATCGATCTTCAAGAAATCTCGTGATAGCCCAGTAAAATGATAAAATTTGGAGGAAATAATATTAACTGGGCTGAAACTTTGTAAACAGGCTTGTTTTATGGTACTATTTAACATATTAAAACTCCTCATGTGTAGACGCTACGTTGCGAGCAGGGGAGGGTCCAAAAGGTCCAAAAAACCAGTTTTTCGCAAATAACTCGGAAAATATCAACTTTACGGAAATTTATGTAGATATAAAAATTGTAGCTTACAAAATTCCGCACAATTTCGTTTTTCATTCAAGTCTGTGCGACCAAATGGAGCAGAGATAGAATTTTTTTAAACACCGGTAGTTTTGCGATACAACGAAAACGTGTACGCGCGTCGCGCATTTTTCGCTAATATCTCGAAAATGGACTCTCGAATCGAGAAATTTTTAAATAAAAGTTGTAGAGAATCTAATTACGAACAATTTCGTTTTTTATTCATTTCTCTACGATTCAAATTTGCCAAGTGTTTAAAAAAATTCTATCTCTGCTCCATTTGGTCGCACAGACTTGAATAAAAACCAAATTGTGCGGAATTTTGTAAGCTACAAATTTTATATCTACATAAATTTCCGTAAAGTTGATATTTTCCGAAATATTTGCGAAAAACTGGTTTTTTTTTACCTTTTGGACTCTCCCCTGCCCGCAATGTAGCGTCTATACATGGGGACTTTTAATATATTAAATAGTACCCTAAAACAATTACAAAGTTTCAGCCCAGTAAGTATTCTTTCTTCCAAATCGACGAGTCATTTTACTGGGCTATATAACATGCAGAAAGTGAGATAGCGTAAAATCGCATTTTGACTTCACGAATATATATGGAGGGGTAAAAGCCGTAGTGGTGTAAGTCAAATTTTTAAAAATATTGATTTACACCACTATAGCTTTTATCCCTCTATATGTGTCCAAAGCGACTGTGTGTGATAAAAGCGATCAGCCGATAGAGGCAAAACCGATTATCCATTCACCCCATTGTCTTTTACTCATAAAAGTTCAATCCTCTTTATGAAATCAAAATATAAATACATAAGATGACAGTCGAGATTGAACGCGGGACTCGTTAACTAAGAAATGATCACTTTCATACAGAGCCAATTTTATATCGGAAGGAATTAAATTAATGCCTTCGCTGACTGTAAGACTCTACGAAAAGTGAATTTTGGATATGTACTCTGTTTAAAATACAGTATTCTTTATTGAAATTTGTCTGTTTGCTTCTCTTGCAAGTACCTTGAAAAAGTTCTATGGAATATCTCTTTGCGATTGAAATACTGTAATAATAATAATAATAATAATAATAATAATTATTATTATAATAATAATAATAATAATAATAATTATATTTGTTACAGAATATTCACAATTACTAATGATAGCTTGCAGAAATTACTGTCCTACTGCCAACGCTTGAAAGAACTCCATTTGTCCCCCATTAATGATATTGTTCGCACTGATCGCAAATTTGAAATTACTAGCGCAGTGGGAAAACTTGGAACAATTATATCTTTGTAACGTTAAACTTGTAATGCCTGATAAATATTCTTTTATTTTCGAACAATGTCTTAAGTTGCAAAAGTTTCATGTGGTGTTTCCTAATTAATAACTATTATAGCCTCGACATTTTCGCATAAGAATTCTATTAGGTGATTTTAAAACCCTATATAAATCTATTTGAATTCAGGAATATCATTTTTTTTTTCACAAAAATAAGTAAAAGGCCGGTTTGGTTAGGTTCTATACAATTAGTCATATGTCGCAGTTGGATGTCGGACACCGGCTGTAATAGAAGGCCAATGAGAAAATTTCTTTTTCGAAAACGATTCATTTGTCTCATTGGACCACCCACCATCCGACTCCGATATACTGATTGTAGATCTGTCTAAGTTTGAAAGAATAGAGACAAAAACCAAATACCTTTTATTCTATACAAATATTCTTTTCCGATAATTCATAGCCCATTTTGATTTATATAACTATTTGTTTATTAACTGATGCATGACTGACTGAAGAGTGCCGTCTGTTAGACCATTTAAAAATTTATTTGACTTTTATTCTGTTAAAAAAAATTACAGTTTTGACCACACCCTCGCAATTTACTAAAGAGAAAAATTCTTTTCTTATTCTATTTCTTCTTTCTTTTTTTAGGTACAAACGAAAGAAACAAGTTGATTTAAACACGGTTCCTCTTTTGTAATTTGTGAATTACATTTAGAAAAACAAAAATTTACATTGTTTTGTTATAATATGCAGCTCGTCTGTGTACGATGATTTCTAATAAAATTGTCAATCTATGCATATAAAAATAAAAGCCTCAAAATGTTGAAACTTGGCAATTTCTTGATTAAATCTCAAAATATATCTTACGTCTAGCTTTTCACATTTTACAAGATTGCTCTTGTCACATTGATAGTTGTTGGTATAAAAGAGCGCATCAATAATGCATTGAGTAATGAGGTAATTAGGTTGCAAGTTTGATTTTCGATTTACTAAGTAAGTGATAATATAATTTACATCATGTTAGGTATATTTCCATGCCGATAAAGTAGTCATTGCTCGGCCGAGAAGATCGAGCGTTCATTGCTTATTACGCGTATGTTTCAGCAATGATTGTGGATGTCAGATGTGCGTACGATTATCTACGGGCGCGAGTAAACGCAGGTGCCGCAGATAATTGTCTCTATATTCCGGGAAATGGCAATATAAGATAAGAAATGGACAACGTTCATAATTAGAGTCCATAATTGCATCGCGCAGCAAGTAAAACGGTTTGTAAGATCGAAGCAAACGAAATGATGCTATCATTATGTTAGTCTGTGATATAGACAGCGGAAAAAGAATATGAGAATAGCAAACGATAAGAACTGACTTGATTATGTACAAGGGGGCGAGATGACGCCGAGCGACGTCCTCGATTAAGAGACCTAAGAAATATAAGTAGCGTGTGTATCCATGTACATATAGTCGGTCATAAAGTTCCATCAACAAATTCGTTGAGTTTGATAAAAGAAAATACAATATGCAACATTATAAATCGATCGAAGGAATGCATAGATAAAGGGTTGAACTCTAATAAATTTTAAGTTTTATAAGTTATATCGAGCGAAATCACCAATATTTGTTTTAAAAATGTTTTGTCGTCCATTAGCAAAAACCACGCAGACTTTCTGGCCAATCACATAGCAAGAGCTGTGACGACAATCGTGACAATACGAATAGACAAAGCTTGTGTAAGTAGAGGGAGAAAAGGGCAAGAATTTCTCGCTATGCAGCTATTTGATTGGTCAAAAAATCCGCAGTTCTTGCCGATAGAGAGGGGAAAACGTCGTTAGCCGCGGAAGCTCAAGGCAAGGAATATTCTTTGCTGCTCATAAGCAGTCTGAACACAGTAGATCGCGTCACTTTTGGAAAGCTATCATCGGAAGCCTCTCGGTTAAGGTGAGTCGTTCTAAATTCTTGATAGACAATTTCTTGTAATTTTAGCATCTGACCTATTCAGCATCCCATCACGTCAAAAAAATAGTTGCAACGCAGCGAAAAATGCATATGATTGCCAAAGGCCACTGCGAGATTATTCTTCGAATATTTCAAGTTCTATTGTTATTCAAATATTTCAAGTTTTATGATTACGACAACTATCCAGATTCAGACGACGAGACTGCTGAACCAGAAGAGTTGCCGAAAGTTCACGACGCTAATTGTAAGCTGCTGGAATTGCCGAACGTTTACAAGGCTAAGCTACCTTTAGCGTCTGGCAAGTTTATCGTCAATCGTGCCTTTGTTACATAAAATTAAGCAGTATAAACGTAGGAAACCTCGCGACAATATGAGGACGCTGAAAAACAACGTCCAAAGAGAAGAAGGACTATAAATGTTGGGGCGCATAAGATGTAGATTAAGTATACAGGGTATCCTAAACAAGGTATCACCTCAAGAAATAGGTATACGCTATACGCGGGATGAAAACCGGGTCGGAATCGAACAACGGACCTTTGAGTTACTAATTACTTGCGCAGCCACGGAGTCACGCGTCATCCCACTGCTATCTAATCACGTGTGCCGAATTCGACTTTTGGTGAGAGCGTCGAAATATTAATCCTAGAGAGATTACTGTCTATATTTCAATAATATTTTATATTCGGATTTAAAAAAGGCAAATAAAAAAAATATTAATGTTTACCTAAGATATGAGCAAATAAAGATGCTCTGAGTTTCCCAGATCCAGACTAGTAATAACGTAGATAAAAATTAAGAACAGTAACCTAGGGTTAAACAAAACGCATTCAGAAACTTTCATTTATTGATTATAATTGTATAAATAACTGTATACTATTGGACTATATTGCTATACATACATGTACGACAGAGGGTTAAGTGTGTAATTAATTATAGAAGAGTAATTTGATACAATTTCAGAGAGTAATTTGATATAAATCCGAGTTATTCAAACGCAATGTTCTACCACTGTACAGCTGTTCGTTTGTCGCTGGAGAGAAAAAAAATTCTTAAAGATGATTTTCTGTGGTTGCTTTCGCGTGAGTTTACTCAAGGCAAGGAGGCACGAAGATCCTGTTGGAGCCTGAAGTCCCCGGGCTAGTCGCGGATCGTCCGGTCAATCTAAGCTAATTGGCCTCCATAGGTAATTACACGCAATTAGGAGTAGGCCGACCGCACCTATCTCTCTCTCAAGCTTTCGTCCATCGCGCTGTTTACCTTTCTTTTTTCTTTCTCTCTTTCTCCTATTTGGATCTTCGTGCACCTTTTACAGATTTCTCTCTTACACAGAACTCAAAGACGATATAAAATATAAACTGGTGGAAAAGAGACAACTAACTATTCGGATAAAGATGAGGAATATCAATTTGTAACGGATACCAATACGACAAAAAAAAAATAATTGGAGTATAGTTAATACTTCTAAACACATCATTGGAACATCTACCAAGTTTCCAAACTATGGAGATTTTTCAGAAACATTAGTCATGATACATTTTTTCTGGTGATATTACGTGTGTTATTGTTTAGTAGTTTGGGGAACGAGTGTGAGTTGTTGGAAAGGAGTGTATGGTTGGATGTGTGGAGATATATAAATCACCATTTACTAAAAAACTATTCGAATAATGCAGAGTTTATCAAACTCTCTTAAGGAGCAATCAAGAAGCAGTCACATTGCACGAGTTTTTCTGCGCTTCCAGTTAGTATTCGAAGAAGTCTATTTCTCGTACTAATATTTATTAAAATTTTGAGGTAACGTATGTAGTTGTCGTGGCTGATGATGGTATGGTTGGATGTGTGGAATATGAGTCCCCAATACCATGCGACTGTCTGCAAGTCGCGATGGTGTGACTCCACATGTATATGCCCGCCTTGTCCGATGAGATCGTCGGTAGGAGCGTCGATCGGGGCATCCCTCGACCTTGGGTAAAAGGGTAGAGTGACAAAGAGGAAGCAGGATGACAAAGAAGAAGAACGAGGAGAAACAAAGAGATCGCCGCCAGGTACACAAATTATCTGGCGACGAAAAAACAACGGAAGAGCAATTAAATAATGCTACGTCGCCACATAGTAGCGTTCCCTACCGCCCTCTGCCTCTACCGGGTGTTCTGAAGATTGTTGCAAACATTCATTGATAACATAAATCTATAAGGTAATTTGAAACAGAATCTTTTTAAAGTAATAAATCGTATTAAATCATGCAATATATAATTTTATAAAATGTATAATAAAAATTATATTTAGATATTAATTTAATCAAAACCAATTTCAATAGTTTTCGTGACCTATATAACTTTTTTTTAAATATCTAGCTTCAATTATTTGTCAGGTATTGATGTTTCAAAAACGCTAGAAAATTAATTATGCGTTTTAGTAAGTCAAAAAATATAGAAGATAATTAATATAACGCATAACATATCAATCATTTTTTGTTGAAGAATCACCCGTTATAGCACACATCGTGGCAGTACCTGAAGACACTATGTGTGGTGGTTAGTTGGCGCCGATGCATTAGAGCAACCCGACTCATTACCGCTGGCACAATTAAGGCCCAATTTCGTGGGCATAATGGCCGCCAATCTGGCCGCACAAAAAGCCCATGGTCGCTTTCAAGAGCCGGAACCATGCCGCCGTCTCTGCCTAATAACCGACAAAATTCACCGGGCGGCCTCTCCAATCTTTACAAATCTAGCTTTCTTCCCCTAATATGAGAGAAATTACAACATTGTGTTCGCAACGTAAATTTAAGACAACGAAACAAGAACGAATTGCGTGACAAAATTTCTTAATGACAGAATCCTGTCTACGACGGTATTAGAGAATGAGAATCTGTATGCATTCTTATATAGATTTATAGTACGTGTGTTGTGTTTTATGCAGATTATGAATTTAAAAACCATTTGAAGAACAAATTTGTGAGATAAAGCTCGGGATCGAAAGCAAACACAAGTCAACCGCCTTCACACGGAGTGTGACCGATCTCGTGGTCGTATTTAGTCTTAGATGGAGTTTACCACCCGCTTAGAGCTGCACTTTCAAGCAACCCGACTCTGAGGAGAGATCCTCTCAGACACGGACCGGTCGCTATGGGCCTAGCACCCTCTGCGAGTAAGTGGCAGGATATGCGTGGATACACACACGCGGTCGTTCGACGAGTACACGACGATGCTTAAATTCAACGGATAATCTCGCCTGCTCTGAGGTCTTCAAACATACATGACGACATCATCCCTACGACGATAATGAATATATAAAAAATCCTTTAATTGTATTTACATTATATGTACTGCATACACAAGCAAGTGTAAATCATATCTGTACATAAATTTGTACAAATATCAATTAATTAGATTCATTAGAGTGTTTTTCGCACGTATATTTTTTCTACGATCTAATTTATAAGTTAAAATTTTTCAATTTAATTTTGTCAAATGTTTTAATCATTATCAAAATATTTTTTTAAATTTTATTATGTTAAGTAATAATCTAAAATTTAATAAATCTTTTCCATTATAGCGCGAAAGCACTTTTGAAGCTTAACAGTCGTGTTTCCTGCGCTCGTGAACATGCAAGCATTCGAGAATCACTGTGCTCGTTGGAAAATTCCTTTTGCCTCCAGCCCGCGTAAATCTATTGGCGGTGTGGAATTGAGAGAATCGACGACGAAATATTCGAAAACTGAGGCCACGCGGAGGAAGGGCGGAGGGTGCAACGCGGCAACGGCTTGGATCGGACAATAGCCGACAATGGGATCGCATCCGATTTTTGCATGCCAATTTCGCGCCCGGCATTGTACCGTAGACAATGCGCCAATAATTACGCTAAACGGCGACCATTCATACGCCCATTCGGGCGGATTCAAACCGGCCTTTCCGTATCCATTATAGTCGCGCGGCGCAAATAATCGCTCCGATGCGCGCCGCATCCACTTTTTCGCGGTGTGTCACACAGGTGGCATCTATCATCGATTTGATATTGCGATCGGAGCACATTTGGTTTCGAGCAGTCTCGAAAACGCAAAGTAGTCAGAATGTAACTTTTGTGCAAGCTTTTATTTTATTTTTCTCTCTTTCTCTCAACATCTCTTCATTATTTTACTCGACTACATAAATTTTTAGCAATTTCAAAAATAATTTTTTAAAATAGTTTTTTACCAATTTATAAATTTTCCAAATTATAAATTTACCAATTTACAGATTTTCTCAATTAATAATTATTCAAACAATAAAAAAAATAATTTGTTCCAATATTATTCGCAGCAATACATCTTCTAAGCAGGGATATTATATGAATCACCATTTGCTAAGAAATTATTCGAATAATGCAAAGTTTATAAGAGATATCAAACTCTCTTCGGGAGAAATCAAAAAGCAGTCACATTGCACGAGTTTTTCTGCGCTTCCTGTAAATATTCGAAGAAGTCTATTTCTCGTACTAATATTTATTAAAATGTATTTGGGGATAACGTATGTAGTCGTGGCTGATGGACAGTAGTGTATCGTTGGATGTGTGGAGTAGAGTCTCCAAACATATACCATGCAATTCACTGCGGATCACGATAGTGTGACTCCATATATGTATATGCCCGCCTATAGCTCATATCGTCCGACGAGATCGTCGGTGAGAGCGTTGATCGGAATAATACAAAAATATTTTTTCGTTATTATCGTTTCGTACATTGTCTTCTTAATTTTTATCATAATGCAAATCAATAAATTTTGCAACGTGAGAATTTGCAGTAATTGCGATAAATAGAACTTATTCTGAATTTAAATTGCCCTCCCACATCCTCTCACATATTATGTGAATGAATTGTGCAAATAATAGTTTCACCACACCCAATGGTCCCACATTACTTATCAATCGTTTCATCAATTCGGACAAACGCAATAATCGATTTGTATTGTTTCAAGACTATTGCATGCTGTCAATTTACGCAAGCTTATTATGATCTTAGAAGATCAAAGAATCGCGAGGCAACATTATAATGTTCCAAAAAATATTTAGCGTAACTTATTCGTTAAGTTCAGATTTATGTCTTTTTCTTTTTCAAAAAAGCGCCCTTAAATTAAGCGCCTTGTGTCAGATTTTGAAAAATATCTGTAACATTCTGAAATATGCAATTATTAATGAAAAAGGATTTGTGGGCTCAAAAGATTCGGAATTAATAGTGTCACTTTTCCTTTAAGTTCAAGACAAGCTGTACGACAATCCTTGAGAAGCTAAAAACATATCCAAAGTACATCCTGGAACGACGTTCCTCGCGCGAGACGCGTCATCTCGTGCGTGCACGCGAGAATCGGACGCGGTTACGAAGGAGCGGGAGAGAACAGCGCGCTGTGCAAATCGGATTTCCTTTCGTTAAACTTCGTTCGTAACGGCCCTCCTCCTCTCTCTCTCGCCACCCATCTCTCTCTCTTGAATACTCTCCCAGCCAGCCGTGCTGTCTCTCCTCGTTCGCATCGCACGCTTTTCTCTTTCCTCTCGCATCTCGTTAGATGCACCTCTCGCGGAGGAAGAAAGTCCACAAAGGAAGTCGGAGTGCATCCAGCTTACGGACGTTGAACGAGAAGGAGAGACGAGAGAGAGAGATTGCAAAGCGACGAAGGAGAGAGGAGGGAGCGAAAAAGAGAAGTCCCTTTACCCCGCTTTCACAGATCGTCGTAGAGAGAGGGGGCAGAGGTGTGAGCCGTGGTGCACAGGGCTAACCGGTCGTTTATTATGCATCGAAATGCCAGCAACGATGCCACGCGAGTGGACAGGACGTTGTAAACGCTCCGCAAAAATGAACTAACGGCCGGCGCTCTCTGAGTGATTCCGCGTCGCCTCGGGGCACCGCGCGTGTGGTGGGGCACCCGTCTTTTTCCCTCCTCATATTCCTTCCTTCTTCAGCAAGAAGAGCAGCAAGGACGACGCGTTAAGTCCTTTTCTATTCGGCTGGAATTAGATATAATAGCCGTTGAATCGCTTATTGTATTCGTTAAATCGGTCCTGAGAACGGCTCAGCATCTCGAGTCTGTTTGCTACGATCGAAGAACCGTGTATATAATGATCTTTAATTAATGACGATATGGCGCGTTAAGTGAAATCTAATGATTGATAGCCACATCTTTTCAAGAAAGTGGAAATAACGTAAAATATCAAAGATATCCGTTTTCAGTCTTATGCCAATCTGCATTGGCATCTCAGACCTAATTTTACTTTTGTTGCCTTCGATAAAATCATCGATATAGAATGAAATATAAACTCGCAGTCACCCACGATAATTGTAAATTATTTTATGAATAGATTATATGTTCGCGTCTCTCTGTTTACAACATTTTAAAAATCTAAATTGGTTTATTACGTACAGATGCATTTAGCAACATCACCCTTTTGCTAGAACGCTCCGGAACCGTAGACTTCCCCACGCATAAAATTGCGTTTAATAGGTACAATACTACTTTAATGGAGGTATACTACAGAGTATATTTTCTGAGCACCCGCGCGCGGGATTCCATTTTTCTTTCGTTTTGGCTATACGTATCCTTCTTACTCGTGAGAGTATGCCGGGTAGTATTTTAGACGTTTCTACTGTCTGTGCGCGGTTAAACTCGGGATCGTGATAATAAAAGTAAGTGTTAGTGCGCCTCGAAGAAATTCCTATAAAAATTCACGCTAAATTCACGCGAACGGACCGTTAATTGCCTGCGATCAATTATCTCAGATTACGACAATCTTACGAAAGTACAAAAACTATGGAATAAAAACGATCAATGGCATGGTTTTACGCTTTTAAACGGGAACATTTTTCTTTCGTTCGGCAGCACGCTGTTTGCTTTCGGCTTAATGCATTATGGACAATATGTATATATTGTATTAGTTTGTGCAACCTTTCGCGATCACAATCCGGCACGCAGTCTTACACATATTCGTTTAATAACGAGACCAGCTTGATTGGCAGTGACAGATACACGGATAGTCATTCTAATCGTGCAAGTCGACCCACGGCAACCCGATGCGAAAGATAACTGCACGCGCGCGTACGTGTGTAGGTATATGAGAGAGGATAGGTGTGTCAATACGCGCGGTAATTACTTCGATTGCCAAGTTAAATAATTATCGCCGGGATGGGGGACCCGCTTTGTTGATTAATCAGTGACTCACCGTTCTGCGACCTTCGTTCTACGAGCTTCTGCTGACGTCACATCCTTCGCACAAATCTAAAACGCAAAAAAATTTGCATTAAACGACGATGTTGAATTCAAAAGAAGACGAAGGCTGAATAAATTTGCACGCGCGAGACGTCTCGCACGCGCACCAGATCTTTTATCTATAAATTTAATCATGCAAGAAAATAAATATATAACGCGTTCTGTGTGCACGCGAGAATTTTATAAAGAGGCAAAAGAGGATGAAGCTCTCTCTCTCTCTCTCTCTCTCTCTCTCTCTCCTCTCCCCTCCCTCACTCTCGACGTGGACACTTATTTACGATCGTCCATAAAATATTTATACCTTCACTTCTCGATTAACATATTTATATTTTTAAGTATGCTTTAATTCATTTAAAAATATATATGTGACTTTTTATTTAACGTGACCTAAATCTTGTTGAAGAATCCTCTATCTTCCTAAATATAAAATTTCTCATCTGATGTGTTAGTCGAGGAGTAACCTTACAACCAATGCAATTTTAGATAATTCAATTTTGACGTAGATATGAAAAAAATATAACTTATAAAAACGTAGGTACTGTCGTCAGGAATAAATTAATTATTATACTGAGCGTATTTACATCGAATTTGAATTACCGAAATTATACCGGTTTCAACTAGAATTCAATTAAAAGGGAAAATAATATTCAGAACAAATACAAAAACATGATATATGTTGCAACTCTTCTTGTATGACTTATATCATCTTTCTTTCAACGAGATTTATCTCGTTGCGTCCGGACGCGAGCACGAACGGAACCACTTCGATCACGAGTCCGCGCTCGCGTTCTTGCAGAAGCCCCACCCCCCCGCAGCTAATTACCTTACCATCGATAAAAACAATATTAATTTTCCGCGATTTATCGGTCCACACGAGCAACATGGATGCGCCTCGTATGCGTTCGTATACCGGTCGTCGCAGGAATTACAGAAAAAAAATCCGGCCGGCCGATGTAACCGTATGCGTATCGGCGATTTAGCCGGCGGTGATTCGATGAGCGCATTCTATAATTAGTACCGGAGCACGGGGGAATTTTTATTTTCGTTTAAACTTGAACGTCCTTGCTGGCGAACATCGTTCGTCACCGGCGTATTCGCGTCGTCGTGTTCCTCTCCTCTCTTCCACCGCGAGTGCCGCTGCCTTGATGTACGATTCAACGTTGGTTTGATAATAATTATTAACGTCGAACTTATTTTTTCGCCTAGCGCCGTCCTTGTCGTTCCGCCGGAATAAGATCGTCCGCGGACGCTAATTCTCTCGCACGTTCTTTGGACAGTTAAAACAGCGAGGATTATAAATAAATTTATGGCCTGGCGCTGAGGTGCTGGCGTTATACGTTGACACCTGGCGTCTCTCTTCTTTTTAAATTTCTCGGTTTAGACGGGGGAAGGGTATCGTAAAGTATGTTAATAAGATGGTCACGAGAATCAGAGTAAAATAACTTATTTTTTTTAAGTAATACTGAGGGAAACAAGATATTATTACCAAAATAATGTATAAATAACAATATATCATAAAGCTGTTTTATTTTGTGCAAATTCGGTCCGACTTATACTCAGCGAATAAATTTCTCTTCCTGCGTCATAGTTCAGCGAGCAAGGAAGAAGAAAGAGGAAAGACGGAAGAAAGGCGGAGAAAGAATGGCGGACAATAACCTGGACGCAGTGTATTACTGAGTCTGCTTAAGTTAATTGGAAGTAAAATGAGAGAAAGGTTCAAGGAATCACAGATTCTTCTTCTGTCGCATCCTTCGCTCTTTTCTCCGCCGTTCTATCTCGGACTTCCCCTTTTCTCCTGTCTTCGTCTTCCCGGCGTCTTCTCTCACTTATTTGCGCTTCTCTGTGTTTGTTTAATCAGACACAAGGCTCAGTCTTCATTACCCGCACTAATTTATCTGGGTTGTCGTCTGACTCCTTCTGGTCTCCGCGTCTGGACGTTTTCGATCCTTGTGCGATACATACGTGAAAGACAACCGTAATGTAACAAAGAATCCGCTCCGCTTTAATTTGCGCGAGTAAATGCAAGTACGCTCCCGCGGTTCATTTTTAACATAATTACACGTGCGGCAAGAAGCTTATATTGTTCTTTAATAAAAACTTATAATTCTAGAAGACTGTGTTTTTATGTGCACACGGTTTATAAAACGTTTATTATTATTTCTCAAAATATTATGCTTCCTCAACTTATATAAAATTAAACGTATAAAATGTATAATTTAAGTATAATTATAAAAATTTTTCTTTAAAAATCCGTTGTATAACCATCACAAATGAGAACATTAAATGAAGATTCATATCTGTCGTTGAGATCCATTTCTAAATTATATAAAAGATATAAAAAAAAGATAAGATCCGAAATGAATTTGATAAGCTAAGAATTGACGAACGAAGATCCGTGACGCATTTCGACGCGAGGGACAAAGGACATTCAAAGGATGGTGAGAGTAGTGTCGAATTGGGGACTCCTGGATATCGACGGCAATATTCGTTAAGTCCTGCTAAGACCCTGTATGCGGTGTAGTCCGTTCATTCGGATTGCCAAGTCTCGGTCCCTCCTCGCTTCTCGCCATTCTCTCCTCTCGGTCCTTCGTATCCGCTAAACGAGGACTTCGTGGAGGTGGCGATCGTTTCTTTCTCCACTGTCTTTCTCTCGCCCTGGCGAATGAGCCGCGATGCCTCCTCGGCGGAGGATCAGTGCGTCAATAGGGTGTTTGTTTAATTTGCGGATTCGTCGGCTTGTGTCTCCGTAACTCCGCAAGGGAGCTATCTTATTCAGTGCAACTCAACCTCCGCGTGAAAAAGCGTTTCATATTTCGATGAATTTTTTCGTGCAATATTTCTATTTCATTATAGTTATGTGAAACATCTTTAAATAAAAATATTCTTGTTTATGTGCTTATATAAGTAACCGTCACTCATATCTAGCCGGAGTAAAATATCCAAGATAACATTATGTCCAGGCAAGTGACATTTAATTCCACAAGAATCCACAGTGTGCTTCATGTATAAAAATGAAACGATAAAATTAATGTCGATTATTATAAAGTGCGCGACATTATGAAGTAAGTCAGGGCGATTATAAGCAGACGAGTCAACGTAATTTCCGTCAATTTCCATGCACATAAATAAAGCATACGAAATCAGATTTCTAAGCGACGAAAATCCTTCGGTTGGACGAAAGATTACGCAAGGGATGATACGGTATACATCTTGCCAGCGCAGTCGGAGAACCCTCGCGATTTCGTATCATTAAGCTCTCGCTCGCAAATGCGCAGGAAGATATTTGAAGAATCTAGAGCGTTTTCCTCGAAATTCCATTGCAAATGTCGAGCGAGATATTTTTAGCAAATTTTCATCGGAAGAAAACGATGAAGTAGTTTCACTTAAATGTATTTTCTTGCAAAACTAGATCATATTAAAGACTACTTTTCTAATTTTCGCTAAATAAATAATTTACTTGACATACAATTTAGGAAACTACACACCTAAAACTTAGCGTCTACAAATTATAATAATAAAACCTAAATTTACAATTATAATTACGCTTGGCGAGAAAATAAAACTGAAAAAAATATCTATTATCAGCGGTAGAGAAAAAGGCAGAAGAGAAAGGGAGACTGAGGAGGGGGGAAAAGAGAATAGAGACCCTAGTTTCACAAGATCGCATCGCGTTATTTAAATTCATCATCCATCCGTCCTACTGCCGTTGGGATTCGTTGGATTAATTCTCAGCCCGTCCAGATCTCACTCTCATTGAGCTCGGGGTAATGGGGGTCGTTATTGCAGCGCAATGTAACGGCCCTAAGGGTCATTGTTCAACCGTTTTTGGGGTTCGAGCAATGACCAGTTCCGCCGCGCATGAGAACGGACTG
The DNA here is from genome assembly GCF_030848805.1 of Temnothorax longispinosus. NCBI lineage: Eukaryota > Metazoa > Arthropoda > Insecta > Hymenoptera > Formicidae > Temnothorax > Temnothorax longispinosus. Next base: position 5,959,122 of record NC_092369.1, read on the forward strand.
AAACAAAAGCTGACAAACCTGTTGGAAACAATCGGCCACGGCTCCCCCAGCTCGGGCCAGCTTATGGTTCACGGGAGGGATGAACAGTTGGGTGACTTTTTTTTGGCCTCTAAGAGGAACACCTATTGTGCAACACTGGCAACATGTGTGCTTTCGTGTCGTCAGAACGAGATCGGCTGATCATTGCTGCGTCGTGATTTAGGAGCGTACTCATGTGTCATTTATTAAAGAAAATTGCATTTAACTTAACGAGATATAATCGTTCAGTAACGATGTCAATGCTTTGTCGAAAAGCATTTACAATATTAACATTGTGATAAAACAAGATTATAAATATTGTCTATTATTCAAAAGTGTATCACCTATTAAATCTAATTTTAAATCTAATAATTAATTCACACTTTTTAGCTGCTTAATTTCGAAAAATGAAGCTATCTCGTCGAAAACATTGCCATACGTCATTTCCAGAAAAATTGTTTAATCAATAGCTAGTCCTGCTAGATCAACAGCGTGGAAAATGATTAGAGAAAAGCGACGAAATCTCCAGATAGAAAATTTTCTACTTATAAGAGTGTGACAGTACTACAGTCAATGCGATATTGCGGGGTCTTAGTTAATTTTCTTCATGGTCATCCTTCTCTGCCACCTTCCATCTCGGTCGCTCGTCGTTTTCTTCCCCTTTGCCGAAGGAGACGTTTTACACGTCGGAACCCTTTTTTTTACAGGGAAAAGTGAAGACCAAAGACAGAACGTGAGAGAGAATGGATAAAATCATAACCGAGACCGAGCGCGCACGAAAGAGCGTGCGGAAAGCGAAAGAACGGAATGACGGTTGTCGAGGCGCGCAACGCCGATAAATTATACGACGATCTCTCGCAAAAATATCCTTTTGACACCGTGCCATTTTCTAATCATCGCAATACGTATAAAGTCGCGGCCAATCTGTCTAATCCGACAACATTAAGAAACGTAAGTGCTTCTCTCCCATCCTTTCTCTCTCTTATCCTTTTCTCCGTCCTTTCCTCCTTCCCATCCCTCACTTCCCTCAACTTCCCTCGCGCTGGTCTTCTCGCTTTTTCCTCTCGCGCAGTGGGAGCTCGGGGAGGGTGCCGTGGCTAAGACGACCATGAAGGAATAGAGGAACGGCGGAAGGTGGCGGTCGAGGGAGAGTACAGGAAAGAGGGCGGGAGAGCGCGGGGCAGGGTTGGTCAGTGCTCCTTACTTAGAGGGTGGCGAGTCTGTTCTTAATTAACGCTCGCCTCTTTTGCTGCACACCCCCTCGCCACCGTGCTCCCGTAATGAGGCTCCTCGGGTGCGGGCGAGTGTGTGCGCGCGACCGTGTACATACTGGGCCATCCGCGACGGTGTGGGTGACCTAGATGAGACGCGCCCCCGTCTAGCTAATTCTTTTCTTCCGCGCTGACCACTAAAGTAAGTAGATGGCCACGTACGGAGGAGCCAGGCGCGTTCGTGTGCGTGCGGCATACGCGCGCGAGTGAAACTACGTGCGAGAGAAGCCACGTACATGTTACGCGTGTATGGGTGTATGTACGCGTATATATAGATGTATATAGTTATATACGAGCAAACGCGCGTGTGGCCATATTCCGTTGCCGTAGCACCACGGCCCAGACTCTCGGCCTGCGAGAGTTACGCGGACGTAACTGCGGGTCTTAACCCCGCCGTGTACCGCCACATTGCTCTGCCGCCGCCGTTGCTGTTGTTGGATGTTGCGTTGGTGTGTTGCCATTGCCGCAGCTACGGTGACTTCGCCCGGCGTCCACTTTCGCGATATACCTCGCGAATTAGCCGCGGCGCCGGCGCGCTGCCGAGCCATAATTACTTCGGCGAAAATATTTCGGCGCGCGCGGTACAACGCACGAGCTAATGAGTCCGGTAATAGCCGCGGTCTCGACTGTCGAACGAGATCGGATGGAAGTCACGTGCGCGATTAATGAGACGTAAGGAAAAGTAGAAATGCCTTGAAAAACTTTCGTACGCGGGTTCGATACACGTCGAGTCTCGCGTTCAGAAGCGAACGCGAGAGAAGTTACCGCGCGTAGAGGGGCTTCGTCGTTGCGCACTGCCCGCGCAGTCTTTAACCGTGAAACTTCGTCGTCGGTTTCGCACGGCGAACAGGAGCCGGCTACCGTTCGAAGCGCAGGGAAAAGACGTCCGTACGGATCGACTGGCCCATTCTTCAGGCACATCCTGGGTCGGCCCCCTTCCACCAACCCCGCCCCCGCCAGGATGATTTCTCTCTCTCTCTCTCTCTCTCTCTCTCTCTCTCTCTCTCTCTCTCTCTCTCTCTTTTTCTCTCTCCTAGCGGAGCGCCGTGCGGATAACAGCAATTAAGTCTTCCCGTTAATAGAGACGATTGTGATTAATTATCGGATTTAATGACCGGCTACTTGTACTTGTAAATATAGATGGCACGGGACGCGCATGTTGGTTACACCGTAAAAATTAGAGACCATGAATCCTCGGGAGCCCTCCTCCCCGCCTTCGCCCGTCCATCGCTACTTCTTCGTCCTCGTGTGTCACCGGTACGCCTTGTGCGCCCGCCAGAGAGAAACGGCCCTGTCACAGTCCGCTGATTTTTTAACCGGCAATCAAGCAGGGCTGTGGGACCGGCCGGTTTCATATCGTAACGAACGTAAACCTGGCACAGACGCTCGCTCGGTGCGTGTATCGCGCCGAAGCCAATCGGTTATCCAGAGATTAGTACGCATTCGATATCCCCAACTACATCGAGAGACTACTTTATGTACAGAATATTCCAAATCTCCCGCATATTCTTTCATATATGGAATTCTTGAATCAACTTGAAACAGATAATTCTCAACAAGATTTCCGAAGGCAACGATATAACTTTCTTTTAATTGCATAAGCTACGTCAAACAAAAAAAACATGTCTTTGCATTTCGTATAACTTCGAGTGAATTTTACCTAAAAATCTAAACACAATTTAAATATAAAATCAAATTTAACAATCAAATCTAAAATGATATTAAACGTGCAATCTTTAATTATAGTTCACACTATAAGATATAGAACTTCTTACGTAAAATAGCAACAGAAATAAGCGAAGTAATATCTCTTATTTCAATAATATACATCGCCTCGTGCATATTGCATTGTGTAAACCACGAGATACCGGTGTGGGAGTGCATGAGCTCACGTGCTGAAATTAACTCCGGCCCCACTGCTTTTAAAAATAATTGGTAATTATCGACATTATTAATAGTTTCGCCTGGCTCCGCGCCGACACCATGTGCGCCAACGTACGCCACGTTAAAATAATATCTTCGTTTCAATTACTCTCGCAATGTTAATGTAAGTACGTCAAACGTTTATCTCAAGCGAGCAAATTGTATTACGAATGCCGCAAATTACTTCTCTCGCATATGATTACCACTTGGTCCCTTTTGCAATTTTATAGATCTTGCTAAAACGACCGATTTAGCAACCGACATATTTCATTTAATTCTCCGTCATATTGTTACGCTGTTCATCAGTCTTTCTATTTTGACTGATATTATAATAATTATCCGCGATTACTAAATTAATGATTTTCGGAATTGCCTGTGCCATTGTCGAAGGTGAAACGTGTTCGTGAATTTGCTTAAGCAATTACAAAATCCATACGTTCCAAGGCACGCAGACACGTACATACCCTGTAATACACACGCGCGTGAGCTCTTTTGTGCCCATTGTAACAGGGGCAATGATTTATCGTCGTGCAACAACGTGCGTAGAAGTTTCCACGGAGAGAAAACGAACGGTTGTTAACGACTCGACGTTCGAATACCGTCGACTTCGTCGAAGCGCGCCGCGCTTTTTTCCTCGGGGCTAGAAGGCGATTCGTTCATCGAAGTATCGATTGGTTCGTATAATAATTACCTCTCCCGCATTAGGGGCAGCTACCCCCTCCGTGGCAAACGAGCCCCGCAGTCTTCTACTAGACTAGACTCAACCACGAATAAAGGGAAGGGTGGCGGGTGGTGTATCGAAGGACGATCGCGGCCGCTCAGGGATAGCTGCTCCGCTCGCCGTCCAATCCTTCGTTGGCCGCGTTAATTAATTATTTACCCGAATCGCGAATAAATATTTGCTGATTATGATGAGGCGGACCGGGCACGTCCGGGGGATTCCTGGGAATCGCGGCATCGATCGTACCGGGTAACCAATCGGCAGTTCCTAAGAAACGCTCGCGACCTTTTACATGGGCGGAACTTAACTCGCCGAGCAACATTCTAACGACGCTCGGAGGCGCCGTAAATGGAAATAAGGTTTACCGGCAGGTCTCGAGGCACTATCTCGAAAGAATGCATCCTGGAACACGCACGTCCGAAAATACGGCGCGTGATCGATCGATTAACGGAAATCGCTTGGCGCGGAACTCGACTTCGGTGCACGTATACATATGCGTGTCCACGAGTGTGCGTGCGGCATTCTGCGCGGCGCGGCGACACAAACGCAATCCTCGTATTTCATAGAGACAGAAGCGGCATATTAGTAATTTCGCGTTGCGCCACAGAGCGTGTATTCGCGGCCTTAAAATTAGCTTTGCTCTTGATTCGCATTAGAATGTAGCCTGGCCAAACAATATTACGTATAATATAAACTCGCTTGTCACGCACGGCGGTTTCCGCAATTTATTATAAAGCCTACACACACACGCACACAACGGTGTGTCCTAATCCAGAAAAAAAATGCATTCATCATGCAACTTAATAAAATGACATGCTAGTGTCTACCGCGGATTATCCGTAGCTGCACTTAATTTAGCATCTATACAACTCATGTATATGACAGTTAGGCGTAGAAGAGAAATACTGATTCACGCGGTTTAAGTTTAACAAACTACAAACGTTCCTGCGCAAAATCTGTATAACTTAAATTGTGTGCGTGTGTGAAATAAATTTTTCTTAGAATTAATCAGCAGGAACGTTTTCATTGTCTGTGCATTATACTATCCTGAAACTTGACTTGCACAAGTGCTTTCGTTATCGACGTTAAAATCCGCGCAATTAGACTTTCCCCGGACCTCTTCCCAAGGAAAAATCTCGCGGATAGATGCCGTCCAGACTCGGACGCCGAAGTATTCCGTGGAAGTCACTCTGGGCGGACAGACGTGGATGCGTAGCGTCATCATGACTGGCAATGAGCGCAGCGCGAATGCGAGAACGGCGCGATACGACTCCGTGTAGCTCTCGACTCTGTGATTCGCGAGCGTACAGCCGCGCTTTCGCCTCTGCCTGTCGGTCGAGATGGGTGGGTGGCTGATGGCGGCGGCGTTCGGGTATTTCTGTATCTAATTATAATCTTCGGGCGAGGGAGCGAGGCAATCGCCTAAAATTAGAGCATATAGTCTACGCGCGCCGCCCGCTATTTTATATTTCACCGTCCCTTTCGCACCGAAACGGAGCGCGCGACTCTTCTCTCGCTCGCGCGCGACTCATCGCTCTTCACCCCCTGCGCTCCACCGTGTCGCGTCTCATTCCACTCATCCTGGTAGCCGTTTTATCGCCTACTTTCGTCTCCTCATGTCGAGCTGAGTATCGCCGGTTCCCGGATTATATCTCGGTTTGCGTCTCGGGTTCGACGCATCCCGCGTGTAATTCATTTACGGAACCGTCAAAAATGAATGCGGTGTGAATTTAATAAATTATGCGACATCGGGATGGAACGTTTCACCACATCGCGTAGGAACGCTCGTATTATCTTCTGTCGAAACTGCGACGCAATAATTCCCGATACTACGGCCGAATTTGTTTAGCTCGCATTGATGTCTAATTAGCTGTTGGCACAGATTCAAGTCTGCGCAGAGGTTTCATTTACGTTTGACGGTTCACGACGGCGAAGGAAAAAGAGAGGACTGGCCGAGGCTCTCGGTGAGATTCGGCTTTCATCGGGCGATTTCAGCCCAGCCAGACCGACTCTCAAGCCTTCGCACCAATGTCAGTCAACATTAACTTTGATTAACTAAATTCTCTTTGCTAATCCCGTATACTCGATATTCTAGATTCCTTTGCCTTTCATCTAAGAGTTCTTTGATCAATTTAAAATCAAGCTTTTCTTAATAAAAACTTGATCATATTTTTTACCACTTTTTAATATTTAACTTTAATAACTTTTAATTTAAATATTTATTACATGAAAAGTAAAGACAGAGATTTTATAATCCATTTTTCCAAATTTATTATATGAGAAATTCTAGATTCTAGATATCACATTGATTAAACCTAGAATTAGTAAAATTACAACAACTATAATCCAAATGAGACAGCAAATCGCTGAAACAGGATTAATTAACTTAGACTCGTCGGTGCGAGTCGATCTTAAAATCAATGATCGTTTCACTTCGCGATATCGAGGCCGTGCCTCGGGTAGCTCGATTGAAACGATCAGGTAACGCGAATGCCCTTAAGCTCGTGCCGCGCATACACAGCGAGGCTTTAATTTCTTTCCTCTTAATGGGCTTTTTCGCCCGAGCTAAAGAGCGAACGCGTAGGATTAAACGGCGCGCAATAGATGGGCGGCCGTAGAAAGGGGCGACCGCGAGAGAGCGACGCCAGCAAAAAATAGATGAATCAAAAGAAAATGCAATGAGAATTTATTCTGCAAAATTACGAATTCCTATTTCGCCAAACTGATAAAAAAGTCTGAAATTCATTCGTTTGAACTCTTTCGCGATGAAATAACCGAAAATTAAATTTATTAATCAGAACTGTATTCCGATAAAATGTAATCTTCTTTCTCGTGAACCGAAACAGCGCATATTCGAACGGCATACACATGTTTTTTTATTATATTTAATTACATTTTTATGATTCAGTCTATAGAAGTAATTAAAATGACAAAGGCAGAAATACGATCCTATAGAAAGAACTCATGTCAATCCTTTTTCATTCATCCTGTTTTAGAACAGACGTCGATAGGGAGAATAGAGCCCCGAGAAGGGAGATAGGAAAAATAATGATTCGTAGTGAGGCAACGACACGAACGACAGCGATGATTAGCCACCACGAAAGAATAATCGAAATAATGACAGGTTTGCACCGGCAACCCTCTCGGAAGACTCGAAAAGAGTCGACAGGGTAGAATGGTGGGATGAAAAACACGAGACCATTGCTTGTTTTGCCCGGTTAATTGTCCTCTGGCGTGTCGATGAATGTATCCCTGAGTCGGTCACACGCAAATGTTATTACAAGGAGTATAAACAAAGAAAATCTCTCTCTACCTGCACGAATAGATTTGTGAGTAATGAGCCGCAAGACCGCATCTTCTCACACGACAAGTTATAGGTCCTTTAATTTAAACGCGAACGCATCGATTACTAAAGTTAATTCTTCGAGAGGACGTCTCGAGTGTGTAATATCAAGATAAGTATTTTTCAGCTGTTGTGTAAAATAATATCATTCGTTATTATCTATTCTTTAAATTAATAAAATTGTCCTCCCCTTGACAGTTTTAAAAATCAGATATAATTCTCTGGTTATCTTTTAGAGTGGTCAAGCTAACACGCGTAACATATCTGAAAAAAATACAGAGGTTTTTTGGTAGTATAATTTTTTCGTGTATATATAAATGACATAAATAACGTATATATATTTAGAACAAGATTTAGAGCTATTTTGTTATTTTTTTCTTACTCGATTGCGAAGCCAGTATTTAATCTAGCTCTTTCCGTAGAATTTGCAGCTTTGCGAATCAATTGCCGGCTCAAAAAGTTGGCATAAGCTAACGCGATCATGAAGAGCCCAGATCGAGCCTCGACACCGAGGAAGATCGCCGGGCACGCGGATAATAATCGCCGATTGCCGCCGATCGCGAAAGTTGTTCCGCGGGTTTTATGGGAAAATCGGCTGACACGTGACGATCACTGGACGATCGACAGCCGACTCGCTGGTACGTGACTTCGATCCTTAATCGTGACGGACCTAGGAAAGAGGGAGACGGGAAGAAAACACGCGGAGGAGACAGAACTATAATCCGCTGGGACTTGGATGCGGACTCACGGCATCGATCTCGTATCTTTAAAGATGTAAATGTAAGGTGACGTAACGTATAATCTCTCGTGGAAGTTGAATTAAATCTAATTCCAGCATACAGATAATATAAAAATTCTCCTGCACATCGCTAATATCTTATTTACAACATTCAATCTTATTTTCTCTTTCCCAGAATTACATCTATTATACAATACAGTATAGTCGTTAAAGATCATACGGTGCAAAGTATCGTACATATTACAATATTACAAATGAAGCAAAACATACAGGCACGTGTAACAATTACAAAGGAGCATAATGAAACAGACAAAGCGACGCAAACGTATTTATTAAAGTATGCAAGATCATACATAAAACGCAAAATAAAAAAACGCAATAACATTCACAATTTAATATCAACTGTTATTGAAATTGTACTCAAGCAGCATAAAGAAGATACACTACTGTGTAATGAGATCGGAGTCTCGTGTGAAAACTTACTTAACATTTACTTAATTAACGATCTTAATAATGCAATTCGATATTATTACTTACATCGTATATCGAATCTACATAAAATCACTAACGTAAGCCAATTTCTTGATAGCGTGCCGATTTCACTGAGCAGTAGCGTATATCCTTCACGGTCTTCGAGTCGAATGCTACAGATACATCAAAAAATTCATCGCACACGCACGCAACACGCAGAGATGAGCGCGAAAATAGACGATGTCTCGCGAGTTTTTCGCGAGGACGCAATTGAATCGCGGATCGAAATGGTGGACAGATGATTCTCCCAAGAGACCTCGTAGAATTTCTGATTTCACGCGAAGCCGCGCGCGTCCGCTCTAAGCCATAAGAGCATCGTTAAGATTATATTTAGACATCGTAAAAGAAAATATGCGCCCGTTGGAGCCAAGTCGCTCATTACGCGAGACAGCATTAACGCGGTCGGTGCAACCAGGGAGTTCTGAGCATCATACACTCGTGTCGAAATGTATGTATACACGGTGAGCAATCTACGCAGCGCAATCTCGATATCCCCCGCGCCTGGCACTCGGGATTTATTTCCTCGCCCGAAAACCGCCGCAAATTTATTGCAAATAAATTGGGAATAATTGTCCGCCAGAACTTCCCGCATTGCTTTTAGCTGAATTCTGCTTTGTGCGTGTTATATCAACGAGACAGTAAGCTGTCTTTGAATCACTGCACGAGATGGGTGTCAGATTGTAATTTCTGTTAAACGGTTTATTAAAATAAAAATGTTAATAATTTCTCTGTCTCCATATTAAAATTCCAATTTTAATTCTAATAGTTCTAGTTCTCACTCATCTGTATGGAATAATAAATGGATAATTCTTACAATTAAATTCTAAAATAAAATCTCGAGGTAAACTTTAAAAATTAATATAACATTCATATCATCATATTTATTCTCAAATGAACGAAATATTTTTATATAGTGCTAAGTAATTAAAAAATTAATAAGAAAAGGCCGATAATCAAGGAGTTAATGCAATTGCTGGCGTTCCAATTGAAATGAATGATGCATGTTTTGCGAAGCGTCGCGATTCTCTACGAACGTACCGTATTACCGCGACTTCCGGTGACCGTGACAAACTTCTCGAAATTTTCTCGTTGCATATGGCCAGTTCGCAGCGGAGTCCTTGAAAACGTCACGATTCTTTCTTCTATTCGAAAATTTCTAGGTCAATGCTGCCTAGTATCGTCGCGGTGCACATCGACGACCGCGTAACTGAAAATTCGGTGCCGTTTACGAATAGAATTTTCGCTCGCCATACGAAAACTAGTCAAAACACGAACGTCAAAGATATTTTTCTTCTCTTGATACATTTTTAGGCATTTTGATGAGCACGTTTAGGGAAACATATGATCGATTACGTTTTCATAAACGATCAGGTTTACGTATCGTCCTTCTCGTTCTCGTTCGCTTAACGGCCTTCGCGAATCGATATATACATGACGACCTAGAGGGTTTATCGTCGTTCGAGAGAGTGGTCATTACGGAATTCTGCCTCGAAGCGTAATCAACGGTATCAATCGATCTGTTCGTGACGTAATCACGAGTCCGAGCATTTGAAGATCGTATCGGGAATAGAGTTCTCCATTAACAAATAACGCAAAAAGCACGCCGCAATTCCTCACATGGCTCCAAGGAATTCGCGGGCGAAAGAGAGAGAGAGAGGGAGAGAGAGAAGAAGAGAGAAACCTCGATCGAACAGTTGGCGCAGTGAGAGAGGGAGAATAGGTAATAGAGAGTAGTGTCGTCGACTGTAAACAACGTCTTTCTAAACCTTGCCGGCGCAATTTCGAGAGGTACTTACTATAATAATTAAATATAAATGCAAAAAGTAAAATCGGTGATATTCTATTTTTTATCTGTTGTGTTAGTTAGACGATTAACAATTTTTTTAACAGAGACCAAAGTATACAAATATTTTTCAAATGTAAGTATACTGCTTTTTTTTATCATAAAATTTATACGTAAAGCGAACAGCGACAGAAAGCGCTCTTTGCCAGACAATATTATTCGCAGGAACGCGAGTAGTCGCGAGAGACCGCCGCCGAAATCAGTCCTGAGTGCCTTCTAAGGGGGTTGGTCGTGGAAAATCGCGAAGGGCGGGTCGCGGATGAAACCGGGGACGACGCGAGGGTGGAGGCGGACGGTCGGTGAAAACGCGGTATGCAAAGCAGGCGGCGAATTTGAACGGTCTTGCGCAGAACGAATAGCCTCACCTCGTGCTATCCGAGTGCCTCGAGACTCCCTCTCTCTGTTTCACCCCTTGCTCTCTCTCCCTCTATCTATCTATCTTCCCCCACCCCCTCCCCCGCTCCGATACACACACAAACGCACACAGGCACACACAGCCGCGCGCGTGCAATACATTCATATTCGCGGCATCTCTTTTGGTAGTGGTGGATGCGCCGCTGTACGCGCGCGCAACACACATACGTACACATCTATATGCTTTTCTCGCAACTCCGCGGTAGTGCGCGACAAGGACGGAAACACACATATACACAGTCGCGCTCTTCTCTCTCTGTCCCCCTCGCGATTCCTACTTTGTCTCAGCCGCGAGCGTGATACACGTGCATGCGGCAGCGGCAGCGGCGGCGCGCGGCGGTAGTGGCGATCGCGTATCCTCGCGAGAGAAGCGAGAACGCCGTCGTTTGATGGTAATCCTCGGGGCGGTCGGGAATTACCGCCAACGTCGCCCGTGCGAGTTGTGGTATCGCGTCGCGACGCGATACAGGACGTCGCCGTCGTCGTTGACGGCGTCGACGTGGTGCGTCGTCGTCGTCGTGACGATCCCGCGACACGTTTTCCACTCGGAATCGAGTAAAATGGCTGCTCTCGCCGCTCCGGCGCGCCCGAGCTTACTGGCTTGCCTCCCTTCGTTTGGGTCCCCACACAGAGGCTGCCACACGCGTGCCGCCGCGTGTGTGGGTGCACATAGACGTCACGTACGAGCGGGGGAGCGTACACGCGCATGCACACCGTGCTGCGACGACGCCCGCCAGATAGGAAGCCGGCGGCGTGTATGTGCTCTCTCTTTCTGTATGTACGGCTGTTTGCCTGCGACACACGCGTGTGGAACGCTCGATGCGAAAGCGGGCGAACGCACGCATACGCGTAAAAGCCGCGCTCTCGCCCTCGCCCCCGCCAATTTAGCGCGCGCACGTGTCCACGCGCAGAACAGCTGAGCGTGAGGGAAAACTTCGAACTTACAAGCCGTTCGAATCGAGACGCGGCTAGGTCGAAAACTGACCGAGTCACTTTTATCGAATTTCCGCACGACAGACAGCTGCAAATCTCGACCATTAAATTTTCGTCGATTTCGAATGTGTTATCATCTGTCATCAGTGACAGGCCCAACGTACAGCTGTATATGTTTTTCTTTCTTATCTTTGCATCATCTCTGGTGTATTTAATGCAGAACACTTTCGCAAAGTCATTTTCCTGTGATCTTAAAAGTGGGTCAGAATATATTTATAAATTCGAGAAATAATCTTTCGCGTATAAAACGATCAATATCAAATATGTTTCAACTCTTCATAATTGCGGATGTGCATGGCATTCACTGTCAAACTTCCTAGTCCAATTTAGTAAAATCGTATAACATGAGTTGCTGTATTGCTGTATAACAGTTCCGACAGCATCACGCGTGATCGTCAGGTGCATCGTGCAAAAACTAAGTGGACAGATTAACTAGGATATGCTCGTTTCGAACGAAAGATTCTCGCACGTAAGGACCGATGGGAGATAGTACGAGAGATGGAAAAAGATACGCGCACTCTCTTTTATGACGTCTCGTAGTTGGAGATCCCGGAGATCGCGACTGGCAGAAAGCGCGACTGCAGTCGCCCCGGAGTCGCTTGCTTTTCTGCATTCTTACGGCATACCGTAGCGCGGGCATTATGAATATGCAAATCGGCGAACAAGGATAACGGGTGCGTTGACCAGCGCGTTTAGTAGACGCTGGCTTTGCTATCGCCACGCCGACGACGCGTAACGGTCCGCTCCGCAGAGATCGATCAGTGATGATTTTCGTTTCGGCGACGAGCGTCACGAGGGAGAAAACCACAGCCGTATCGACATCGATCGGCATTCAGCGAGATCGTTACGATCTCGGTAACATCTCGCACGATTCGTTAAAATTAATTAGGCCTGACAAATCGCGCGTCGCCGAACACTTGTCATAAAAAAAAAGAAGAAATATTCTAATCGGCTCGCGTTGAAGTAGAAAAAGCGATTACAGTTACACCATCGCTCGCCCGTTGGAATGCGCCGTTCCGATTGAGTGGGCGATGGTCTTGGCTCTCAGAGCGTGACGCTTCAGAAACGTACATAGCAAATTTAATCGCGCGTTTATCGTTGATAAATCGAATTATTATTGCAGTTTTAATAATGCTAGAATATGAACCGAGTGTATCAAGGTATACTCTTAATAACTGATGGTTAATAACATGTACGTGTGTATATGTCAAAATATTATTGATCAGAAATATTCCGTTATTCCTGATGATTAATCTAAAAATAGCGTTCCTAATAAACGGATAGATTGCATCACATATTTTTGGTTGTGCATATTGTTGGTCGCATCTTTGGATTATCAGTCAATGTGTAAATTTTTCTACCGTTTATAACGGAAAATATGCGCGAGTCGAGGATTTCGCATACTTTCCACTGTGACCGCACTTTTCCACTTTCAGCAAAACACTTGGACATTCGCCAACATCGCCGCCGACTCGTAAACATAATATCAAAGATTAATTTCGCACTTGGACGCGGTAAAAAATTGCGGTCGGCCGAGCTCTTCCTCCTCTACAATTTGATCGTTTATCACGATCAATTAAATTTCCTGCGCGGCGACGATAATTGACCGACGCCATCACCCTTGTACGAAGATAATCTCCGTCGCAAGTGCCGATAAATGGCGGATTCGCGTGAACGCGAGCGTAGTCTCTGTACCGTGCTATCATTATTTTACGAGATACGTTTTAAGCGTAATAAATTCTATTGTGCTCTTTCTCTCTCTTCCCCCCTCCCCCTTACATGTGCCGATTCTTTCGCACCCACGCAAACGCACGTCCGATATGTTTCCTCGAAAGGAAACCGATCCCAATCTGCAAACACACTTTTACGATAAATACCACGAATAATAAATCGCGTGCACATGTACGTGTAACAAAAGACAGGACGTAAGTTAACAAAATATATCATAAATATTGTATGAATCAGTTCTATTAGCATTAGATATTCTGAATTCATTCTTTTACGGGATGTAAAAGTTTCTCTAATATTCATTAACTATTTAGGGAAAACTAATAAACCTACACGTTGTATTAATTTTAATGGAATGCTTGAAAATAAATTTGCAGTACTTTTAAAATAAACAAATCCAATAATCGCAATCACGATTTATTAAAATAAAATCCGTGTAGGAACTAAGTGGACGCTTTACAATTTTACCTTTATTAATTTATATTATTTCTGATTTTAAAACTTAAATTGTTTGCAAAAAAAAACAATTACTCTCGTATTAACTGCTTAACCGTAATGACGTTATCTAATTAAATGTTAATGCGTGCATGTTTTAAACACACATAAATAGAATGTGTGGCAGACTCTCTATGATGTCCTTTTTATAACATAAAAGAAGCGAAAATGTATGTGATTAGACCAATCAGTCTTCCTGTGCATTTCTTCTGCATCGTGACACTTGCAACAAGTTCGATATCGTAATGATGTCGATGCGATCGTGAACACGCATGATTATAAAAATCAATATTTTCCATATGTCTCACAGGTTTTTCTTAGTCGTCGAGGATCGAGCACGTTAATGCCATTTTCGCACATATGGTCTCAAATAATCAGGTTAATTCGGTTCTACTTTCCTTCGATTCTACTTACTTCGGATCACATTAATTGATCTTTTATAGCGTATAGAAATAAATTATGTTTCAGGACATGTGATTTTATCGATTTAAATCGTCCGATTTAATAATAGTGCATGTCACGCTCTGCAGCGTCGACGATTTATATGGGATGGGAACACATTTTGTTTATAAAGGGGGAGGGATATCTGTTTAACTTAAAATAAATTAGAAAATTTGAGGCATATGCACAAGAACGCTGGTTATTAATCTTTCTAAATAGCATCTGTCACCGTTTACTCTGGACGGGTTTTCTTAAGAATATGTTTATATATTATTATGTGCCATAGGATTTCTACGGTTAGAAACGTCGGTACACCAATTAGCCGTAATGACGTGTTTCTACGATCGACGATTTCTACTCCTTCATGCCGATTTCTCACGTTAAGTATGCGCGTTAGGTACAAACTGACGATGGCCTCCGATTAGGATCCTATAATTTCTCTTTCGATCTACCTCATGTACATGCTGCTGTATACATACATACATACATACATACATACATGTGTGTGTATATACATGCAGAATATCTTTTGTTATGCAACATGCGAAGGCATTTAAGTATCAAAAAAAGTAAATAAATAAAATATCTATATAATTCATATCCGCTTGCTGTATATATATATATTCATGTAACAATTTAAATCAATATCTTTTACGTTTCACGAGAAATTTATAACAATTGCTTGATGTGCATCGTCATTTCTGTAATCACAAGAAATTCTTCACATACTCATGAGAATTAATGACGAATAGATTAAAACGTATGAAGTTCGTTATACGTTTTTAGATTGTATTTGTAGATCTTGTAAGATCCTTTCAGAGAAATTTGCGCAAGATTACTCCTATTGTGGCGGCCATTATCGCGATCATTACTTTAATCAGATTTTTCCGCAAAATGCTATCTCTTGAGAAATTGCAGACGCTCGTCCACGCGGCGAACGAGTTCGGAGGTATTATGAAATAAATCTCGTTATTGCTTGGCCGAGGAAGAAAAGCGGGCGGTCAGTTTTAATTAAAGAACTCGAGGCGTCAGCTGCTCCTTGCCAACGGCTCTCCGGTTTCCCTTCCATCCCCCTTTTTTTTCTATCTGTGCATTGCGACCGATATCGTCTACGTATACGTCATAAAACTTGCGGAGTTGATGAAAAAAGATGGTGCCTCCTAGGGAATGATAATCCCTTGTGTACTCGTGCACCCTTTTGACAGTCTCTTTGATTGTCAAACGTATTCTGCTATAAAGAATTGCTTATTTGACAAAGATAATTAAATGTAATAAATGAAAAAGTGCCCTGCCATCGTATCTTTTCAATTCATCAATTAAACGTGTTAAAACATATTATTATTGAAACCAAAGTATAAACGTAAAGAAAAATTAAAGACTATTTAAGTTTATTCGTGAAACGTGTCGTGGATTTCAATCAGATATTGAGAGTCAGTCAACATCCATTTTTAAAAATTCAAAATCGCGAGACAGTCGAGAGTAGAATTTCTACGTTCAGAACGCGAGACAGATATAAAGCCAAAGAGTAAAGGAAAAGGGCGCGCTGTTTATCAATTTAAATATCGGCGCAATTTTCAGCGTTTGAAGTTCCTGTGTTAGTATCTTATGTGGACACAGGGGGAAGAGCGCAATATGAATTTACAGGGAAAGGTTTACTCGCGATTACACGCGCCTGCGGGGCCGGTGTCTTTATCATTCGAGCGAATGCACTATATGCCGAAGCGTGTGTGCTACATAAGCTGCTACATCATAGATGCAACGTTTTATGGGTCGTACAGGGTGACCTTACGAGGCGGGCACGATGAATTCCGCGAGACCCCCGCCGAGGAGATTATATAATCCGTTAAAACGCGAAGAGCGGCGACTTCGAGTAACCAAACATCGCGAAATCCAATAAAGTGCCGCGCTTGACGAAATAATGGTAGACCACTGGCACGGCGAGCAGACGTAATTGACTCGGTAATGACGAGGTAAACGGACAGTTCTATTAAGCGCCCCGGCTACGTGCTCGGCCGCGTGTGCGATGCATACCGGCACGTAACCGATCGCGGACGCAGAACTAATCGCTTTCACATTTCGCAAATGCGACATCGCGCAAATGTCATCGCGACCAATGTTCGATTTGTACTTTGATGACAATTAATAATTTCTTCCTCGTCGCCGAATTCCGTATCACGTTTTGTACGCGAAACGCGGGTTCGTAAAAACTAGAATAGAACCAGACGGCGCATCACTTTGTAGAAAATGTCTCGTCTCTGCGTGTATTTTTTATTAGACAGATTGTCAAAACAATCCATTTTTTAACCATTCATTTACAGTCATATTTGTGGTTAAATATAAGAGTATCTTAAAAGATTAATTATAAATTGTCAATTTCTGTTAGAAGATATGGTATAATATACAGAAAAAAAACTTTACTTTTCTACATACAACAAAAGTTATATTTTATAACTTACGTAAAATAATAATTATAGCTTTTATATTTATGAAATTGTGACACAGAAATTAATACATATAAAACTGGAATATTTTATTTTGCAGAAGCTTAAAATATATCACAATTATATTATTTAAATATATCGGTAAAATTGCTAGCTTCCTAGGCAGATCTTTCGATTTGATTCGTTTTGCTCATCGTATTGATGTTATTTTCTGATACAATTTAATAGATTCATACAAAAAAAGATATACGTTAGATTAACATAAATTAGCATAGAAAATGCTATCTGCGTATTATTAAGCGAAATCATATACCTAGTCATTAATCACCGATTATAACAGCATCAACATGAGTAAACATCTCTTGGACTAATTAACTTCTGCGCGGTAATTCAAACGTAGAATAAAATCCCAATAAACATAAAAGAAGTTATCGTGTCAGGAAATAATCAGCAGATGACATTTTAATCATATACTTGCTGCTAACACTTTATATTTTTTTTAAATAAGGAAAAGCAATGATAATTATGTTCAACTATCTCTCTCTTTCTCTCTACTTCCTCCTTTCTTTTTTTAAGTCGGTATATTTATAAGAATAAATCACAAATGCAGGGAAAAAGAAAATTCGAAAAAACCATATAATTAGCTAATTTAATTCAACAATATCATTGCATTAGACGCTGTAAAATTTCAACGGCTAAATACATTGCACAAAAGTACAACGCAAACTATTAGACCGCGCAAAATTAACGGCAAGGTGGAAAGCTGAAGTTGTGTCCGCGAGACAGCGAGAAAATCCTAATGAACACCGGCCAGCCAGCCACCAACGAGCGCGGCTAGCATCTCCGTGTCTCATTAGCGATCTTTAATTTTCCAAAGCGAGTCTTCCTGGGCCATTCGGAAGCAGTTGCCACGCAGCGTTGTCAGCGGTGAGAAGCAAGAAAGAAGAGAAGAAGAGAAAAAGACGAAAAAAAAAGAAGAAATGAGGAAAGTGGTAAGGAACAACGAAAGAGAAGGAAAGGCGGGGAAGGGGAAGAGCAAAGACAGCGGCGTCGGACAACGGCAAACAGCAACGGCAGCACGACTCGCGGTGGCTCGCGCGCCATTGTTCCCTCCCGGGTTCTTTATTTCTCTTCCTTCTCATCCTTCCTCCTCTTCCTCTTTTCTAGACGCGCGAGCGAGAGGCGCGCACCGTGGGCTTTATTGTGTTTGAGCTCGACGCTTCGCTCTTTTGTTTTGTTTCGCGCGCCATTAGAGGGGCTAATTGCCGCTCATACGCGATCGCCTTTTGTTTCCTCCTTTTGCCACCTTTTCCCCCCACGACCCTCTCTCTGTCGTCTCTCAGCCCTCCGGTTCACCACTACTATCACCACTTCCTTGTTCTTTTGCTCGACGCACCCCAACCGACACCACCGACCACGATTCCGACCGCGAAGGAAGGCTGAGTCATAGCCCTCACTCTCTCTCCTCTCGCGCGTTCCTCCACTCTTGAATATAGCCCGTACCTATGCTCTTCCTCTCGTCGCTTTCTCGTCGCACCCGACTTCCTCCGAAGCGACGCCGAGAACCTGTCATTCCGTCCCCTTTCCTTTCCTCGTAGAGAGAAGCGATCGGTTTTTGTGTCGCGCGTCCTCCTCTTCATCTTTCGCGTTTTCGCCCCGACCGCGCGCGCGACTGGTTCTTTCTATCGTATCCTCGGCGATGCGGGACCTCGCGAAAGGAAGCGAGAAAAGGAGGACAAGGCTGTTACGGAGAAGAGAGCAAAGGGAGGGACGTTTTAACGCGTCAACGCCTCGATGACCTCCGGTTTTTCTTTGACTTCTTCCACCGGTCGCGCATGTGTGACACTCTCTTGCCACCTCGGACTCTTTTCGAGTCCTCGCAGACACGGAATCGAACCGATCAAATCAGTTTATCGACGGACAAAAGCGGGAAAGAAATCGATCTGGAGATCGAGTCTGGAGAATTGAGAGTATCGAGCGATAAGTTGACAAGTCTAAAATGCGGACCGCTAGTCTAGCAGAACGCGGTAATGATTAAAAGGATAAAAAATTTATCTATCGAGTGCACGAAATAACATCGATTGAATACTATATTTTTAATGTAATTGACTCGTTAATTACTGGTTCTAGTTCCTTACTATTTTTAGTTGGATATGATTACGCTGCAACTTTATCGTAAGCTTATCGTAAAAGGCTTAGAAATTGATCAGTTGCGTTGTACATTTTACGCACTTAGCATGGAGAAATAATAAATGTCAATATTAAATTAAACGTATCCTAAAATAGATCGTATGACATTTATGAATTATAGTTATATAAGCTGCTCAATGCATTGCACGCTTTCTCTCGACTGCGAGTTAAAAAAGTTTCCACTAATTTCTCCTTATACAGAATTTATTTATATATTATCATTTCTATAATTTCTTTATCCTCATTAATTGTTAATATCCTATTGTATACCATCTATATAGTGCAATAGAGTAAAAAACGAAAATAATAAAACGTTATCCGGAGAAAAGAAACGTCGTCGAGACAGAAACACGAAAAGCGGAACCAAGATTTTAGTGCTAAGAAGAAAGAGATCCGGCGATTTTAATTCGCCGGAAAGCTAATAATTCCGGCATTGTGCGATCCTTACCGCGGTTATTGTTTCCCTGACGAAGCTCGTATTCGCGACGAGAACTCCTCGCATTCACCTCCTATAGTATCTTTTTCATCCCGGGAAGGACAATGAATAAGAGAGATGTTGCTTTTCTTTTCCTCCTTGGCACATATATATAGTATATTGCGGCTTAATTATTGGCTTTATTATGACTTTGTGCTTCATTTAAGGAGGGAGTGTGTGTATGTGTGTAGAAAAGAAATAAACGAGAAAGGCAGAAAGTCTCGTCGGTGACAATACAATCTGTAGTTCTTTTCCTTTTCTATTCTTAATGGCACTGTAATAAAGAGTTCCAAGTATCTCAGCTATTTCATTATTAATTTTGTTAGATAGTTCCTTGCTATCGATACTTTGTTGTAAGTTTGTCAAGGTAGCGCATAACGTTAAACATTTTTGTTAACGCATTCAGTTTGAGTACAATTATAATTGAAATTTTCATGCCTAATAGATTATGGCTACCGTATTCTCTTATTTTAATGTAGATCTTTATTTTCATTGAAGTAATTTGATTATTGTACAGTTCTTAATTGATACATTTTTCTCTCATTTTATGATGTTTAGCCTTCTACGGCATTCAATAAGTACCGTTATATACTAATTTCGTTCTTCTGATGCTAAATCGGAAAGATTGATTAGACTCTCGGATTTGAATATGCCTTGTGGTGGTATTACCAGCACTGCCGCGACGTACCTATATGAGAATACGATGTAAAAGAGCGACGAGGCCTCGAATAAAATTCACACGGAAGCAACCGAGCCCGTGCCACGAACTCGCGACTAACTCGCGTGATTGCAACATTGCGGGTCCGAGTAATTGCGGTGCCGGCGCGAGGCCGATTTTCTCGGAAGCGATTCGAGAAGGCGAAACGTCAGCTGACCGTATTGTAGTTCGCGCGGAAAGAGGAATAAGAGGGTGGGCACGAGGACTGAAGGGGGTGGGAGGTGTAAGTGAACACGGCGAGGGATGAGACGGCGGGAAAGAAACGCGCATATTCGCCTGTCCAGAACGCATGAGGGGGAGGGCAGCATGGCATGTCCCCCCTAATTATAGCAACAATAAAACAATTTTGATAATTATCTCAACTAGTGTATGGGAACACACGGAATTACGGCGGGCACGTCGCATAGGCAGAGAGACGGAAAGAGAGGCGAACAATCGGTGAGCGAAAGAGAAAGAGAGAGACAGGGTGGGGCGGGAGGAAGACGAAGAGGAGAGGACACGACGACCGGGGCAGAATAATGACAATAATTACCATTTATATGCAAGTGCCGTCATTACCTGCACACGAGCAGAGCACGCATTCAATTTCGTATCTAATTTGAATAATTCAAACAAATCTCTCCTTCCTGCCCTCCTTCCTCTGCACGCTTTATAATCCCAATAAACGCGATGAGACATCGACGGCGAGTCGCTCGCTTTTTCAGTACTGACGACGACGACGACAACGACGATGACGGCGACGACGACGGCGACGACGATTTGTCTCGTACCCCCGATTTTACCCGTACGCTCCGAATTGGACGGCGACAGTATCTCTTCCTCGCCCCTCCGCTTATTCATCCCCTATTGTTCATTCTTTTTATTGAGCTAACGAGGAACCGCGAAATACACAGGCAGTTCTCGCCGATCCGCATGGATCTCCCTGTACCGGGCATGAGCGAACGCGATTACGCTACATCGCTGTCGGGCAAGTCGAACTCACTTGCGACAAATTAGCATTTCTAATAAGAATCTTCGGGACAAAACATCAACGTGACGTCGATTCGGCGGAATTTATGAAGGATTCGTAGTCACGCTACGCGACCCATCGCGACCTATTTGGCTGCGGACATTCTTAAGCTCGATCTCATAATTTTGTCAACATCGTCGATGAGCCTTCCGGCAGTCATAAGCCACGCAGCAGTCGAAATGACAATTATGCAAATAGAAGCGGCTCGAATTGTACGAAGCATTCAAGTACGGACAATTACTTCTCGATGTAGATCGTTAAGTCGTACGACTACATCTTTTCGTATTCGATTCACAATATTTTCATCATCGTATATAAGTAATTTTAGTGATATCTATATTATTATGTAAAATGTTATGTCATAAATTATCGTAACTTATCATCATAATAAAGCGATGAAGAGACCCTACTCAATTTTTCGGAAAAAGTTTTGATACAATTCTAGATTATCATGTTACATAGCAATGCATTATACGAGATGTCAAAAAAGATAGAAATCAAAGATCTAAATAAACGGAGGTAAGTTGGCTGTGTTTCTAATAAACATATTCATCAATCATATTAAATACATATTATTTATAACGGCACATGTTATATAATTGTAGGTACGTATCTCATTTGAACTTTGCTTATTACTGGAATTCCGTAAAGTCGATAATAGTCGATCAATAATAGTCCAGGCTAATATGTCTTGAATTTGAAGCCAAAAGATAATACAGCGTATTAATAGTTTATTAATCAATACATGAGCAGACGCATTTAGATTATAAATATAGATTTTACAAGAATTAGTCTAATCTTGAACATCCCTAATTTTGCAACGAGTGAAGTATGTAGCTGTAAACTTTCGTCATATCTCTTTAAAGAATACTTGCTAAAATTTGAAAGAGTTTTAGAGAACTTCTTTTTCCTTAATAATAACGGTGAAGAAATGAATTTGGTTTATTTTTATATCTAGACCTTTGATTAATATCGAACGATGGGACAGTTTTTTTTTTAGGATATCAAAGAATTGGCACCTATCCGAAGCATCGCCGGCAACGGCAAGTGTGTTTTGCTCGTTCGCTCGGTCGTAGCAGCAGCAAAGTGGCCCTATCAATATTAATCGCGATATTTGCCCGGCTTGGTCCTTGTCGAGCTCTCTATTACCAATTAATTCGATCGTGCGAAGTATGCTGCGGCGGGCAGCTAGGCCACGGTGCGCGAAAGAGATAGGAATAAAAAAGGAAGAGCGACGAGGCACACAAGGTTGGACGACAGGAAAGAAGAGAAAGACAAAGAGAGAAAAAGAGAGAGATATATATATATATATGACTGTGAAGAGGAAGAGAGCGAGAGAGAGAGAGAGAGAGAGAGAGAGAAGGATGAGAGGGACGAGCCGTCAACGGGTTAGATATTGTGTCAGTCGAGTCGTCCAGCATTAAAAGTAATTACGACGTGATTGACCGAGGGCTTGTTGGCCGAGGGCGAGGCGACGCCGAGGGGGAGGCTAAATCATCGGAGTGACGCACGTAGCTCGTTGCTGCCTCCCAATTATACAATCAGCGAGAGCAAAGCGCGCGAGAGGCATCGAGGGGTGAAGGCGGCGAAAAAGATACTGAGAGATATAGGGCGAGGGGAGAGCGACGCGGCGGAGATGTCGGTCTCTTGCGATGCGAGAAAGACGAGGAGAGAGAAAGAGTCAGTGGCGGAATTACGTCAGGAACGTAGTGGGTAGCCGTCGAGATTGACGAAGATCGGTGCCATCGTGATGATAATTGCGCCGCGAAACTGGTGCCCGCTAATCGGGGTTAGTGACAGCATTCAAACCAGTCTTTAGCGACTCTACTCGAAGCGTTTGTCAAAAACCATCTTAAGATTTTAAAATAAAGAATTATTGATATCAGTGATACCGGATGAGAAGAAATATCACATGCTCATATTATCACACAGTTTTTGCTGTCGTATTCAAATGACCTAATGATTTGCCTATTTCACGGTACTTGCTACAATTTGGAAGTTTGCCCAAGGAATTCATATCTCGTGCGAGATGATTGCCACACACACACACACACAAGGGTAACTTGCGAAAGACTGACATGGCGTCAAATATTCGATATCATCAACGCGAGACCATCAGTGTCATCACTAGGCAACCGTAGTGCGAAGAGTAATCAAGAGCAGTGCGGAGCGACGAAACTTTGTTCTTGTACGCGAGCTTCTTCTCTCGCCACTGCGACAGGTGCGACATACTAATCTCGGTTTTGCAATGTTTCACGAGCAGCCAGCTTCGTGCTAATTCTGTATCTTTCTATTCGTACGTCGGACAAGAGAATTGCGACTCTGTTCTGTCTCTTCTAAAAATGTGGCGTGACAGGCGTAATAAATTAATGTGATATTTTACAGAATTAAAGAAGCGATCATTACCGTTATTAATTCTAAAGTAGAATCGAGAGAGGCGAAATAGAACAAAACATTTATTATCCCAGCATAAAAATATTCACCTATCTCCGCTCGATAATAATTTGCATATTAGATTTATAAGGGAGAATTTTATAAATAAATTTGCTTAATCTGCATTCTTAATCCTAATTATAATGCGGAATTTGCCGATATATAAAATGTGATAAAATTGGAGATGACACGTTCGAAACAAGATTAGCATGGCTTGATTTAGTTACTTCCTCCAACTAATTCTCAATAATTTTATATCTGAAATATTTATTGCGAGATATTTAAATCCGTCCCTGGCCTCGAAGCGACTAACAATAAGAGAGACGTCGATGAAGCGAGATGGTCCGATCGCGATCGTTATTGTCTATTATAAAGCAGAGTAACTTGGCTTGTTGCAGCTGCTGATTCGTAGCTTCGTACATCAACGATAATATAGCGCAATTCGCAATGTAGAAAATTACCAATCGCAATCGTAACAGTTCTAGATATAAATTAGACGAATGTGAAGCAAATACGAATAATATGAATAAAAAAATGTGCATAGATAACGAAAATTGCATTATGTTGAGATTTTTCCAGTTAATTTGTAGAATTATTGCCTATTATGTAATAATATAATCATACATTTTATATGTTTTGTTACATGTAATTCTATAGCAAATCATACATATAAAAAAAAGTCTTTTGTATTTTAGAGCACAAAACCCTCCTTGCATCAAAATTACGTTTATTGGCTTAGCTCGTATTACTTGATTCGTATATAATAGCGCGCAGAAAAATTAACTACAATTATTGATATTTCTATTGCGACAGATGCGCGGTATGTATTCTGTCCAAACGCGCGGACATATGCAACGGAAATGATGTCGCTATTGTACTTATAACGCGAATTCTCCTTCCTTCGTATTCATCGCGTCACAAAAGACACAGTCGGAATCACACGACAAAATTAATTGACGTCCATTGCGCTATCGCGTGTTTATTTTCCCGAAATATCCGCCGTATTTCGCCGCGATGTACATTTCTTAGCAAGTTGAAATAATATCTTCACGATGATACTCGATAGACGCTTTCCACGAAGGATTAATGGAGCCAGTAATCCATCAATTGTTGTTTATCTAACAATTTGTTTACTTTCGAAACACCGATCTCGCGAGAGACATTCAATGGATTCAATCGCGAAAAATACGGCGGCGAAACGTCGAAGTGGCGACGAAAGTACCTGTCGCCGTTTGTATCCGCTGTGCATAGAACGAGCGACTTGAGGAGGGGGATAAAAAAATAATGTTTTGACTGCATTGTCACACAACGTTGTTATACGTCGCGTGCGCCCTTCGCTCTCGAATGCCCGTTGCTGAAGCATTTAGCGTTATGGAGTGAGCGCCAATCCAGAGACAAAGAGACGCACGAGTTGGCAAGGGTGACTCTTGGTATGACGATCGTACAATGGTTTCTATGAAACCTTTTCTTCGAAGCTACGGCCATTAATGGCACTCTTTCTACCCCCCCCCCTCCCCTTCTCCGCCCCCTCGGCTCCTCTCTCTCCTTTTTCCTCTACAAGCCTCTCGATCGTTAGTTCCGTTATTTTCATGCACGGCCCGAGTCAACGACAGTGCCTTTTCATCGCTGCACTTGAATATTCTTATCGAATTAAATCGGTTTTCACGCCGCGTGAGCACAATTATGGAATATCATTGTCGTCGGACAGGTACACGACTCGTCGTGCGTTACAACCGCATTATCCTCCTATCGATAATGTGCACGTGCCAATCGAAGGTTTATGATAAGCAAATTTTTAAATTAGAATTAGTTAAAATAGGAAATAGCGTAAATATGACGTGATAAATTGATGAATATTTCATGCGTATTATAAAAACGATTATTATGCACTTACGAATCAAAGTTACAAAAATAACATTATAATAAATACATATGTATAATACTGTAGATTACTGTAGATATTATACACATTAATCTACGCACACTTTATAATTATTTTTTTATAGCTTTGGTTCTCATAAATGCATAATAATATCGTTTTTATCCTTCCTTATATAAGTCCGTATACTCTTTTTTAGAACTCGGTATGTATGGCATTTATTGTAATTTTGCAATATAGTAATTATTAATAAATTTGCATAATTTGCATAAAGTTAAATTAATATACACATAATTGTATTTTACTATCGAGATGTATAAAAAGCTTGCGAGATTAATTCATTAGACCATCGTCAGCTGAGCAAACTGACGTTCATTCGTTCGTGCTGAAGCTAACATTGGCATTGCATACACGTAACTTCATAAACCATTCCTGTCTTTCAGCTTTGTGAGAATGCATAGAAAGTAATACAAACGACAAATTCTCAAGATGTGGAATTCTATGACAAGCAGCAATTGTTATTACATAATAATATATACGATCTTCAATTTGACAATGTAATACGCAAAAAAAAAAATATATATATATATACGACTGAAAAGTATTCCTCTTATCTATAAATAATATATTTTATGATTTATGTGAAGCATGCACGTGTAATTATCATATTGTTTTCTTGGCGCTGCTGGTTGATCGCGCTTTGAGAAATCATTATTACGACACTATTTCAGTTTATTTTACGCCATTTCAATTTTTGTTTCATGCCAAATTATAATATAGATATGATTAAGAATGGTTGGCAGTTATCTGGGGTTTTATATATTTAGGATTAAGCGCTGCGCCAGGAGATGCTGCGATTCGCGAGACGGCCATCAACGAGACATGTTCCCGGGTGTAAAAGGTGGGCGCTCTGCGTGCGTCCGGCTGGAATTACGAGTCTGGGCGTTAAAATGTATCGAAAAGAGACGGCTGTATATACGCAAGGCGTATTTATGGGCATGGACCCGGTCAGAAAGGCGAGGAAAGAGACAGAAGGAGGCGATCGGTATGAACGCGGCCAGCGGATCCGGGCTAGGTCGTTCAACCAACCGGCCAACCGTCGAACCATCCGACCGACCAGTCCGCGCAACGGTCGAAGTACCTTATACTCTTAACAGTCCGTACCAATAGGGAGGAAGAGAGAAGGAGAGCGGAGAAGATAGCAGAGCAAGAAAGACGAGATGAGGGAAGCAACCGGGAAAGAGAAAGAGCGGATGCTTAACACCATCGTCATCGAGTTCCACCAATGGCCTCTGCGTCCTCGCGCTAGCGCGAACTGGGTACAGGGGTCCAATCGTACAGAGAAATCGGCGTAAGCGAACGGCGAAGGATTGCAGCGCGAGGTGTGCGGGTCCATCCGAGTTGCAGAGGCGCTCTTAAATGCTCACCATTGTATCAATAACGTCACCGGCGTGAACGATTTATCGTGATACGAAACCTTCTTCGAGGACGCGACGAAGACACACGAGATAGATATCCTATCTTCGTATGCAATCTACATGCGAAGGTCGATACTGTCCCCAATATCAGCAAAAAGAAGAATCACCAATTCGAGCTTGATTGAGATGAATATATCTAGAGCCCGCTTTAACAGATTTTTAAGATACAGACAAATTTTTGTACTGATATCTCTGAGATACTAACAAAATCTCTTTTTTTTTATTAAAAAAAAATATACGAGAAAAAATTTTAGAAAGAGATAAAATAAACATAAATATTCTGTAAGCTTTACGAATTAACAATATGATATAAAATAATTTAATAATCCTAAATATCCTTAATAATAATAAAAAATTTTATAGTTTAGTTTCTTGGGTCTGCTTGAGTTCGAGAATTATCAGTAATTATTTAACTTATTGTACCTTTTTTTTCTAATATCAGAAAAATTAGATAGAAAAATACAATTTTTGCAAAAAGTTAGATCAAAGGATACTTAATTCAATTTCAATGTTTAAGAGTTGAATCTAATAACACATTCTATGCATAATATGTATTATATGCAGTCTTTTGATAAAATTATAATTATTTCGTTAAATAATTGCTATAGGATTTAAAGTGATAGCCTAGCGACCGAAATTGCAATAGGGTGGTAACAATCTCAGTCGGATCTTCGTAACGTAAGACTCTTATCTTTAACAATTCTTGATCAGTTAAAATTCTCTAAATTTGATTTTTTCTTTTACCTTGTTCTACTTACGATTTTAGTTAATGAAATTTGAACCCTCTGTTTTTCATTCATATTCCCTTTTTATATTGATTATACGCGCTCAAGAATATTTTCATTCAAACCGATCTATAAATAAAAACTATAAAAAATCAAGAACAGAGAGAACTCGCTCGATTCCAACTTACCAAGGATACGAATTGCCACTGACAATCGCCATTTTTGCTCGATAGCGATATTCGCAATTTGCGATGGTCCGTACGAAATACGACGCGACGGTAACAACGAGACGTTCGTTCTTCTCGCAAGGGCAACGATACGGAGGAAGGCGGATCTATGCCCTCGTGAAGATACTCTTAAACGTCCCACGGATTCCACCTCTGTCAAGCAGGCTCCTCCTATTTCGCGTGCATGTACATACACACGTTCGTTTGTTTCCACTTAGGTTGACGGAATCTCCTTACGTAGCACGACAATCCTGCACGACTCCGGATCGTTAAAATGCACGTAAGTAGAAATTGGAATTCTCCGTCCGGCAGGAAAGAGAAGTATACAACGTGAAGGAGGAAGCGGTAATACCGAAACAACTGATACCATTAAACGAAAGACGTTGAATACTAATGAATAGAAATCACCGTTCTTTGTCATTGCGGACGGAATGATGTCACGCAAGAAGAAGTTACGAGAACGCAAATCATATCACCTTGAGCGATGCAGATATTTATTTAGTCTTACTAGTTTAGGTTCATGTAAAAATGAGAGAGAAGCGAGGGTGCAGGGTATATTATGTATAATTAAATCTCTTAATTTTTAAGACTATTAACGTAACTCTGTATAATAATTATCTAGATAGATAAATGTAGGTACATTCGAACAATAGTGACGTATCTCTAAGTTTTGTATCTGTAAGAAAGCAAGGTTTATTAAAAAAAAAAATGTTTATAGCAAGACTTCTCCCTTTCGTTTATGCGTTACATCCGGTATCTTATCACTTTACGCTTGTCTTTTGCAAACGTTCACATCGCAGTGACGCTCGCATCTTAGTGTAGGTTTTTGACGTTCCCCACAGCGAGGCTGATCTTAACACGTTCGTTTACCGAAGAGGCCAGCCGTCTGCGCATCAAATCGCGACGCACTAACGACCAAGAAGACTCGGCGCGGCGGCAGCACGGACCGGAACCGCCAGCAGTCGTTCCTCGGTCTCGGAAATAATATTCCTAAGTTTTTTTACGGGGCCACGCATCTTAAATAAAAAAAAAAAGAGAAACGGCAAAAGGTAGACGTGGCGGAGGGACAGGACGATGCCCGGGACGGGCAGAGAGAGAAGGTGGCGGAGGCGCTGCACCACGGAGAATTGAAAATGATGATTGGCGGTAAGCGGGCTGCCAGCGTTGATGGAGGAGCAGAGGAGGGCGGAGAAGGGAGAACGTAGAGAAGGCACAGCACGTAAAGGAGTACTAAATAAGAAAGCCACGAGGGAACGGGACCGGCGGGGGCCGGGAGAGAACCGCGGGCAATACTGAAGGAGGACATCGCAACGATTCGAAGGGGGAGCGAGGGGGAAGAACGACCGCTGGAAAAAGAGTCGGGCAGCGCGCGAATTAAGTCGATCGCGGTGCGTGGAACCACATCCTTCGCGCCCGCTGCCTCCTTCGCGGATATCGCTTCTCGGTGTCCCGGTCCTTTCCCCGCGGGCCCCGTCCCGCTCCCGTATCGTCGGCCGCGCTCCTCGCTCCTACGGGGACGCATCGGCGCGCGTACCCCCTTCTTTATTATCGGCATCGACCATCGTCTTTTGTTTTATAATAACTGCCGCGCGGCTGCGGTCGCGCCGCTCTCCGCGCATCGACGATCTCCTTTTGCAATGCCGGAGGAACTCACCGCACTCCGGAGGAACGCAAGGAGGAGCCCGGTCAAGGGGGGTCCAGAGGTTTATCGCGATAAATCGCCGATGGCCGGGTAGTGACGTCGACTGTGCGCACACACCCGTTCTTGAGCGCACACTTCGATTGTTATTCCGTCTTGTCCGGTTAGAGCATTACGAAATACCGAAAAGATTGTGTGTCTCTCGGCCTGTCGGTTGGTCGGTTGGTTGTTTAGCGAAATCCGGTGGTAATTTTAACGTCACAAAGTCGGTAGCTAGTACGATAAGCGCGTATCACTACGTTAAATCGTTTCGCTACAGTAGACAATGGGGTAATAAACTGTCGGAAAATCTCCTCTCTTTATCCAAGCTCGCTCACTGAGAAACGAGTCGCGTTGGCAATTGCCGATATTGCTGGATTATACAGATAAATAAAATAAATAATTCGATTTTTATAGAACAGGTATTATAGACCCATAAATAATATAGATTAGTAATCGATTGATAGCAATATTGGTCAAGAAGCAATATTGGCTAATTTCGTAGCACGTTCATTTTACTGACAGTTAGATTTAAGATAGAATTGAGTAAGATAGATCGAAGTATATGAGCTTAATATTAGTACATATATGCCGTAAAAGTCGAATTATAGCGATTTAGATCATAAAAGCTCTTAGCAAAATCGTCTTCCACTCGCCGATCTGCTTAACGAAAAGATACACGGGCACTATTTTACGACGTGGCCTTTTATTAAATATTCCTGCATCGGATGAGACCAAGTTACATCTGGCCCTCTCCTCGTCGGAGACGGAGATGCGAGAACGGATAAGACCGCGACAACGGGGGGCTATGTCTCGGCGGAGCGCCCTTAATTCGGCAATAAAAACGCCGGCTCACGTATATTATTTTATTTTTGGTACCCGGACCGCCGCGACTTAAACGCATCCATAATTACCGGTGTCTACGTGAACCGCTTAACTTATCGCGCGCTCCCGCGCGTACGAGCCTAATTTATGCGTGCGTGGATTTTAACTCCCACGCCGCGCTCTCGGGAGAGTGCACCGCACCGCACGTTGGATTGTCCGTGCCCACAAACCCTGAATGCCTTGCGTATACCTGTCCCCGGGGCCCCGGCAAGAGTTATCCGCGTCGAGTTGCGACGAGCTCCCGATACGCCCGACACGAATCCAGATCAGCCGCATCGGTTTTCGCGCGCCGACTGGAAAGCGAAATCGCGCCGCCGCCCATAAATCGCACGGCAAGCGCGCATTTCACCGAACGGACTTGCATTCAATCGGTTCGTACGCCGTTGTATTTTTGCCTTGTATTCCTGTGATACGAGTATGACGTGTTGCGAGATATCGCGTTTCGCGAATAATGCTACTCGGTAGCATGCACATTTTCTTACGCCAAGAAAGAAAATATTTATTACATTGCGATAATTCGACTTCAGTGATATTATTAATTAAAAAATCTCCACAACTTTTTAGGTCGTGCATAGTTAGTCTATAAAAAAAAAAACGTTAAAAACAGTTTTAGCAAAACATGAAAAGCAAGTAGGGAAACGATTTAACCGCGAGAGACGCCAGAGTACCTGCTTAAAATTGTTCGCTCGTCATGTTGTTTATACCAATTGTTCGAGAAGTTCGGTCGAATCGTAATACCTACGGGAATGTGTAACGAGTGAGCTCATCTTCGACGAGAAAGCATTATACAATACGTAGGGACCACAGGCGTAGAGAGAGAATAATGCGAAAAGCGCGGGTAAGCGCATGCTATGGAGACGCGAAAAAAAGCACGAGCGAAAGATAAGCGATGTTGCTCGCGTTCGCCTAAGGCAGACCCGGTAATTTTGTCGAATTGCGCGGCGATTACCGACGTACGGAGGCACGAATTTTCCGTTTGTTTGAGTTACAGGTTTACGCAAGGCCGCTCAACAACTTGCGGCTCTCTCGTACGAAAGGAAGGGCGATCGGCTATAAGCGAAGGAGCCGTTTCGGATGGCAGGGGTACGCTAGGGATCGGCGAGAAGGGCGCGTTACGCGCGCGAATGGTCCCGAAGACCGTCGAACAATGACCAGAAAAAAAGAGGACCCACGCAGTTGCTCTCTGTGTACCAAGAGGGCCGGTAATTTGCCTGATGGCCGGCGATTAACACTCAAATGAACGGCGGGGGAAACGCGCGGAACCTCATCTCGCCTCTGTTCTTGGTGCTGCTGCCCCTATCGCAGCTCCTTTGTTCTCGCGGAGGTTCCTCGCTGGATCTTTCTCTCGCCCTCTGTCCACTGAACAATGGTAGCGGCGATTCCGCACCGCGATTTTTCCGGTAGCTGAATAAAGAAGAAGGAAGAGGAGGAGGAGGAGAAAGAGTGGAAGGAAGATAAAAGGAAAAAGAGAAAAAAGAATACACACGTTCGCGCGCGCGCGCGCGCGCGCCTTCTGCGAGCCTGCCAGAAGAAGGATAATTCCCTGTAAGTGGATAATGTCTTGACGGTGCTCCTTGCCTACGCAGTCAGGATCGTCGTCCTGGCTGGTCGCCTCCCCTCTCGCAATCTTTTCCTCCTATTTCGATTCTCTCACCCTGTCTGTCGTTTCGCATGAAAGATCGTAGCCGATGGCTGGACGCTTTGTAGTTCAGTCTACTGGTCTATCTGTCCTACCTCCTCCCGCCACTATTTCTAACTCTAACTTGAATCCCTCCGAAGAGGAGCTTATTGTACAACCCGCTTTCATAGTTCCACCCAGTGCTCCCGGACGCGCCTCCGCCCGTGGAATTCGCGTTTTTCCTTCTTGGAGTATCCCCCTCCCTCTCCCCTGCTCCTCTTTCCGTCCGCGTCGGGCACTTCCCTTCCACCTCGGACTTTTATCGTGCAAGGATAAACCCGCGCTGCCGTTTGCGGCTCATCCTCCAATTATCCCTAATACAGAGAATACCGTGGAACGTTATTATTACTACCGTCTATTTGGAATTGTTGCTTTCCCTCTCGGCCTTCTACACCGCGACACGTGGTGAACCGTGAGTGTCGAGCGTATCCAGAGAATTGCCAAGAATAGTCTTCAAAAGAAAGGGGTGTAATAACAGAAGCTGTACAACAGCAAGGTGAATTACGATGCGCGATAAATTAAGCTTAATGGTGGATGATTATTCTGGTTTAGCGATTATGTATAGAAGTCATAAAATAATATTAAAATTGTTTAACAATTTTTCGATATTTTGTTACATGATATATCGGGCAATTTCGAATATTTTTGCATATTTACAACTTCCATTAGTCGCTTCAAATCAATAGCGGCGATTAGATGAAGAAAACAAAAGTGTAATTTTAAATCGATAAAGGTATAAATGCTTCATTTTAGTTTCCCATATATATTTCCATTTGAATTCAAGGCGGAGTGGACGCTTCATTGCGAGATGTAAAAGAACCAACAACAGTTATCGTTTAATTCTGTCGATGAACATCTTCCTGTGACAGAGCTTCGTCCGTCCGATGATAGAGGCTCGGACAATTCTTTGTTTGCCACTGTCGCGTCGCCGTCAGGGCGCATTCGAGATGGAAGAAGCGAGAGGGAACGAGAGAGCTAAAGCGAGAGAAGCGGCTACCGCAAGGCCGTTGTAATTATTGTACTTCGCGGCGATTGTTCGAGTACGTGCGAACTGTCGGTACGAATCTCAGCGGCACACCGAACACGGTGGAACGCGGCAATATTCCTCGTCGTTATATCTGCACCGCGCACTTTAACTGCCGCGTGGCCGCGCGAGAGACCAGGCGAGGGCAAGACGGTCAAACGATACACCGCCGCCCTGAAATCTACATTCAGTCTTCTGAATTTTATAGGCCGGCCGACGAAGAACGGCGATTCCCTCATACCGTGCCGCCACCGTCGTTTTTATGATGGGCATTCCCGTGACGGCTAAATACAGCGCGATGCAACGCGGTCGGATCATCCGCCAAACAGCTTTTTGCCCATCGATCGCGATGACTTTTACGATAGTCGAGTCGCGGGCCGGCCCCCTCGCGATCATAAAGCCCCCAACAGCATTTGAGTTTCGGATGGTGGTATGCCGCGGCGTGGCGATGCAACGCAACGTAACGAAACGCAACGCGAGAGCCGAACGCACGAATCCCGTACGGAGAACTACACTCCACCTCTTCTACGCCTCTAAATGCCGTGGAGCGTATACGCGCGCGAGTGGTTACGCGAGAATTTGTATTCGTTATGCGCCGCCAGTTTAAGAACAATTTACATTCTTAGTCGATGCTACGCTTTCTTTGGGGCCGCTCAACATGGGATTAAGATTCCGCAATTTCGGACTGAGCGCTTCAAAAAAATTTCAGATTCTCAAGTCGAACTCGTATGCATTCAGGTCGTCTTATAAAATGTTCGAATTAAAGCTTGTTCTTGTGCCTTAGTACTTAAACGATCATTTGTCAACGATTTATATTCTTAGTTGTATTCGCACGTTTTAGGATCAGTCAATGCAATTTTAGCAAACGCAGAATGATATTTCGCAGGTACGGTATGACGCGCACGTTCGAGTGAAGAAGATCGTGTACAAGTGCGCTATACCGTTGAGAAGCATAGCTGGCAAGACAGTGAGAATAATTTATGGCGTGGGAAGACATTTGCATTCCGCGAAAGATGCTTCGGCATCATAGAGACGGTCGGTAAGAAACGAACTAGTAAAGAATGGAAAGGAAAGCAGGAGCATCGATATCTTTCCTTGCGCAATCTGGCGTAAACGACTTTACGGCGAGGTGCCCGGAGTGGTCATCTCTCCCTGAGCGCGGTCGAAAACGATCGAAAAATTGCGTGCGACGTGAACCAAGGGAAAGAGCGACGCGCGCCGGTGAGAACGGCTTCACGAACGGCGCATCATGAAGAGTTCCCATGGATGCCAGACTTGCAGAGTTGAAAAAATGTATAACGTCAGCCACTAGTAGGCAAAGCACAATCCCATTGGCTCTCTTCCCGAGGCCCGCCGAGGCTCGCGCGAACAAGAACTCCGGCTAGATCAGACCATAGGCCACGTTTTCGAGGCGTATTCCGTGCTCCTCCGTGTTGACTCGCGCGAACAGACGGGAGGACGGGTGAACGATGAGCGACGAGCAGGCCGAACGGTCAGCGATCAGCGGAGGCCTCGAGACGGGCACACTTTTGTTATGAGGATCATATAATATTCCAGTCAGCCCCGCGGTTGAACAACGGGCATCGACGCTCACGAGCTGAATGACAATTCAGGAGGGGGGCTACGAGAGACGCTGGGTAATTGCCAGCTTCGCCAATCATTATTACGTGTGTCGTTGGATATGCCGCGCCGCTGATACACGGGGGGCACATAGATAAACGGGGCCCGCGATCCGCGAACTAACGGCGGTTCGAACGCGCGTGATTTACGTCGGTCAGCCCGCGGGAACTTGGCGTGTACTCGATAGTGATCTAAATCCGACGTTACGTCACTAACGTTCGGTGACTTTCGTCGAAATTTAAATGATATCGAAAAACCGGACAGAACAAATAGTTGGGATATTACCAGCGTGACATTATTTATGCACGAATTAATTTCTTTGATAATACGTTAAATTAATTCGTAATTTCTATATTATGAATTCCGATTCGAGCAGACTATAAATTTATGAGAGAAGTGATATAGCTATAATTAACAGATAATAATGTAATAGAAAATTATTGTCGCGAATATTGCAGCAATTGAAGTTACATGTGAAAGCTTAACCGTATGATTTAAGCGGTCACGATCCGATAAATGTTGTCAATTAATGCATAGAAGAGATATGCATGGTAATCTGATTGTATTTGATTTAGCATGGGTTAATTAAAACGGTGCCGTGATCGATGTGCCGATTATTGTGATACTCTCGACATTGGTAACCGGATGTATAACGGCATTTCTCGATAAGGAAAGCCTAAATCAAGATCGGCCGGTAATAATTAATTATCGGTCACTATAATGTCTCTTCTACACATCAATTTAAAATATTTATAATCAGAGCAAAAATATGAATGAATTTTTCATTGATATATATAAAAAATATGCTATACTGTACATTCAGCGAATCGATCATTAGATTACATATTTCGCATTCAATAACGTGAATGACTAAACTATTCACGTAAATTTCTCCACAATGCAGCATAAATGCAACACAATTTATCATTCAATTCAAATGACATACCTAAAAATAGCTGTCATTAGAAAACATATATAGATATTACCTTATTATCATTGAAAATGCGGAAATAATGAAACTATTACTGCTTGTAATGTTTATCGACCGTTTTAAGTATAAGTAAATGTTGATATGATATTGAGTTATGTGAGAAAATTTTTTGATAAAGTTATTGGCATTGAGCTGTTACAGCTAAATAAAATGCCATGACACAATAAGAAGCATTACGATTGACTTAAATCATAAGATGGAAAAACATAAGATGGGAAACGCAACGAGGCGTACATGTGGATCAGGATGCAATAAATTATTGCAAATAATAATGTCGTCGCGGACTCCGGAGGGTGCTCGTTAAACAGAAGGCAACACAATCGTGTTGCTAATGACTCCGGTGCGGTGGAGTTGTTTCTTAGTACAACAACGTGGCGAGCGTAGATACTTCGTCACGCGTAGAGGATGGTGAGTCCTGGCGAATCATTAGTAAGGTATCCACCTTGAAAGCTAGTGGTTTCCTCTTGCCACGAGGCAGATCTCGATCTGTACATCTATTGTCTACTCGCGCAAGAGAGGCATTTAATTTCCAGAAAAAAATGTCCCGTTTGAAAACAGAAGATATGAACACAACTTCAGCCACTATTATGATGATTATTAAAATACCTATCATTTATATATAATTTCAATAGTCTCTAACAGGATAACATCGTTACGAGAAAACTTTTATCAACACAAACCCGAAATCTCGGAAATAAACAGTCTGAAAAAAGAGCATCTACAATTTAAGGAAATTATCATAGGTTGTCCGGCGCGAGATTGTCCTAATGAGTATTGATAAAGTCATCTAATTACAGTTGCAGCGAATATACCTAAGTGAAAGGCTCGTAGGCGTGGCAGGAAGCGTACAATGGATGGGAAACCCGATAGTATACATAAAATATATGCGATCACAAAAACCCGCGGCTAAGAAAGTTGCGATATCGCGAAAGGTTAATTACTACGCACAGTATTATACGCACGACTAGTAATGCATTTCGATGAGAGGCAATGATATTTCCTTCAAGCGCGTAGCAATCATTTTCTTCGCTCGTTACGCTGGCTACTTCAATTTTTTTTTCTCGACAGAGATTATGCTTTGCTAACCGAGATAGTTATCAAGATAGTTATCAAGACAAAAATACAGCATTTAGCAAATAATTATTTCTTCGTCACTGATAAATGTATTAACACATTTAAACAAATGTTATCCATAATTACAAATCAAGTTTCTTCGTTAGAAAAATATATCTTATGGATCCCTGAATTACAAATAAATAAATAAATAAAAATCAAATTCGCTTAATCGTGTAGAGAGAGTACGTATTAGAGAGAGGTTTCGAGTCTCTATTTCAAGAACGGTAACAGGACTTCGTGGAACACAAGCCTTGGTAAGGACTTGTCGTGCAAGCGTTACAGATCTGATGGCACTAATGACGGGGTCTCCGTGTGTCCACGTGTTGTGACACTAAGTGACCACGAAAAGGGGGTACCACGAAGAAGTGACGATGATCAGTTTGTTAGGTTCCCTTGTCGGTTTGATAAATCGACGGTAACAAGTCGGGCCAGAGGGTAGAGTCCGGAAGTGTCATTATTTTTACAACATATCTGCCGGCTTAAGAATAATTTGCCGTGGTTAATCGGAATAAAGCGCCAGTCATGCTACGCCGTTGCGTTCTATGAACTATAAGGCATCGTTGACGGTCCCAGGATGACTTCACGCTTGGCACAGGTTGATCGTGCAGGCGTTAGGAATGTGATGACACTCGCAATGAAGCCCTAGCTCCAATATGAAAACTAACTGAGCATGAGAAAATAAAAGAAAGACGGCCCATGGGAAGGTGTCTTAAAATTCTTTTGCGTCTGAATACTTTCATGATGACATCACTGATTTGTATCTCTCTGCTGCTATCGTTTATAATATTGTCACATGTCCGATCGTTTATAACATACTGCGTGGAATGAGCAATGTATGCGTCTGGAAATTATACACTTAGCAACAGTCATCACGTCCGTATTTTAAGGAAGTACTCTTGTAATCTTGAATATATTCGAAAATATCGCCGTACTTCATTCTCTCAGATAACAGATAAAAACTATTAATAATTCTTATTGACGTTAAAAGTCGCGAAAGAAACAAAATTTGATTTAAAAATAAAATCTCACAACACGTTAGTAAATTATATTTTGGAATACACCGTCTTCGTAATAAATTATAGTGTGATATTCTCGTTACCGCAGACGCATTTGCGGTAACATCTCGAAAGAAGAAAATTCCGAAAAGTCCGACACCTCCCGATCGAATCTCGCGGTTCGGGCCGGCGCGTTAAGGACTCCTCGTGCAGGCATCAGGAATCCGATGACGCTAATGACGAGGCTATGTGTCCGCATATTGACGCTAACTGGACTGACTACGAGGAAGACTCGTTGGTACCGAGGACGGTGCGGGGGAACGCGGAGGACGAGAAGATGAGAGAGGCAGAAGTGGCGATGAAGCCTGAGCAGAAAGTATCGTGCAGAAACGGCGTGCACGAGGTAACAAACGTCTCCTCGAGGCCTCGCGAGGCGAGGAGAGGAGGTCGCGGCGAGGTGAGGAGGCCGTTTTCGAGCCGCGGAGATGATTTACCTTACAACTAACAATATCCCTCCTTAAGGCCCTGGCGGATTTATTGGTTCTCTCTCTTTCCACCGGAGGGTGTTCAGCGGGGATAGGGCAGTGCCTCGCGAGAAGTATCCAGAGAGAGAGAAGGAGAAAGACAGAGACGGAGGGGAGACGAGAAAAAGGGCCCCGGGCTCGAACCCGGCACCTCATTACCCGATAATTTACTACGCGAGTAATTAACTGGGCACACAAACGGTGCCACGTTATGTATACCCGGTGTGCGCGGATATACACCGCCGACGACTCTTCCTTCCCGGTACTTCTCGGATGCGTACGCTCGTATATTACCGCGCCGCGTCCTCCTGCCGATCTATTTATCCATTCGTTTTGGCGTGACGAGCCCTCGGCTCCCCGGCCGACCCGGATGCGCGCGATAAACGGTTCGATAATGGCGGTCTCGAGTGCCCAGCGAGAAAAAGTATTTACGACGTCTGTGTATTACATTTTATTTCCCTCGTTGATATTTTAGCACCACGATAATAGCGCGATAATTATGGTCTTTTATAGGTATATATTATAGCTAAGATAATAATAATAATAATATGTGCACTAACTTATCGCAAGAAGAAAAAGTATAAAATTGAGTTTCCGAAGAACTCTCTACTCTGGTTAAATTGTCGCGTTATATGTCTCCGTGTGAATAAATGTGAATTACATCTGTAAGCAGATCACAGCCGGAAAGGGGCTCGAGATGTCATTAAATCCTTCGATCAGCAGCGTAAAGACTCGTTTCCAAGTATCTTGTGTCGGCGAAGACAAAGGTTCTCGCGAAAGACAGACGAGAGCCGAAGCAGTTGCCATTTATAGGCGTTGCTGAGGTGGCTATCGCTTGTTATTCGGCACGTTCCTGGATTTTTCATTTGATACGCATTTTACGATTTTTCGCGTGTGACTGTCACCGCCTCGGCGTCTCTGTATAGTCATCAGATCGAGGCTACCTGCATGCTAATCATGCCGCCGACCGGACAGAACTATGTGCGAGGAATAGATTTCAGTATTAGGG
The DNA here is from genome assembly GCF_030848805.1 of Temnothorax longispinosus. Taxonomy (NCBI): domain Eukaryota; kingdom Metazoa; phylum Arthropoda; class Insecta; order Hymenoptera; family Formicidae; genus Temnothorax; species Temnothorax longispinosus. The sequence continues at coordinate 5,998,677 of NC_092369.1, forward strand.
CTACAAATTCGACTACTCGATTTCTTTTCCGAGAGATTCAGAAGCCGGGTCTCACGACCGGATAAGATATAGCCATAAATTTTCGAACGAACTTTCGCAAAGCGTATGCAAAGCGAAAAATTGGATAGCTTCAACTTACTAATTCTCTCTCATAATCAGTCAATTATGTCCAATGTCATGTAATATAACGTAACGCGATACCGTCGTAGTTATTGAGAAATGGGAGGAAAAAAGACTAACGCTACTTCGTTATCCTGGTAAATTATTTCTGCGCGACCGAGAGATAAATCCTTTGTAGACGGTAATAATTTAAAAAAGCTGCAAAATTAATTTAGCATCCGTGGGTGCCGCTGCCAAAACGGTGATAAATTCTCCACACCGATACGCCTGCGCGAATGTAAATCACTCTTGGCGCATTTACCTTTCGCGACCGAAAGAGGTAAGGTCTAAGCGCGATCGCGGGCATTAAAAACGCAGCGTCGAGGTTGCTGCTGACGAATAGCCCGCGAAATAGTGGACGCTCGAGGTTGCGCCAGACGACTTGTCGGAGATCGGTAGAAAACGGTGAGCACCACTGGCGAATGTCACGCGTTGGCGGTGTCTCGACCACTGACACCCGGCCAGAAGGATAAGGATGTGCGTCCTGCGTACCGCGCGACTCTGCGGAGGAGTCGTTCGATACGACGCGAGAAGAAGGCACTAAAATAATAAGGGGAAAAAGGAGGGCCCGTCCTCCGGTGTACGGACTGGGAGAGGCACGAAGAAGCGAAGGCTTAAGCTCGAAGAAAAAGGCGGCGAAGCTGATTAGAATGAGAATAGACGCGGACGTGAACGCGCAAACGGATCTCCCTGGATTGGAGGGAGAAGTATCGCCAGTAGGGCGCGAGGAGATGAGAGACCGAAACAGGCAAACTAAATAATAAAGCCCACACTTGGCCCACTACCTCCCGGGACCCCAAACGGACCACCCGGTGCAAGGGAACGAGGAGTCGCTCGTCGAGAGCGAGCGCTGGGCCCCGGGTGGGCAGAGGTGAGCATTTGAAATGGTAATTACGAGAACCAAAACCACCGATCCCCGATAAAATCGTTTCCAGCGGTTATTCGGCGTAATGAATTTTCACCTTGGTGGAACTGTTTCTCCGCTAATAACACGCGGGTCGGCCCGTTTGTGCATTTTTTTCGCTGGACGTAATCGCAGCAGTCGACTTAAACGGAGAACGCGCGATCTTGATCGACAGGTGCATAGACCGCTTTTAACGGAATGTTAATATCGAGCTAAACGTTCTGTCGAGAGAGTTGACGAGCAATTATTAATTAACGTTATCTTAAGGCTAAGGGAGAATGGATGCACGAATCTCTGAACACGAAACAAATCGCGATAAGTGTAATGAGAGCTCGGAAAGAAAAAAAATCTCGCGCAATTTTGAGAGATGACTCGATGCGATCGTTAATTATAATAATCGGCGTTAAAACCACGTGTCGTTAAGCATATTTTCAACGTACCCTCGCTTGAAGGATGCGATTATCTCGAAGCACAATACCAGAATTTAATTACTCTTTCGCTCGCGTTGTACATCTCGAGACTGCGAACGGGCCACTCGCGCGTCCGTGCATTATGCATACGAGAGCCGGAGAGATGCACTTATGAAGGATCTGATTGAGTTCTGAGTAAATGGCATCTGGTTAGCCGAGCTGCTAATTAAACAGCCGCGAGCAGCATCGTTCGTCTTCTCGGTATATATAGCTGCGCGAAAACAACACAACGGTACTCTGGATATATTCACTGTGCAATATATTTAAACCTGACTTTGCAAATTGCATTTTCTGTATATGCTAATCGTGTGATTCCAATTATTAAAATACTGATAATAATTAGAAAAGACTTAGGAAAAATACTTGATTATAATTAACAGAATACATAAAATGTCGCAAAATCAGCAATATCAATTTTAATGACTTTTTTATTCATCAGTTTCAAATTTATTAGAAACCGATTAAAAATAAAATTAAAAATACTGCAATATTGTTTGTTAAGTATCTGTAAATATCCATAAGAACATTCGTCTTGATTTCAACTATCTTAAAAATGCAAGAATCGCTTATTGATACGCAATAACGTGCGGCGACAGCAATTTTTAATTATTTTCACGAGCTTTCACCCCTCTTTTTCCCTTCTCTCGGTACTCCATCAATTTGACACGAGGGACACCGTCTGTGCGTGTGTAACAGCCGCACGGCGGTGCATTATGCATACGAGGGCCAAGCCGAGGTGCGCTTATGAAGGGATCTGATTGAGTTCTGAGTATATGGCGTCTGGTTTGCCGAGCTGCTAATTAAACACCCGCGAAGAGGTGCCCCGACACACGGGCATGCGAGTCACACACCGGTTCTGCGTTACCACCGGAGCCGTCGTCTTCCCTTTCTCTCTATCTCTCGTTCTCTCGTATCCATCTCTCTCGCGTCGATTCTCTTCTCGCCACCGCTCGTCCTCACCGTTCTCACTCGCTCGCTGATTGATATTTAAGCCCGAAGTTTAACCCACCCGCGGTCCCTCGCCCGTCCTCCTTCCGTCTCCTTCATCCATGTTCCACGGGGTCGTTAGCGAGCAGCTCCTACTCCCGACATTGGCTGTTGCTGGTACTGGTGATGCTGGTGCACACCGTGTCGTTGCTGCGGTGATTTCTGCACACCTGGCGAGGAGGTCCGCCTGCATGGTACCAGTAAGCCCAACGCGGGAGTAATAGCGTACGCCTCGATTAAATCCGACTCGCCTCGGCGACGGCAATATCCTCACGACAATTTCGCTCGTTCCCTGTCTATTTTCTCTGTTTCTCTCCAGTCTCTCATCGCGACACGCTCCCGCTGCCGCATCAACGTCCCGGAAGTAGGGATAGAGTCAAAACGCAGATTTATGGAGGAAACGATGCTATACAGTAATCCGCGATTCGCATACGACGCTCTCTGTGCATTGCGAATAATGGATAAACTAGGATGTGCGGCAATTTATAAAATATATTAAAGTAATGATCTCTTTTTAATGATTAAGGCATAAAAGATTGTCTGATTATTTGTTACGAGCTAATTCGGTGAGTTCTATTAATGTATGTCAGCTTAAATATCGAAAGAAGAGAAAACGGATAAAACTTTTTAATTTATATCACACACGCAACATGCCATAATATCTCTTGCAATATTAATACCATAAAATGTGTGATTTTAATGATTTTATACATCGATATAGAAACAAAAGGTTTAACTTTAGAATATTGTTATCGTAAATCTATTGAGTTTCACAGCCGGATATACGTATATATCTTTTAAATAAAATAAATTTTTTTAATTTTATTAAAAGAAAACAATTGTTTCTTATTGTCTTCGCGATACGAAGGCAATAATAAACAGCATCGAGTTCCTATTTCTTGACATCTGAATCGCCACACTCTCCATATAGTCACAATGACTACGTTCGAAGATACAATCCGTTACTTCTTGCCGGGTTGTTTTGTCCAAGATGATTACGTCAGACAAACTTGGCGCTGTAGAAGACAAAAGGTGTTTCGCGTTCAATAAACGGCCGAAGACGCGCGTGGATTCTCGTCAGTCGGCGGTCATCGTGACTGGGGCCTGCGTATCTACGTATGCGTGAAGAGTGTGGAAAGGTGCCCGCGTCACGCCGGGGACCCTGGGGACAATTCTCCTCGATCCTTCTTGCACGGACAGCCGCGTATAAAGCACCTGTTGGCCGGCCGAATCGCACGCGTTCCTCGCCGCGGCCGACCGAGTGTGTTACGCGCGTCCTACCGGCCCCTTTTTGCCACCGGGAACAGAAATAGTTTCTCGGCTGACCGAACATCAGCCAGAGGGTACTTAGCACCTCATCGTCTGACGGACACGCCGTGCCAGAGTTCTGCTATGCGAAATTCTTCGCCGTCTTCCAGACCTTTCAGCCTAGAGGTGCCCCTACTCCGGGGCACCTTGAACCCGGTTTACCCGGGTAGGGGAGCAAGCACGACCTGACGAATGCGCACGATCTGCCCGTCGACACGTCGATCGCGATATGACGTATGTTCTGACACTTCGTGATGCATCTCGGATAGGCACGATGAGAAACTATGTAAACGAGAGAACGCACCTTGCCGGATTGCTATTCTAGAACGCGTTAGTTTTGCAAATGCACAAGTAGGTATTTATAATATAAATTTGATAATATATGCAAATACGTGTAACGGTGCGTAATGACAAAAATAAATATACGCTCTTCATGCGAAATTAGTGTATAACAGAAACGAATTGCTAGTTCATGCAGATGGAAAATAAATCTCACCCTCGGCGCTTCGACACAAACGGCGAGACTCCGTCGTAAAGATATCGCAAAGATCGCTATGGTTACGGCACAGCGCGATAGATGTATAATATATGCACGCGTCCGAGCGGACGTGAAATAACACCAAATTACACGGTGGGTGTCTGTCGTGCGTACCATCTCGGGCGTACCCGGCGTCCCGGGACGCGGGCCATTAACGTGTTCATAATCGTCCCAGCGGCGGTTACCGCTTGTACGTTACACGAGGTAATTGATACCAGATTTCGAGGAAACGGCTTGCCAACGAGCAGCGCGAGCTCCGGGGATGGAGATCAAAAAGGTGAACAAGACACGGTGCGGGCATCTTGGCACCTTTCTGGCGCTGGCGGTCCGGACTACCCGAATCAACGTCCGTGTAAGATACGAGAGGGCATGCCCGCCGGAGGATCAAGCCCTCTGGAGGTGGCTGGTAATTTATACGTTTATCTCATTCCGTCAATATTTAAAGAAGAACGCGGCCCGGATCGTGAAGAGCTCCCGCGTGACCCACCTCTTCCTGCGGGATCTTGTTTCGAGGGTGAACGGTCGCGCGGCCAGAGGTTTCATATTTTCTTCCATATAACACCCTTTAGTGCCACGTCGACGAACGGATATCACTCGATTTTTATGCGAAGCAGTACTCGAGCTCATATTCAAATATGAGAAAGGATAATCTTACTTCCCAACAAATCTAAGAATATACATGGCTAATTACGAGATTAATTAAAAATATAGTTTATAAATTAAAATCTGAATCGCTTCGAGAGAATAGCAAGCGCAAGAGGAAAGAAACAGATACTGCGTGTGAAGGGAGAAACAAGGGCATGAATTTATCCCACCCCGCGCACCGACACAGCACAGAAGGGTGACGCGTTGCGCTGTTAGTAAACTAGGCATTAGCATTACAAAGACTGCATCTGCGGCTTTGCTTACATCCGTCGTCCGGGGCACACGCACCCTGTGTCCGACGCACACGCGATCGCGTACCTGCAGCCTCTCCTCTCCTCCTCTCCTCTCCTTTCACTGAAATAAGCACACGCTCACGCGTGTGAGGGAGAAGTGGTACGAGCGATGACGAGCGGTACAATACGCACGGGCGAGCCAGTTCATAATTATCCCTAAACACAGTAATTAATGCCGCCGCGGCGATTACGGGGGTGTCGCGCGCAGCGGACGTTTTCGTCCTTCCTCAGGCCCTTCATCACAACGATTACCCGCCGAATTGTGATTATTCGCTGGATGTATTATGGCATATTTCGTAATACCCCTTAACACGCAAATTAATTTTGCACCAAATGATAGGCCGTCAACCGTACATGAAATAAAATGTATGAAATCTAACGAAATGACGATGTGCTACGTAGCGAATAATAAAATTAATGATGAATCATTAACGGTACAGAAAACATTAATTTTTTGAGATAATAATTCTGCGAAGAAAAAATAATTTTAAAATAATATAAAATAACATGACAATAAAGAGAAACCTGAATGGATATCTCTCCACAGATGTGCTCCGATAGTTATATACCATTTCTTTTTGTTACAACTTTCTGTCTAAAATATCAGGTTTGGCAGCGAACTTTTCGTTACACACAGTTATTTACCCAACATGTCGTTTTCTCTCCGTTTCGAGTCTCGTCAAAAGAGAGTTCTGTTTTCAGGTGTGCATCGCGTGCAGCGTCTTCACGAGTCGCGACCCTCGTGCGGCTGCGTTGAATGTGGCGGAAGAGAAAAGAGACGTGAGTCAACAGTGTTTCCAGCGCGCTGCCTAAATACCGGATTTAATCGACAGCGGGCACGCGGTTCGACAGTTGGCGGTAATCACGCGGGGACTGGCGGCGCATCGCGTAACAAAAAGACCGCGACATACGCGTCGGGGGTATAAGCGGCGGGTGGGCGGCGAAGGGAATCAGACGCGTACGGCATCGCGTATAATTAGCGTAATAAGTAGTTTTTTGGGGCGGGGCCTGTGCGGTGGGAAAACAAAGCGATGGCTGGGAGGCAGCTAATTTCCGATCCAGCATCGACGGACAAAAGGGACCCGAGGAGCTCATACGCGGATGAAGTAGGGAAGTCCCCGGAGAAGAGGGGGGACAGAAGTTTGGGGGACGGAGGAGAAGGTTAAAAAAAAGAGAAAGCAGCTTCTAAACGTCCTCCCTCGTCCATTCATCCTCTTTCAGCGTACCCTGGCTCGGTTTCGAATCAAAAGGCGGGAGCACCCTTTGGGCCCCGCACGAGTGCGTAAGTTTTTTTTTCTCGCGCGCTCTTTTCCGCCCTCCTCTTTACCCCGAAAACCCCCTTTCATATGTGCCACATACCGACAAAAGAATCAGGGTACGCGCGTGCACGCAAAGACAGAAGCGGCGAGGGGATGGGAAGGGACAACCCGACGAATCCCGACAATGAGCCGGACGGTGCGGGCCGCCATTCGGGAACGGATTAATTACAGCGTGCCTCCATAATTAGCCCCGCGGGGATCGGCCGTCGCCGGGCCCACCATTGCCGGATTCGTGCTATTCGTTGGTCCAGCCACGGCGATTTCCGTAGAATGCTTTCGGTCTCCCATTCTTCGAAACACATTGAGTAATTCACTCAATGGCGTAGAATTTTATTTTATATTTGATTTTAATTTTGTTTGTGTCAAATGCTACGAATTACAAAACTTCAGACTAAAGCAACAATCTCACAGATACACGATTGTATCTCCGTATAAACTACGTACAAGACAAAGAAAAGAAAAAACGAATATACAAAATTCTGTTGACTGTTTTATTCGTGTGTGTATCTAGTTTCGTTATTACTTATGTAAACTGCATAAAGATACCGTCATAATATGCGAAATTAACTTGTGTCTATACCTATAACGAGCAATAAAAATTGAAATTATTATCAATTTGAAACATGCCGTATTAAACATTTTATACAGTGTCCGTCTTACAACATCTTAATATTAGCATTGCAGAGTCTCGTTTACCAGCGCTAGTAACCATAAGGAAGCACTGGAATCGCGCTCGACGAAAAGAATCGAAGCGTGACGATTTCAGCAGAATGGATCCAGCGTCGTCGTGCGATACACGCGAGCATGCATGATGTCCGGACGAATTTACGAGTCGCGCTAAGGACGTCGCGACATAAACCCGTAACAATCCCGAGGGCGCGCGGGGGGAAGGGGCAGGCAGAAGGAGAGAACGGATGAAGGGGAAGAACGATATGGTGCACGCGTGGATGCAAATTGCATAGGCAAAGACGCGCGTTCTCTTCGCGAACAGACATGAACGTGCAGCACACGGATTATTGGTATCAAGCTCGGGAACAGACGGGAAATGTCATAATGCGAGCAAATAGAGTGCCATCAGGCGCGCGCGGCCGACTCGACCACAATTTCTTGTTACATTAATGCCGTCGGCGAGCGCGGAACGGACACGTGAGAGGGCACGATGACCGAGGCGGGTTTTATGCTCGGAAATTAGCTTAGCTTCGAACCATTGATTTCCAGCCCGTGAAATATTCTCGTCATTAAGCAACATAGCCGACGCTGGTAACCGAGATGGAAATACGAGCGTATTATATGCGCTGTTCGATTCTTCTCCGTTCGCACCTAGCCGAGAGAAAAAAAGTCGCAATAAGTCTTGACCACTAGCGAATCTAAGAGTTGATTATCCAGCCTTCAAAGCAGATGTTGCCCACAGGCGAAGCAATTACGAAATCTGTATCTTGAGAAAAAAAGTGTTTTAGATACCGCAGGTGTTCTAACTTGATTTATTTAGAAAAACAATTACAATACATCAATTTGGATTTCAACACAATCAAAGATATATAACTTGTTTTCAATTATTAAAAGCCCGAGATAGCGTAAACCACTAAAGAAAAATTTACTTTTGCATCGCACAAAATTCCATATACGAAACTACACAGTAATCTCCGTAAATTGCCGGGAAAGAAAGCGAAAGATAAAAGAATCTTCTCTATAAAGTTACGTCAATAATTTAAATGTGACTTTAAGATAGGAAGTAGAATTGACCGCGAATTTTACCGGAGGGATAAAGTCCTGCTGTTAGAGCGCTTTTTATGTGTGTACGTAAAGAGCCACGCAGGTTTCAACGCGCGTCTGCCTCGTTCCTTCACGTCAAACGCTGATTACCGGTAACAAGCTTGAAAATAGAGACTGTCACAATCCGGGAACGCGAGTGGAGTCTCATCAGAGCGACGTTGTAGGCGCGTCGATTGACTCGACCGCGATATCTCGTTACATTAATGCCGACGGCGAGCGCCGCGCCGTTCATGAGAGAGCACGACGCGGCCGGGCGGGCTCTATACCTGGAATTAGCATGCCTCCGAATCATCGATTTTCTACTTATCGGCTATCTCCGGCCAGTGCTCCCTCTGGTCCCCTCTGGTTCCCTCTGATCTCGCCGGGTATCCCTCATCGCGACCTCTTACCGGTCATTATACAACTCGGCTCCGTCGAACCGTGCTCGCACAGGCTCTAATGGCTGAGCCGCACTTAGGTTCTGTTCGCCGCATGCAACTATCTGCGCCTCTGCCTATCTCCGCGCGCCGATGACGGGGAACGTTCCGCCGGAGGAACCTACGTCGAAACCCCCCCGGGTATCTCCGCTTTCGATCGTGCGCGCATCGCGTGCCCGAGCATAACGGTAACCGACCGGTAGCGGCGAACAAGCGCATAGACACATACGGCGACGAGTGATATCTGTAGCGATGTAGAACGCGGAGAAAAGTCAGCTGGCGGCTTGGCTTGCCGAAGCTGTTTTACGCCGATTGAGGTAAACTCGGGACTTCCTGCGTTTATTGTTCATAATTATATGCCGCGGTACTGCATTATGATCCTGCGCGGCAGATTACGACATTGTACTTAATACGAGGAAGCTATTTAAGTTTGAATATATTAGGAATTGCCATAGAAATATAAAGATGTCTAGTTACTCGATATATTAAACACAATACAGAATAATGTCTAAATAATTCTGAAGCATCTTTAATCTCCAATAGCGTCTTCCAAGCAAAACATATTCGCTATCTTATTAGTCAGGAACACGACACTTTCTGTTGCACGACAATAAATCAAAGTTCACCGATATTAAGCGCTTCCACTAAAAGAGCGTAATTAAAGAGATATCATACGCGTGGTGAGAACTTTGCTAATAACCCCGGATGAGGCGCCACCTCTCGAGGGGTTCTTCTCTCGTTGCGGTTCGCGTTCCTAAAGTTTGTTAACTCTCGTAAGTCCGCCGCAAGGAAGAGGAAGAGGCGGGCGGGTATATGGCGAACGAAATGAAGGGAGTTTCTCCGCGCGCAGAGTGAGTTTTTGGCGATTAGATTAGACCCCGGCCCCGCGATGGACCAGCTGTCCACCGGAATTCGCTCAAGAATCTGCCTAAGTGGATGGAACCGACGTGCAAGAATCGCTCGAGCCATTTCGCCCCGTGTAATGAACGAACCGTATTACGAGTTCGCGGAACTTCTTTATTGCCGAAGTTTCGACATAACGCATAAGCCCGGTAATGACCGCTATTTAGAGGATTAAAAGATAGAGGATTAAAAATTTCTCGTGGCAATCTTATTGACACGTGCAAACCGATCTTCGCCTCTTGTGAAATATCGAATTATAAAGTGTTACATGCCACACTCACTCGCAAATTTTTATTCGTACAACAAACTCGCATTTTCAAATTTATGAATTATAGGAAGTATCATATCATTGTAGAAAATTGTCTTTTCTTATATTTTTTTTATATCGCAAACAACACAAAATTATTTTTAAAATTTGAAAGAAAGAGAAATTTAACATATTTTACACAGAGATGTTATACATTGAGTAACATATACTGATGACATAAGAAAATATTTGACAGTAACATCGCTCTGATTGTGAAAATCTGCAAGATGCAATTTTAAAAATACCATTTTATTTCATTGACGTTCAATTGAAACGCTCGATTCGGACGAAATCGAATCGATGCGAGACTTTTTTACGAACCGTTCTACGATCGGTTGCGTATACAATCATGTAGGTACGCACATTCCGAAATGAGATCGAAAGTTAAATTTACTCGAGTTATTTCTATCGTTCGATGGAGTACACCGCAAGTCGTCACAATATCGGTCGGGGGAAGGAGGAGGAAGAAAGCGAGTCCGGGAGGTGGAGGCATGGCAGGGAACGCCGATCGATAACAATAATAATGGAAAATGATCGCGACCGCAGTGGCACGTGATCCAATGACTATGCCCAGGAGGCGATGCCTCATTATTTCGATTTCCAAGCAACTAACCAACGACCTTAGCAGCCTCACGAAATACGAACGCCTCGTTCCCCTCCCTCCTCATCATCATCTTCATTCTTCGTGCGAACCCAATCATCCCTCTCGGCCACGTTCTGTACGCCCTGTTGCATTCGGCCGCGAATATCGTACGCTCCGTCGCTCGGACCTCGTAATCGCGCAATCCCGAGGGATTAGAATATGGATTGGCCCGCATTAAACTTCGACTTTACGCGCGGCGAGGTCATTTTATTGAGCACGAGGAAATCTTATTTATCACGTATTTCATTTTTAACGCTGAACGTAAGTGATATGTGAAAATTTCACACGTACACCTCTGCACTGCCGACGAAGATTGCATTGATTATCAAAAACTAGTTTTAAAAATAACATTAAAATATCTCACAATGGAACATAAAATTACGTTAATTGAATAGTGTCATGAATATTATAATATACTAGAATCAAAATATACTTCAATACATTATCGAGTGGCTGTTTCTACGAAAGAGATTCAGGATATTGACCTTGTAATACACGATGCACTTTCAAGCGCCTCGCATAATGTTTGTATGCATCGAGTTTATGCAGTGAAATAACCTTGTACTGATGCTTTTTACGATTGGGTGCTGGTTGAATTAGAATAGCAATTCAGATCTCTCATCATTGTTAAAGAAAAATGGAAGAATATATAAAGCATCCGAGAGATGAATCGGGTAGGTAGAGGGTCACGATTGCCACGTCTTGTCGGACAATCCAGAAGAAGTTGATACGAACGTACCATATGAGAGAGAATACTCCGAACATCCCTGCGGGCGTACAACTCTGTTCTTGCTTTCAGTACGGATAAGGCGTGAGGTTCGAGGAATACGAGGTAATTGTCTGAGATAATGATCGTACACATTGCATAGATCCGCGATGCTTCACGGGTCTTGGCGCATTTGAATACCGCCGATATTAATACGGAATCGCATTTACACATCGCCGATAATGAGTTAAAGACCAAACGAAAAAAATGAAAGGAGAATCTGAAACAACGGATAGGATCGTAATCGTGAGCGCGGTTTCACGCATGAACGATGAGATTCGAAAGCGGCTTCTCGCATAAAATTACTAAATCGCTCGATAATTATAGAGCGTCATTTTCCATGCTCGATAATGTCCCGCGGGACAACGTTCAGGTTAATCGTTTCTTCACGGAGGAGCACCGAAGGAGCCCGCGGGTCATGGGTTAAACGGGCCGTCCTGCGACAGGACCTTCGGGATACGGTTCCTCCGCGGGCCTATGGGTTCCTGTGATAAAGTGCTCATAATGTTTTTAACGAGTAAGCCGCGCGCGGGCGCGCTCGCGCGTAATCTTATAATTCGGCCATGGCTCCGGCCCCGTGGTATTTCGAGAGTGGATATAATGATTCTCGATGATTATGCGGCCATATCTCACCCACGGCTCCGTCCCGGAGATACAGCCGGTGAAGAGATCGCCGCGCCGTTCGTACGGATGGAAACAATGTCGGCGGACCCTCCCACGCCGCGTACACGGACTGTACCACGGCGAGCCGGAGTAATTCCCCCAATTATAAAATTATTATCCTGCGGTTGGCACCCCCGGGCAACACGCGGGACCAGGCCAGGCCTCCACTCTCCTCTCGGCCTCATTCGCCATGTTCTCCATGTTCACCGCTCCTCTCTCCTTATTCTCCCTTTCCGCCGCTCGTTCCCTCCTGCCATCTTCCTATCTGTCCGGTTCTCGTCGATCCTCGTTGATTGTCCGACAAGACGAAGACGTGCGCACTCGCTTCGTGATGCGCTAGAACGCACGATTCGGAACAGATCGCCGGAAGCGTTTCTCTCAATCTTGTGTTTTCTCCAAAGAGAGTAAAGAACGTACTAACTCTTTTGATACCGCGTGAGATTAAAAATCTAAATCTTTCATTTATTTTTTAAAAATAATTACATATAATACATGCGTACTTGAAAAACTGTCGGGTGGTTTTTTAATATATTTCGAGATTTGAATTGCTATAGACTATGAAAGAAAGATAAGAAAAACTAATTTTCATATTTATATTATTCTTTGTTTCAATTATATATTTTTTTCGTTTGAGCATGCGAGAAGTGGTTCTTTCGTTGCTACTTCCGTTGAGATGGATCAAGATAGCGTCGTTAAGGAGCCATTTGCAGAAAAATTTATAACTGTCGTTAGAGAGAAGATCGAGCGTGGAGGGGTGAAAAATAAATAAATATAGCGGGAGCACAACCCTTGTGTACGGTCGGACTTTTCTTAAGTCGAGCTCGTTCATAATCTCACCGGCGGCTGCCGCTGACTTTAACCGAGCAGCGTCTCTGTTTGTGTTCTATCGTGTGTAACAGCGTGTGGATACGTGCGTGAAATTTCGACAGAAAAGCGGGATACTCGAAGCCATACAGTTTCTATTAAAGGGTGACGACTGCAGATGATATAAGTACCGTGAGGCTTCCGTGATATATCATCGGGCGATGATGTTGACGCCATAAAAAGGAATATACATTTGTAAAATTTCATCTCATTTGAACAATCCCATATTAAAATATGCTCAGATAACAAAAGATAAAAAATCGCTATGATAAATTTATTCAACTATCTTTGTGATTTTTATAGAATTATTTAACTCAGAAGTAGGTTCGTTCGAGATAGATAACTCGTTTTGTATTTTATACAGTAAATTTGGTTAAGAAAGCATTAAAAATAACTACCAATTTTTCAAAGCGGCACAAGTGTGCTGAGAGGAGACGCTGCATTTATTCTGCATATTAATAAGGAGCCATCAAAGATGATGTAAGTATAGCAATCGCGAGACGCGAGGAATCGATAAGATCGATGAAAAAACCACGATGAGGGAACACGAGTATCCGAATACCGAATCGAGAAGATTTTGGTGCCCGCAGCGGGATCCCGGAAATTAGCGATCTGTGCTCGTCGAGAAGGACCACGGTCAGTCACGTTCGTGAACCATTAGTCTCCTCTCGCCCGGACCTCTCTAGCGAGAAGGGCGGAGAGACAGAGAGCGCGCGCTGGGGAGGGCCAGTGAAAAAGTCAAGAGGGAGGACGATCTCCGTGGGTGGGGTGGTCCCACCAGCAAGTTAAAAGGACAAGAATGTTTGACAGCCATTTTTCAGTAATCACGCTGAGTTAGTTATCGATCGCAAGGATCTCTCTCTATCTCTCTCCCTCTCTCTCTTTCTCATCTCGGGCCACCATCCCTGACACCCCCCTCGTCGCGGTCCAATCTCAAGCGGTCATTCTTCGTTTTCTATTTCTCATCGCGCGCTCCCGATGAAGAGAGAAGTTATCTCTCACATCTTCTCCTTCTCGCACGCATCTCCTCTCACCTTCGATATCGAAAATCTTGCGACGGTTTCTCTGCCTCTTTCTTATTTTCTCTCTTTCTCCCTCAGACCTTCTCTCACTTCATTTCTGGCATCGGTGGTCACCAAGTCTGACGAACCTAATCCGAACCTATCCTCTAATGCCGACGCATTGTGCGTCTAGTTAGCAGTGGGGATCGCCCGGCGCGTCATCGTGATTCATTTTTTACTTCCACGAAAAGTTTCTTGATTGATCGGAAATTAGGGAGCTTAAGTGCCATCCTGAGACCGCGACATGTTCCAAAGAGGAGTGTAATCAATCACTGAAGAATGAGGTATCACTCTCGGCCCTTTGACTCCATTGGCAAATGTATACGATGTCGTTGACCAATTGTATTCTCTTTTAATGACAGATATCAATAGGGCGAGTAAAAACGATGTTTGCAAGATGTTCGATATTCGCAAGAGTGTAGCGAGCGCAACTGCTTTCAAGTGAAGAAGACTTATAGTTAATCATTTATGATGTATGGCAAGTTCAAGGATGTAAAGCTATTTTTGTGTTACTATTGGATGTACATAATACATAACTGTCAGCTTGATAATATAACGCAATTGAATTCTTAAACACAAAAATAGAACGATCCGCCATCATTTTATCTAAAAAATTATTAAATTTACAAATTTTTCTCTTTTTAACTATTCGTGTATTATCAACTATTAAAAGAGAATACGTTTGGCTATATAGAAAAAACCTATCTAAGCGTAAGAAACGCTTCTTTCACACGCGCGCGCACATATTGTTTTATTTTAAAATTCCTACACAGTAATATGTTGCGCGAATTCCAACACGGGAGTGCTAATCGGTGAGACGGAATTTCGACCCCCCTGAAGAAAGTGAAGCGGAACGATTAGACGATCTTGCTTGTGTGAGTCGCTCCATATAAATTTCTCTCCGTTTGCAATTTTCGGTTTTAGCGAACGCTTCGATCCTGTCGGCCGATTGAAGAGCGAAACCTCGGCACTCGTCGCGGATGATGGCCGCCTTTGCCGCTCGATTACCCATAAATCTGCGCTAAAGGTTTGAGGCCGGCGACTTAAATGACGGACTCGTCTTCCTTCCTTTCCTTCCTGCGGCCAATGCTCAACAACAGTATCGCCTTGAGCAACCGCGGGTGGAACGCAAAGTGGCCCGGCGGATCGCGCATTTTTGCGCTCCTCGCCTGTACGTAATTACTGAAATTTTTTAAACGCTGGTTATTTTCGGGAAGACCGTAGTAAATCGTTTCGGATCCAGCCCACCGATTTGTGATTTATCTCCATCTCTGCGTATAACGCACGTCCACTGATGTCTGTGCTTTTGTTGCTCGCTGCTCCAATATCCGGGACTTTTATTGCCCCGTAAGCCTCGTATGGTCTATCAATAGCAATGTTATCTTATACCAGTTCTCATTATAATACAAACAAAATACGCATAATCTATATATATTTACTCTAAACGCTCTCTTTAAATTTCAAAAGTGCAAAATATATATAATACTTTGTAAAATAATTGATTTTAGAGAATATTACTAAATATATAATAAAAATCGTTTAGCACGGAAATGTTCTCAAGAAAGATAACAGATCTAAAAATATATACGAAGCTGTTTATCCTATACAACGCGATATTTTATGAAGACATTTTTTAAATCGCGTTTATTACAGCTTTTTTTTCACAGTTGTTCGCTTCATCCATATTAAAGATTCCTGATCGCCTATTTTCCCTATGGACAAACTCGACCTTATTCTCTCTTCGTCGTAATTAATTTATCGTATATTCCGGCAAGCTTATACTCATCCCAAATATAACATTCTCCAAATAGATCCAAGTAATGTAGTGTCCTGTCGAAAGTATTACTCATGCTCCGTATTAGTTTCCTACGTTCTCCGTTTCCCCGCATGAGCCAAGGAGAGTCGATCACACGCAAGGTCTCGCAATTAACGAATCAGATACGGCGCGACATCAAAAAGACAAATGATCCCGGCGAGATGGGAGCGGATAAATGCGTCCTTTTTTCTCCTGACCTCCCACCCTCCCTCGCCTCTTCGCAGCGTGCTCGCGCTTGACGAGTATGAATCGGGGATCTGATAACCGAAGAAACGGTTCGAGCGTCCGGAGCGAGGGCCCGTGAGGGGAGTTGGCGGACGGAGAGAAGCCGGAGAACGAAGTGAGGGATCGGTGGAGAGAAGGGAGACAAGCCGGAGATAGGGGAAGGAAAGGGAGAAGGGAAGGTGGATGAGTATGAAAATTATTCTCTGGATGCGCGTACGGGGCGCACACTTGTCAAGATGGCGCATGGAATTAATTAAATTAAGCCCGCACCTCCCTCGGAGAAGGTAACCCGAGCGAGCCCGACCGAGACGACGAACGTCGAGCAGATCGACGGTGGAAGAGAGACGTGAACGGATGGAGAAACGAGGAGGAACGGGGGAAGACCGAGAGGGATCTTCGGTTCGACATCGAGTGCAAGTCATTCCAGTCATTGGTCGCTCCATAGGAATCCTGGATGCGTGTGTGCGAACGCGAGCGCATACGTCCGAGCGAGTACATGCTCGCTCGCGCGCGCTCGTGTGGGTGGACGAGGTGTGTTTTGACGTTTGCCCTCACGCCAGGTATTCTCGTACCTTCGATGCCGTTGTGTCGGAATTCGAGACGCGCGAAACTCTCCTGCAACCGGGCTGAATTCGCGGATTTTTAATGTAGGCCGACGACAAAGTTCAGCGGCTACCACGTATACGATCGATCGGCTGTTCAGAGAAACAGCTCACAAAAGCTATAATTTCATATTCATGTAAAGAATTAATTATGTCGCTTGCAGATATTTGAAGAAGATTGCAAATTTTTAATCAGTGATTCGAAAAATATTGCGACATTCTTGCTCGAGATTTGATTTAAAAGTAGAATGTTCTATATAAGCAATATCGAAGTAAGTTTCGAAAGATATTGAACTTCATATCCATTTAAAAGTAACTTTTGGAAATAAAAGGAATAAAAGAAAGAGAAGCAAATATGAAAGTAATTCTCTGTAATATTTGTTGGTAGCATGTACATTCTTAAGTATGTCTCTCGAAAGTGACTCTCGACGTATTTCTGAGTACTAAACCATTATGTCAGCCATATGAGGAACTATCGATTCCGATTCTCGTATGTCAATCTTCGAAAATTTTCGATGATGCCGAACAAAAGAGCGTGGCTTGCGGGCAAAAGCAAGACATGTCCACAAACTGATACGTATGCGCCAGGTTTCGTCCGTCACAGGAGACAGAGTAATAAAAAGATGAGGGACTTAAAGAGCGGGCGAGAAGGACGAGCGAAGGGCCGGCCGGTTCTGAAATATTGCAGTTAGGTGGTACGTACGTACCTGAGCAGTGCCGGCTTGTTGACACTTGGCCCCTGGGCCGCTAAATCGCTTTGGAGTTAAGCATCCGCAGGCCTAAACGTCTCTCCCCTGCGGAGCCAGGGAATAACGCGAAAAAGAGAGAGCAACGCAATGCGGCTGTGGAACGCGCTCGAAGAACACTCCGCGCGGCATCTTTCTCTCTTTCTCTCGTCTTTCTCTCTCTCTCTCCTTCTCTCCTTCTCTCGTCTCGTTTCCAGTCCGACGAAGAGAGGACAGAGCGAAGAAGGCGAGCGCGAGAGGAACGGCGAATCTGCGGGATAAAGGATGCAAATGCTCGCGCCGACCATCAAAATCTAATTAACCAACGAAAGAACGAGCCCGGGCTAAAGCCAAAAAGATTCGAGGAAGAAAAAGGCGAGACTGGGGGGGGGGGGCGCAAGCGGAAGGTTTAGCGGTTCGAAGGTGTCAGAGACCGGTAAGGTTCGCTTATGCATATGCCAGGTCTCCTCCACCTACTACTCTTTCCCCTCTTCCTCATCTCCCCCTTCTCCTCCCGCTCCCATCGCCTACAACTCCTTCGTCCAGACTCGCGAATGGGGGTGAGAGGACCAGAGCAAGGAAATCTCTATAGCAAACGTCGTTACGAGCCGGGTTTATGTCGCTCGCCGCATATAACATTCGGCAGAACCGAAATTCGTCGGCGTGTAGCGGGAGTCCTAAATTATCCGCGTTCACTTTTAGAAGAAACACGTGGAACGGCATCGCACGTATCCGGGCCCTCATGCGTTTCTTTATTGACACTTTATTATCACGCCGAGCTCTGAAATTGCCCAACGACCTTCTTACGATCGATTGCTCCTCGGGAGAACATGCAAAAGGGAAGAGAAATCGAGATATTAAAGAGAAATAAAACGCAACGCGTCGTGCAAGAGAGAGCAGCCGGTGCATCTCTTCGATTAGCTGAAGAGTCCAAAATATCACGGTAAATCCGTGAGCGGGGATAATGATCAATCGTCGATCGAATTGGTCGCGCATTTAGATTCGCTAACCCGCTCCGAGCTAAATTGAATTTGGCCGCGGCAAAAAAGTACTAACTTCATCGATCTCGGGAGTGTCGAAGATGAGTTCGAGTGCGCGCGCGGCGCGTCTCGAAGGTGGTTCGAAAAAGAGCTTCGGGGCCTTGGGTTAAATGCCAATCGAGTTGGAGCATTGTGGGTAGAAGGCCCCGGAGCTAAAGGGCCCGGGAGAGGGACCACGTGATATCGCGTCTGCGTTGTGTGTTACACGTTAGCGTGAGTGGTTGTTGGTTTATTAAGGTTATTGATGCGAGATCAGATCTACAGTCGGATTAGTCAGGGCTGGGTTCTGATTCCTACCCGTCTACTCTCCATGCTCTTTTTCGCTCTCTCCCACCTCGCGCCCGTCTTATTACACGTGCCCTCATCTTGTATTTACCTTGCTCCTCTCACTCCCACGCGAAGATAAGTCTAGACATCAACCTCTCGTCAATAGACGCGTCTACATTGCGATCGGTAAGGGCCAACGTTCATTGTATGCGATCTGGGATTAATGTATCTTTTTATTTGTGCAAAGCAATTTTTAATAGAGTTAATACTTGTATATATTTTTCTGTGTATTATTCTCATTTCATTTATTTATTTTCTCGAAGAAACTCTTTAAAGAATCCACATAATACATTTAAAAATCATAAAAATAAAGAAGAACTCTAACTTTTTCAAACGTACTTAAAGTATCTTTAGAATACGTCCTGGATTTCTATGTCGCTTGGAAAGACAATGGAATAATTTCTCGAGGTACTAGTATAAAAAGCTAAAACGGCTTCAATTTATTTCTTCATTTATGTTCCGATTATTCAAGCAGGTCGATTAAATCGCGGCAAAGAAGATCGTTTCTTTAATAAAAAGGAATTTTTCGCGAGGGACCGGTCCCTTTTCGAGGTCTGGATCTGGGACCAGGCAAACTGGCCAATCGCAGATCGAAGTAGTTTCCGATGTCAACGACTGCGACCTCCAACGTCTACCGCGGTCTGTTTTCAGGGATAATTCGCGATTCGTGTTGATCGTAATTCTTCTTTCTCTTTCATCGTCCTACCCGCCCCTCCGCTTACGAAGCCACCCGCACTTGCGTCTCTGCCTGGAATTACAGGCGGATTTACAAGGAGCGGCGGATTTACAAGTCAGCCAAGAGTGGCCTTTCCTGTTCGTCGCGCCGAGTCCTGAAATCGTCGGAAAGTACCGAAAAAGCGGACCGCGCACGGAGCGCAAGCGGAATGCTCGAAAGAAACGATCGCGATTATTTCGATACATCGCCGGGGACGATACAAAGACGTACCGAGCGCGGCCAGGTCGATGGCGGGTATCTAAGAGCCATGTTAGCTTGCAGGAATAAAACTCCTATAATCGCTCAATTTCTTCATCGCAATTATTGCAATTAAGTAGTAAAGTTGAATTGAACGAAACCTCGAACAAAAAATAAATGTATCGATAAATCCGATTCATAGAAACAACAGGCACGAAAAAAAATATTCTCTTCGACGCGATATGTGTACAGAGATGCGACGGATGTACTCTTTCACTCGGCCAATTCCGAGAGGAATTCGGTTCGAGGAGCTGAGCTCACCCTAGTGGACCGTACACACCACGGAAGATCGGTTGGGGAGAGCCGAGTGACTCCTGGCATAAAGTAAAAATTCACTTTCGATCGCAATAAAAGTTCGGGAGCGCGCGATACACGGTGTGTGCATCGCGTCGAGCGCAATCCTCCGGCAACGAAAAGACATTAAAGTGTCGAGACACGCCCTGGAATTTGGTCAATAACGTACCTCTTTCCTCTCCCGCGTTCTCTCCACCGGTCTCGCCCTCTTTCTCCCGTTCTCGCGCGAGATACGTCGACATTATCGCGGCGGAGACCCGGTACAGTCGCGGGCATCCTAAAACAACAATGGAGGCATTAAGATGATCTACGGCCGAGTCGCTTGACCCTCTGATTCAAAAAAGGTATTCGAATCCATTCGAGAAAGAGAGCGCCGACCGGTGACGTCAGGTGGAAGAAGGAGCGAGCGAGCGGGAGAAAAAGAACGAGGAGGGTCTCCTCGCGGCGTTCGTGTGGGTGTCAGCTTAATGTTCCCGGTCCGAGTGTGGGTGACCATCGTGTGTCGAGTGTGAGTCGAGGTTTTAAGTTCCTCCTCGTACGGCCCGCGTGAGCGCACTTTCGAGCCTGATTAAATATATATTAGAAGCAAGAGGAGAGAGAGAGAGAGAGAGAGAGAGAGAGAGAGAGAGGAGCGCGTGAGGAGGCGCAAGGGAAGTGGGGAACTGACTCACGGCGGGGGGTGTGGTATTTTTTCAAGAGAGCGAGCAAGTGGGGCCCCATGGTCAAAGGGTGCGGTCGGTACCAAATCCCTAAGCGAGAAATGCGATGACGCTCTCATCTCGTTACTATCCGCAAGTATTCTTTCCAAATATCATATCGTTAATCGTGAAATCGCGAATCTGAGATAATATATTGTTAATGAATAATATTGAATCATATACATTATATCTTTATTGAATCAGTTTTCATAATCTCGTTTCTCGTTTTCTTCAACCTCCATTTATTTGATCATTTTAACGTTCAATTGTATTATTTCATAATTTTAATATTCAATTGTACGATTTTACCGATTCGAGAAATTATCTTAAAACATGACGTTTTACATTACAATAACTTATCACTTCCCGAGCTAAACGTGGCTAAACCTTTCATATTTGAGATCGTGCTACATGTTGGAGAGATTAAGAGACGTAAAATATGGCGATGCATATTCTTGGCAATGTTCTATCAAAAGAGGTAAGGTAAATCTTGATTTCCCAACAACAGCCGCAGGACGAACGAATATGAAGGAATCTCACGATCAGTTACGAAATCAGAAACTCCCGCGGGAATGTTTCAGACAGGTTGGTCGTCGTTACAAGGTCGAAACCAATCCGCCCTACGGATGATGTCCAGACCAGATCCTGCCATTACGATCGGCTCATTAGGTAGCCAAACATTTTCACGGACACCCGGTAGCGCGTTAATGACTGATGACCGGAAAACGTAACCAGAAGACCTAATTGGTAAATGAGACTACCTGGAGTAGCAGCTTTCTTCCAGCTCCTTATTTATTCGTTCGTTTCGCCCTAGTCTACTGTCTTCAGTCCTTAGTTCCATATCGATGCTTGTCGTCCCTTATTAATGAGCCGAAGATAAATTCGGAGACGCGATACAACCGACGCTGCTTGGGGGAGCGCCTTTCTCATATTTCCGAGCAGTGATGAGACGAAAGTGCGGTGAAGGGTGATCTACATCATTAGAATTAACGAGAGCCCACCGATCTCTTAATGGATACGCACAAGTGGCAACGAATGTTTTATCCGGGTGACTTATTACTATCGCAGAGTAAACGCATCGGTCCATCTGAGAGAATCGTTCAACCTCTGGATAGTCCTGATGTTCGTGTTCAATCGAATGAATGACGTTAATCTAATAAGGTAAATAAGGTATAAAAATGTCCGCGTGATATGACAAATAGAAATTTAATATTACATATACTGATTTTTATGTTATCGATTACTACACATATACGATACACATTTTATCCGATACTAAATGTAGAATAAAATATAAATGACTTAATAAAATATAAATAACTTGATGAAAAAAGTGAGATATTCGCTCAAGCTTCTTATTTACAAGAGTGATAATTATTTGTAAAAATTTATTTAAAAAATAACAAATCTAAATTTTAATGTTTTTCCGACATGCGATATTGTATGACAATGTCACATTACGGGCAATTATTATCGCGTCGGAAATGGAGACGGGGATGTGCAGGACAACGGGGGAGGCATTGTAACGAGACGGTCAGAGATAAGTCATAATAGTGGCTCACTCGATGTTGTTAGGAGTCAACAGAGGATCGCGCCGAGATAGCGCGTTAATGCACGCATTTATTTGAAATATTAAACCTCGAGGAACGGAGAAAGAAGAAGCGAGTGTGCCCGCTCGCTCCGCGAGGTCGGGCCGTGTTAAGAGGGAAGACACGAGAAGGGACAATTATAAATGATGATAATTAGCAAAGATCTTAACCGGTCACTCCGTGACTTTACAGTTGTAATCGTGCGCATCGAGGGACTACACTCTGGATCTCTCTACAGGGTGATTTTACGATAGCCACGGCGTGGAATTTGAAAACTTATCGGATAATCTAGTATAACGTTATAAAGATGAAATCTAATTTGTTTTATTTAAAAAAATATGTAGATATTAAAATTTAAATATTTGATTCTGTAAATATTCAAAGTGTTGTAATTTACAAGAAGAAATTAGATTCCTCCGTTAAAAAAAATAGGACTATGTAAGTTTTCTATAAAACTTCTATAAATATATGGTTCTTTCATCCACATAAATATTCATCATTACGAAAAAAAAAGATAAAATTATGCTAATAAAAGAAAAGAATTTTAATCTTAAATATATCCGCCCGGCTTCGATTAACAAAAGGTCCGAAGAATTTGATCTCATCCTACGGCAAGAATCGTTTTAATCCGATGTGCAAAAGGAACAATCTCTTTCTCTCTCAAAGACACACAGACTGATTGTTTCTCTCTCGCCTATGTGTTACACCTACCTAAGAAGAAATCTCAGACAACCGTTGATCGAATCAACACTGACTAACAGAGTGATACCACAAACTCACTCTCTCCTTTTTCTTCTGCTTCTCTTTCTCCTCCTAATTATTAATGTTCTCGAGCACGCGGAGATAAACCTCAGAATCATCGTCGAAGTATTCAAAGCCTTCTCGCTCGGCCTCTCGTTATTGAATATGAATGATTAATTAAGAACATCTCACAATCCGCCAGCTCGTCATTCGATCCCTCCTCTCACTAAAAACAAACTTTGAATACTATGTATTCGATATTGTACGATACCTGCATAGGAAATGAATATTTGATATTGGAAGATTATTATATAAAGAGATGTGCAAAAGATAACTACATATAATATAAATAGTACATTTTATTATTTGAGAAAATTATAATTTATAGTATCTGAGTTATGTAAAAAGAAATATAATTATTTGAAATAATAGCATTATTTGAATTAAAATTTGCAAAATCCGAATACATGTATATTCCTATAATAATATCTCAAATTAAAATCTCTCTCACATAATTTTTCATTAATTTACATGGTGTGTTCAATTATTAATTTAATTAAATTTCTATATAGCCACAAAAAATCATAAAAACGATTGAAAATAAGATATTCCCGCAGCAAACAAATACTGTCAGGTGTGTCAGCTTTCAATTACAACAAACCGAATCCACCTCGACGAGCAGCTCGTCGAGGTCAGAACCCGATTCCTCTCGGAGTGTTATCATCGATTTCAATTATACATATCGATCCGCGCGCATTCGACGTGCGCACAGGCCTCTTTGTTCATTTCCACACGTCGAGAGAGTTCATCTCTGTAGACCTTTGCTACAATGACTGGAGAGAGGAAAAAAAGAGCCGGCAACACAACAGAGCCAACTGATACAATATTCATTTACTGCTGCGTGTGTCTATGCTTCATAATGTCACGGCGGGGGGATCGAGGGGCAAGATGAAGCAAAAAGAGACAGAGAAAGAGAGTTGCATTCAAATGAAGGAATGCCGGGGGCGGTGGGATGGGGTGGGGTAGGTGGGACTCCAGGATGACACTTCTCGTAGGTGATTTATACCCGCTGGTCGAATGACCATCATCTCGTGGAAAGATCTACAGGATCTCCGAGACGCGCTTAGTTAGTCGCTGAACGAAGGATAGTTAGTCCCTACGATGGGCATACAGGCGAATGTGAAGGCTGGGGGAAGGTAGGGACTTAACGTATAATAGAGGCCTTATGTAATCTGAAACATATAATTCCGCCGTACTCTCGTTACTCCCATCTAAGATCACCGTTTGTTTAATCGCCGACGTTCAATTGCATTGTTACAAAATCGGCCGGCTGGACCGAAGATCTAAAAGGCTGCTCGGACGAGAAAAATTATTATCGGAACGTGAATATAATAATTACATTGCGTCTGCTTTCGATATGAGAAAGTAAACGAGAAAGTAAAAATCGGACGTATTCAAGGGGGAACTATCGATTGTGCGGCATAAAATCACCTCCCGCAGACGGAGGTGCGAGGCACGAAGGAACAAAAGCGCGTCTACGAGTGCACTCCGAAAAAGAATTAACACAATAGCTCTCGCCAACTTTGATTGGCCAGCCGACTCGCGAAGTTAAGTGCATATTCCCCGAGGCAAACAATGTTAAAATAGCACAGACGGCAATAGGTCGACCGTGGCGCGAAGTTATCCCCCTTTCTTTCTCCAGGGTAAGTATGCGTACAAGTACTCGCATTAACTGTGTAAATAGCTATTTGTCTTACGAGTGGTTGGATAAGAATTAGTGTTTTAACGCCGAGGAGACACGAAAAGAAAGAAGCGGAAATGGCGTCGCGGGTCTCAAGTATCTCTCTTCGAGTGGATTTTTGCTACTTCTCTTACTCTCTATCCATTTCCACGATTTTCTCATAAAATCCGAAAAAATTGTTGCCAATACTTCTCCGTAAAGCACCTTTTAATAAAATAACCACGTATGTTATTAACAATAACGGGCCGCTTAATGCATTTTCAATATATAACGCGATTGATTTATCGTTCAAGCGTACGTATGTAACTTGAGAAATTAACGACAAATATATATCAAAACAATGGAATGTCGAAACAATGTTTAAAATGACGGAAGTTATTACGCACAATATTCTGCATTGTATCTGCGGCAATTTCACGCTAGTTCCACGCTTCCCTGACCAATCGTGGAAGTCAACAAATTACTGATGCTTTTGCGAAAGAGGATTTCCAGGTGCAATAAAATAAACCATTTACATTTATGGAATAATAGCAAACCACTCAATGCAGTTTTTAGAAATAATTCCACGCTTTCCTGATAAATTGTATAAATTGCGTGAGAGCAACAAATTAGAGAAAAAATCATATTACAACAAGAATCTTTTGTTCAGCTATACATACAACGATCATTAATTTCGATGCTTTCGCAAATTTATTCGATAGGGAATTATCGAGATTTGGTAGTCTAATTAATTCAATGATTAATTTAGAGAGAACTACCTGCGAGTAATGTGAATTTTTAATAGTCGGTCTACAATACGATTATCTCCATCTGCTTTATTAATCGACTTTTGTGACGCGACCATGTCGATCGTTAATTATATCAACTACTTTGAATATCTATCTCGTTTACTTAATGGACAGAGGAATGCAATATTTCACAGATCAATAAAAAAATGAAACGATCACGAAAGATCATAAGATAAATTCATCATGTTGCAAACTATTCCTTATATAAACTCTATAAGCTGTATATTACTTATATGTAAAGCATCATTTTATTTCAAAATGTATAATTATCTTAATTAAGTATCGAAGTCGCATGGTCGTATGATATGCGACAGAAATTACTTATGTGGGTGGATTAGCAATAAGTGTCTCGCATTATAATAAATTTGCATAACGCGTACTTATTGACGCTTCAGCAGTTTTGATTGGCACGGTATATCTCCACGCTCGAACGTCGACAGCAACATTGTCCAGAGAAATAGCTAATCGGTAGCGCGGACAAACCAACAAATCTCGTGCTAGCAAGTGAGTTTTGAAATCACAACATCTTCGCGCGTTAAGGACAAAAAGATTCGAAGAACGCGAATTGTCGTCGATGTGTGGAGAAACGCGAGTTGAGGCTAACGAAGCTGCAGGCAAATGTACACACAAAGTCAACGTCGTGAGTTCATGAACCGTGAAGAAGTAGAAGAAGAAGACAACGACCAAAAAAACGGCGTTGGAGAAGAGGAGAGAATAGAAGAGAGGAACCGGCGCCACTCTTCGAAACGGTGCCCCGTCCGGCTCGATCTTCGTGGTGTGCAGGGCTCGCGCGCCAACTCGCGGGGGTAAACAGACGAAATTATATCGAAGAAAAATTACCTCGAGATAATAGTGATTAATGATCGGCCGGGTGGGCGCGTGTGCGTGGAAAAAGGTACGTGTGCGTGCGCGTCGGTACGTCGATGCCCGGTAAAATATGATACTCGGTAAACTCTCCTCTCCACTAACGTCGCTTCTATCCCCCTCGCGCCCTCTCAAACGTTCCCCTATATCGCGACTCCACTATGCGGTTCCAACCATCGACTTTGGCGACACGAATCGTCACGGAGGACCGCAGCGATGAAAGAAGAATGCGAGAGGAGCCAGACGCAGCAATCTTCTCTAATTAACACATTGAGACTAATCAGAGGTAGTTATTCCCGTTCGGGTCCAATCGTCTAGATTTAACTTCGCCTAAATTAATTCTTATTATTTCTGCGACTCGTACTCTGCGACCAACGACATTTCGCACGATAGACAACGATTTGCCTTGTTGATATATGCTATTTGTACAGTTTTTATAATGAATAAATATCAAGTTGCTACACACAAAGTTTATATAATTAAAAGTAGAGAAAAATGTTTCTCTCGAATCATCTTTGAAATACAATGGTTCATGTAACAAAGTATTATATAATTTCCGCAATCTATCATCATCCTAATTAATAAAAGAAACAATCACATGAGGTATAATTAGATAGATCGATGGTAATAGGCTGCAATTTTTTTGTTTTATAAAGCTGATTGACAAAGGGTTAAATGTGGCTCTCGTTTTTTTTTCTCGTTCAAGACGCGCTTCTCCGCGAAGTTGTCAATGACAATGACTGGCCCGCTCCCTCGTCCCCTCCCGCCCCGCCCAGGAAGGAGAGAAGACGCGTAGTGGGGAAACTGGTTTAAATATTTTCTGGGCACGTGTTTTACATAGGTAGAGATATACCCGCTCCTCTCCACGCACGCTCGAATGTATAAGGCCCCGCGTCGCTATCTCGGGTCAGATCTCGGCGGTGATCTTCAGCTCTCATTTTTTCGTACGGTCACTCCGCTATTATGCTCATCCACGAGGGACTCTCGGGAACTCGTTTGTGTACAAAAGCCCCCCCGGCCGTTATTAATTATCGCGATACGGTATGCTCGCGTACGGAGAAAATTCGACATGGGCGAGACCCGCTTGCGAGAGATTTCCTCGCAATGCAACACAGGAAAGGTATTAACAGGCAGTATAAAATATCGTATATTACATACCTTTTCGCA
The DNA here is from genome assembly GCF_030848805.1 of Temnothorax longispinosus. Taxonomy (NCBI): domain Eukaryota; kingdom Metazoa; phylum Arthropoda; class Insecta; order Hymenoptera; family Formicidae; genus Temnothorax; species Temnothorax longispinosus. Next base: position 6,026,286 of record NC_092369.1, read on the forward strand.
GTTTTATATCCAAATTCGATGTAATATTTTTTTTCAAACATTCAAAGCAACACACGATTATAACCGAGTTATATTTTTAAGATTTTCATAAATTTCTCGAAATTACAATATTTTAATTAATGTTTTAGATCCACCATTTAAATAAAATTGTAAACAAAATACTTGATCTTTGCTCATTTGCTGGAAATAATTTGAATCACAAAAGGGTGATTCTTTCCCTTATAATTACGCAACGTGCGACACAATATATATTAACATTCGCTAACGTGAATATTTTTTAAGGCACAATCAGATCACAATATTTTTCAAAAAGCAATAAAAGGTAGCTTCATATTCAATCACGTGTAAACAATTTGGCATAAAATAAAATATGTACGATATTCCTCTATTAAATATAGTCAAGCGAATCTTGAAAGCAGACTAATTGTTATCAATCACCCAATTTATTAATTAATGTAAGTAAAAATATAAAATTATAATAAACAGTTATATAAAAATTCTTGATGCAGACGAGTTATCTCTCCCAAAGATCACTGTTTCCTCGATGATTTGAAAACACATTATGCCTCAAGATCCGCCTTTCTTTCATGCATTTTTGTCATGTTTACGTCGGTGAGAAAAAAAAACTACTCACCGTCCCGACGAGCGCCACGGCTTTTCCGCAGGATTCGACGTTGTCCGCCTCCGTCACCCAAGTTCGTTCGACTCACTCGCACGATTGTACCGAAGTTAATTAGGTTAAATGCGCGATCGTCACCCGAGAGCCTCGATCGAATTTAATCACGATCGTCGCGTTTAATATTCCGCAGGTAATTGATACAATTCGAGTAGATTACGCCGCAACCTACGTGCCGCTCGCGCCGAGCTACATGCGCGTAAAATCACTGTTCTAATGATGCTAAAATCACGCGTTATTCCGCATCGGCGGAATTTTACAAAAAGAAAGCGAAAGCGATGCGACTTTCGATAAAACGATAAACGGCGAGGCTCAATTTATTCATTGTCGATTAACCGATCGTTAATTCAGCTTTCTCTACTGTGTGCCGTCGTCATTCGTATTTACATCAGCACATATCAACGGCATAAACGCGTATATAAACAAAGCCAAGATGTTTACAAACCGTCGTTAATTGGCTCCGGTCCGGTCGAGCCTGTTCGCGAGCGAACAACGCGACGAGGAACAATTCAGCGTGAATTCGTCGTCGAATCGTGATTCAAGTCACGGAACACTTTTCGTCGATCGAACTCAGGGATCCACCGCGTACGAGAGGAGGACAGGAGTATCTCTTTCCCTCCGGCCTTGAATGGAATCGCAACAGGCTACCTGAAAACAGTCTACGTTACGATAGGCTTTTTTCTCGCAAACGGCCATTATGCCGGCAGCCGGCCCAAGGTGCTCGATGTACGATGCTTACGTATCGGCGTTGCTTCGGTGCTCCGGTGCCCGAGCCGGTGTCCGTTGACCGGAGTATCACGTCGATCGACGAAATCGCACGCCGCGTCGATCGAGATAATTAGCGGGATCACACCGCGTTGTCACACGCGAAACGCGACTAGAACCTGCGGAGTACGGAGCCCGTGACGGAAAAAAGGGCGCGAGCTTTTGCCATTAACTGGCGACCGCGAATCAAACATCAAACTAGCCGGCAACTTCACACTTCACGGAATTAACTACGCGAGCGCGCGGGAATACGCCGCGACGGGCCTCGGTGCGGCTGGCGCCATCTCTCGCGGCGGGCGCGAACCGAGATAGAGGCGTGACGTCACGGCCGGCGCCAATTTGCCGCGTACGAATTTTCCGGAGTCGCAGAGTGCGGTCGGTCACGAAAATGATCTTCGACGGATTTCGGATGGATTTCGCCGATCGTGTGCGAAAAATTCATCGCCACGTAGACTGTCGTCAATTCCACCGTCAATTCCGTCGTCAATTCCGTCGGAGTCAACGAGTCGCAGGCGCGGTGAGTAATAATCCTCTCACATCGTTGACGCACAGTGCGTTCGGCGCAGAACGTAACGGTTATGGTCTTTATTCGATTTCAGATTCACTTGCCCGTCGTGTAGATTATTACCATATAGGCACATGAATTGTCGCATATCGCCCAACGACGCCAAATATAAGATGACAGGCTTCGCTACAAACGTCGGCACTGTGTAAGTACGCATTAATTACAACCTCCCGGCGAAGGAGCCTGGGGTGAGCTAGGGGGGGGAGGGGGGAGGAATAAAAAATATATATCAATTAAACCTGCATATATGTTCGTATATATTGTTATTTGAATCATCGAAGTTGAAGAATATGCCACTCTTAATCGCTATTTATGTAGTTATTGCATTATTAACAATTACATTGTTAAATTCATAGAAATATTATACTAAACATTTTATACGTAGAATTCGTTAAATATTATACTTCATTTGTCATTTTTGACCATTTTTATGAGTCGCCACTGCTCCTACTCAATATGTCGTTAATTTAACAAAACAATGTTAATTTAACCAAACCAAAGTAGTTAAAATAATATTGTTTTGTGTTAAGATAATAAATTTCGACACACATGACAGTTAAAAATAACAAAATTTTATTTTAACTCAAAAGCCATTGGTTCAAATTGCATCATTATTTAATATTTAACAGTGTACGCGGCAAATTACATCATTAATTATATAATATTGTCATCAATTCCGTTTTATTTGACGCGTGCGAGATACTCGTTGCAACGGAATATGCCGACTTCCATCCCGGAATTCTTAAAATTATAACCGCGCACGGAAGTTCGCGAGAGGTAATCGGGGGAATTTTCTCGGGTGACGAGCTCCGAGCTTTTTAAAAGCAGCCCCCGGTCGGTGCAGCTGTGCGACGGCTTAACGTTTCCGAATAATGTTCTGGAGCTGCTAAGGAATGGCGAGCTGCCATTAAGAGCCGGGGCGCGAACGACGTTTCGCCCGGATAAATATTTGAAGCGTTTCCCTGACGATCTTGAGAGGTTCATTACAGAGGATTACACGTCTCATATCGACGACTTAGAATTCACCTTTTGCGCCGGAAGGCGCGATCACAGTCTTTGCAGGACTGATTCGAATGCGGCAAATTAGTTCGCTCGTTCTCCCACTTTCAATACTCCCCCTTTCTTCCTATCTCTCTCTTTCTTTCTCTCTTTCTCTCTCACTCTCTCTCTCTCTCTCGCTTGCTCTCGTAATCGTAGGCTTCTTCCGCGTCTTCCGACTTAATTTCCGGTTCTCCCCGCGATCATTTAAAGTTCCTCGCGTTTAACCCGAATACTCAGAAGTTTTGCCGTAAATGACGCGGGCATTACGCGGAATAAATGATCGCATGCTAATAAGGAAAAAAGTAACGGACGTTAACTAAAAGGAGCGTGAATGGCGAAACGAGGTCTCTCGAGTAAATAACGAGAAAAATAAACAGCGTCGTTATTCAGAAAGGAATGACGAGAGAATCTTGTTCTTTCCTCGCCAAGAATCGGTGACTTCTTTTTTTTTCTCTCGAGTAACGAGGGTTTCATTAATAACGCGTAGGAAATCGCGAAAAGCGGAGACGCGCGAGGCTCCATCGAGAACTTCCGTCGTCACGATACTCGAGCAGCCTTTCTCATTTACCAAGACGCTAACGTCGCTCGCGCGCGCGCGCACACGTAGGAAATGCACGAACGTATTGTAGTACTGTACGTGGGCTCGAATTCGGCTCGGTTAAAATTAGCATCCCGGGACGCTATAGGACAACGCCGTCAGGGTAATAGGCGTTTAAGGCTTAATGTATGCATTGAAAACTATTAGGTATTCAAATACTCGGATTGCATTACGCCGTACTATAATACCTGACTTCCTCCGGTGGCCGCCGCCGCCGGCGAAATTGCCACTATTATTCTTATTATATTTTATTTATTAGCCACGCCGGCCTTAATCCACCTTAATGGCATCGGCGCGAGTCGAGACATCGTCCCACGAACAAAAGACGCGCCCTTTAAAAGTTTATACATATTCCCTTTTTTCTTGTTACGCAGCGAGTCTGTCACGAAATTGAAAATTGACTGCTCGTTTGAGATCCAAATGTCGATATGATCAATTGTTTTACGTTATATTCTTTTCTCGAGGTATATATGTAGCGTTGCAAGTATATAACATTGATTCGTGACGGAGATGTAAAAGGAGCGATCAAATTAATCGAGTAAATTAATCGATTTTACAAGTCGTGAGTCATGAAAATAAAAATATCCCGAATAAAGAATACGAATTTCAACGGAGTACCAAATTCGCGTACGCGCTCTTTCTCGAGCCACCGCAGCTATAATAATTCGAGATCCGATCCGCGAAAGGTGCAACGAAATCAATCCCGCAATTTCGCCGTAAATGCGTTCAATTAACACGACCAGCGGGGCACCGTGCTACCGTCAATACGAAGGTCTTCGATTTTTACGGTGCCCTTTGATGCGAGCAGGTTCGATTCGATTCGCCGTTACAAAACTCGTTACACGACGGCCGCTGTACCGAGACTTCTTACAAGACAGTGGCCGTGCTCGATGGCGAAGAAGGCGTTTCGCTTCATTAGCGATAAGCCCTTTTTCCTCTTCATCGCCGTTCCGACGAGTTTTTCTGTACCGCGCGTTTTTGACTCGCCCGCCTCATGACTTTATGGGCTTATATGCGCATTCCTCGTTGATCGCTCGAAACCAGGTGCGGTATTATCATTAAGGATAAATCACTCCCGCAGATGCAACCTCGTACATGCGCAATGTATGCGATAAAGTTAACTTATTGAGCATCGGAATATTTTCACCATGTTGTATTAAGTTGCGCACCTCGATTCGCCAAAAAATTGAATGTTTCTTTATTGTTAAATTATCCCAAGAGAGTAAAGTGATTCTTCAAATTAATTCGGAATTGCTACAAGTTAACATGAATTTTAAGCTTTAAGTACAAATCTTGTGCTTGGATCTTTTTACTATAATAAAATATATAAAATAATAACATAATAAATAGAAAGAAATGTATATATTATGTACGATACTCTTCTACGTAAAGTCCTGTCTTGATGACAATCTTTAGTTCTTTGTATTTCTAAAGACTTTTGCCTTCCACTTCGTCTCCTTTATTCAAGGCACTTAAAGGAAACGCCGACCAGCATACCGAGAGATCTCGTAATCGAGAAAGTTTGTTGTCCTCGAATTAATTACGCAAATCTTCGCGGAAGGACACCATTCCAAAGAAATCTCGTGACATCAGGTCGGATCCTTTACCCTACTCGCCGCTGACTTAATTAATTGCAATCCTCGATATCTTAGAGGTTCTCTAGCAATTATTAGCATCAGGAAATTTAGCTTTTTTCTTAAGTTAATGAATAAACCAACGTCGTTTTGTAAAATTCTAGACGTTTAATATAATTACAGAAGCAGCAAAGCAAGCAACGTGTGCCGTTATTAAAGTAATGTTATTTTTATGTGTACTAAGTTTAAATATGATTATGAATGCATCATGTATATAATTATAAATTATAAATTATAAAATTTGGCAGAGATATATTTAAAATTATTTCTTTCTATGTTTAGTTTGCCTATAATTCATCTTTTTTTTTAGATTATATTTATCAAATACAATCTTAACAAAACGTCACTGGAACTTTATCATTGACTTAACCATTTGCAATCGCGTTTGCAAACGCGTAGTAACCGTGAATCGTAGACAAATCGTTCCGATCGGAGAACCGCGTGTAACAAAGGACCGCGACACAAGGACGAGATCCCTTCACCCCTTCCCCCCATTTCCCCAAGAAACGTATCGAACGGTTTGGCAACAAACGGGATCCCGGTCGGGTCGGCAATTAATTTCGCGCGAATTCGGCGAACGAGTTCTGCGAGATCGTGTCTGGGAGGGATTCCCGAAACCGAGAACCTCGGATATCGGACCCGGGCGCTCTTTTCTGGGAGAGCCGCTCTTTTCCGTTCGACGCCGCTCTAATTAATAACGGATCGGCGCCTCAACCCTCCCCCTCACGGATACGGCACGGTCAGAAACGAGGAACGAACAAACGAACGATCGACCGACCGTTTGGGTCCGATTTAAATTGAACCGTTCGAAACAAAGGGGGCGGCCGAGAAAGCACGCGAAATTAAACAACCTGCAATATCTCGGGGCCGCCCGCGCAAGCCACCCCACAAAGGCGCGTTCACACCCGATTAGGCGCACATCGTCCACACACCCGCACCCGACAGCGCGCGAGAGGGAGGACGCCTGTCGAATGTGCCGGTGTAACGGAGGAATGTCTAATAACGAACGTGCCTCCTGCGCGTAGCCACTTGAAGTATCGGAAGACGGGGAGATGCGGACGAAAGTACAAAAGTGAACTGCTTTGCGTAGAATGTCGTTTTGTCCAAGTTACTTGTAGTTACAATAGTCATTTGTTACATTGTTCTTACTGATATCTTTTAATAATTATAACTGTGTGGTGCACATCTAAAATATAAATATATATATTATATATTTTCTGTAACGTACGCGACGCAATTCGCGGTTTCGACGATTTCGCATTTTCTATCACGAGAAATGCCATCTACAATTAAGTTATATTTAAGCTACACTGCATGCTATACAGATTTCTCGATTTCACGAAGGTGCGAAAATGCATACTACGAGAATCAAATGGCTGTCGAATGCAATATTCATCGAGAAGAAAATGGGCGGGCCAGCCGACAACGTGCGAGAATTGGTAAAAGATTCTTTCACGTTGTCGACTCGAAACGATATCTTAGAAGTGGAAGGATAACGGAAATGTACGCAGGATGCAGGCAATTATAGTGTTTAATGATGGTATCACGGCAAACATCCGTTATGGTACACTCGTTATTTTGGTAATTACTACTTAATTCCATTCACTATTGTTCGGGGTACCGCGGCTAGCCGCCATCACCGAAGCGTGTACAAGTTCATTGGACTTTAATATAATTGCTGGCTTAAAGATTCGTTGATTTTGATTGACAAATCACGGAACGGTTAACCTGCAGAACGAATGGATTCTCCAAATGCACCTCATTGCAATTATATACTTAATTTGCTTGTCTCACTTTGAAAATGCGAACAATCATTGCGAAATTAAAGTCCATCGAATAGAAAACTAATAATTGACACAAATAAATTTTCTTTTTCTTTCAATGAATTTCTCATATATGCACAAGAAAAAGTATCGTAAAATTCTTAAATAATAATCTCTATATGAAAATGGTTTTTATTTCCTTTAATATAGTAGCAATTCCTCTAATTTCAAGATAATTTGAAGATTGTTTTACATAATTCATTTCTTATCGTAATGATTTGCGAATATCAATGTTCTTTTACAAACTCCTGCCTGAACATGTTACTCAAAAAATAATTTTGATTGAAGGATATCGATTAAAGAAATGCTTTAAGTATACGAGTCCATACTTTGAAAGTAACCCATCGATCCAAGAGTCACGGTTGACTTCGTAATTAATCCGGAAATATAATTCCTCCTTTTTCCCCTGTTGCTTTATGCGAGAAAAGTTGTGTCGTCAAAAGTGAGGGTAAGAAAACGAGGGTTGAAGGCTAAAAGATAGCGGGGTATGATTCTGCGGCCGTGGAGTTTTTAATCCAGAAAGCTATCCCCCGTGTAATCGTTCCGTTTTTAAATTAAAGAAATAAAGGAAGGATCCTTGGCGTTAGTAGGACGTCGGGGTAGTGGCGGAACTCATTTGCACTTAAAAAAATGATGAGCCATAAAACTAACGCCCGAACGTGAAGAATTAACGACGAGAAAAGGGAAGGGGAGGGAGAAAGAAAGAGATACGAGAGGGAACAAGGAATAAGGAGAAGGAACGGCGAAATCTTAACAGTGAGAAAAACCATTAACAAATGAACGCGTACTTTATCGGGCGGAAGTGATTTTGATTCGTTGACTTGCCACTCCATCTCGTTTAAATTTTAACATAGCGACCGGCAGTTTCTTTAATTGGATTTTTAATTGGGACGATTCGCGCTACATTAATCCTTCGTCCCCGCGATCTACCCTGTGTTTATTGTTATTATTATTCCCTACGACCCCTCGCTCCTTGCCTTTTCCCTCTTTCTCTCGCGTAGGTTCTCATTAGGCGCCGCATTTTTCACCGCTGATTACGTTTGCGGTTACCGCGGCTCTCTCGTCTTTCTCGCGGCCAATTCTCTTCCGTGGTTTACGGACGCGCGTTAAACTGTTCAACATTTTTTTTCGCTGGAGCTTAATAACTTACAAGTTTCTCATTTCTTGCCGTCCTTATCCTCTCATAATGTATACATGTTTTCTTCGGTAAATGAGTAATTGAAGATAAAACGTTTAAAAGAGAATTTTTTATTCTTCAATATGGAAGGTAAATCTATTTTAAGAATAATGAACAAAATAGTCTTAACATTTCTACAAGTCAAATATTGAAAGAAAGCTTTTTTCAAAATGTCTTAATTTTAGAACGCATAAAAATGCAATATTCTTAGCTTATTAACTTTAATTAATTAAGAAAAAATTCCTATTTGATGTTTCAATACGCAAAAGAGAAGAGATTGTGTCACGCAATTGCAGAACGGGACATCGTGTTGAGAATTGGAACGAAAGGATTAACGGCGTGACGAATATCACGGGCGTGTAATTCGAGCCCCTTTCGCGCTTCACCCCTTCCCGTAACATCGTCGGCGCATCGACGGTAGTAATAATCGCAATAATCACAATCGCGCCCGGGTCTCAGCCAATTTGAATATGAATCCGAGTGCGAACAATGTCATCGCGCGAAGTGCGGGGGTGGACCTGGTAGGCAGGGGGAGGTTTATACGTGCCGTATCTCCCCCACGGATCGGGCTTCTGCCCGGTACTTGCTAACTGTCCCGGACTGTTAGTTAGTTAACTGGCTCGCCAGGGTGACAGTCACGTACCGGAGAGGGCATTCGAATCCGGAACTCTCATCAAAATCAGCGTTCGCTACGTTTAACCCGATAATTAAACTCGCTGCGTCCCGCCAGTCCCGACCGAAGTCCTGCCCTCCTTCCGTTCTTGCTGTTGCTTTCCCCCTTTGTCCGCTCGACACTTCTCGCTGAGGGAAATCGCGCGGTCCGAAATTTGCATTCGTGCATTTTATTCGCGCCACTGAGCGTACCGGCTCTCACGCCTCTAATTCGGATTACACGTAAGACAGTTGCGCATATCGAGTGTAATCCGTCATGCAGGGAAATAGGGTGGTAAAAGACTGGTGTGAGAAATGCAGATGTGAACATGTTTAATGCGTCAAGCAATTTAAGTTATCTACTTCTTGTTTTTCGATATTAGATAAGAATATGATTAAAGGGGTAATCGCGTTTCTGCTGATAAATTCGGTTGAAAACAATCTTAGGAAATATGGTTTAAGAAATGGATTTTAAGAGTCAATTTGATATTTGCAAATGCGATTTAATTGAAGATCTCAGATAAAGTTTACCTGAGACACAGCTTTAATTTTATTTTTCACGGTTCAATCAATAATTGATTTTTCAAATAAGATTATATATGTATGTATGTTAATAGATAATCTATATTAATAGTTTTTTAATTTTATAATATTTATTCGAAGTTAACTTAAGAAAAAAATCAATCACTAATATAAAAAATAAAGTTAAAAAATTTATAAAAATAGATTTTAGAAATGAAATAACTTGTGAGCCTCGTTCCCTGTTATCAACGCCTATTCTGAATAGCGCGAAATATTCGTTTCGATGGATAGCCATCGTTTCTCGGCATTTGCCGCGATCGCGTTCAATAAAATATTACGACGATACACGAAGCGGTTCACGCAAGTTGTTTACTCGAGTCTCGGCGCGCGAACAATGGAGAGATAGTGGGGGTAGGGTGAGTAGGCACGAGCGCGACGCGCTAATTACCCCCACTCTGTCCCCACCACTCGTGTTATCGAGAAGCCGTGGCTGTATTGTATATATATAATGTAACAACCGTCGCACGCGGATGTGTTCGCGGAGACGTTATCATGCGCGCGACGAAATTCTAATCGGCAGGTAATGCCGTTCCGTGCTGTTCCATTATAAATAACGTGATCGCGACAAGAATTAGAAGAAAGCGCGATTATTTCTTACAAATTCTTTCTTATCAACGCGTTTAGTTAATTCATGTAATTAAAAATCGATAAGTATATTGAAATGACGGTTCTTTACATCGCAACATATACATCACATAATTTATATACTTGAAATAGGAATTGATAAGTAATAAGAATTGTTCCGTAATACATTGTTCTGTAATATTTATGGGCGATAATCGTTTCTTTAATACTACTAAGATTTATCTCGAATTTATCTCGTGTCATGCTCCGCATTTTTTCATCAGTTTAAATATTATTCATCTACCATATTTTTTGAGTGAGAAGTAAAATAATACATAAATATATCGGATCGAGCGATAATGATTATAATATTGTATACAAGGAAACTAGAATTACCGGCATATATTTATTTTATAACGCGTTAAATGATTTCTGGACGGTAATTGCCTAGAATTTTGAGCTTAATATTTGCGGCGTATGCAACATTATTGTTACACACGTCATCTTATCGTTTATATTCGCGCAGCGAGACTTGAGCCGGTAGACTGCGTCGTATGTTCTGTGTATCGTCGCATTATCTTTCGGGAAACCACTGCAAGAGCTAGAAGAGAACGCGATCAGTCCCTGCGAGCAATTATAGCAATAATTAACCATCGTAATCAAGTTAATTATCGTGAATAACGATACTCCTTAACTTTGTATAGGACGACTATTTATTATACACGCTTTATTTGTTTGCAGTAGGAAATAATAGTTTCTAAGCTATTCGTAGTTAGCCAACCTGACTTTATTAAATGTATTAATATCGGTATGAGAGAAATCTTTATATAAAAGCTTATATTTTTGATTACAGGACTGATGCAAGATATTCGAACTACCTGACTGAATAGATAATCTTGGAAGTAGCAATGAAAAAATTGCGTAGCCTTGTGTCGTTCTCTCGCGTTATACTTTCGTTACGATATAATAGAGTCCACGTCGCATGTACGATTAACGTCGGGAGTGCCGTTTAAAGTGTCGCGCGATAGTAATAAATCGTGTTTTCGCGAGTGAGTGTTGTACAAGTGCAATAAACGATTCTGAGAGGAGGAGGAGGCTTGGGAGGCATCAGGCGACAGCGGAGCAACCATGAGGTGAGAAAAATTTCGTATCTCTTATTTTATATTTGTTCTACTATTATTTATTCAATATTATTATAAAATTATTCAATATTTATTTTATGATATGTAATAGAAATAATTATTAAAATTTATAATTATTAACATTTATAATTATTTAATTTATGTAACAATTATTTATATAAATATTAATTATTTTGAACGCTATTATATAATTTGATTATATTTGTATTTTACAGACCAACGTAGTTCGCAACGCAATTTGCAACTCCGCTGCTGCATCGTATCGGTGAGTGACAGATTGTTTTTTTTTATTTTAACTCTGCGGAAGTTGCGAAGCTAAAACTTTCGCGAAAGATCACGTGTATCTGAGATATCTATATACATAAATTCATAAATTGATTACACTGTTTCTCTGAATAAAACCATAAAAACCGAATTAAATCGATTCGGCTGAGATTTTCCTTTACACAGTTTGTTCAAAATATTTCCGAAATAATAATGGCAATGTAGTTTACTTACAATTAGTTGACGTTTCTTACTTTTTTCTATGTTTAAAAAAATTTTTTTTTGTATATCTGGCAGTTTAATTGCGATTTCCCAAGAGTTAATCTAAAGTAATGGTTCTATGAGAAATATAAGATATATTGATGGTACGTATGTCAAATTGTTACGTTTCTATAGTGTTACGTTTCTCAACTTACAGTCTTAGTTAATTTCTAATTAAGATGTGACTGTTTAGCTTTCTGCATCTTATTACGCAAAATTTCATATCAAGTATTTCACCTGTTTTGCTTTTAATTTTTTGCGAAATTTATATATGAATATGAATACGGACTTAAGAATACCGTTTAAGTTATCAAATTTAATGGTACATTAATACTATAATACAGTTAAATATGCATTAATTTTATAAATGATAAAAAAAAACTTTTTATTGTTTTAAATTTCTTAGAGAATATTTTCAAGAAAAGAAATTCGGAACTTTTTGACATATTGATTCTAAGATTATTGTTAGGGCATAGAATTACCTGCTCTTATGTACGTGCGTTTTGGTATCAACCAAAGACATTTCGCACATTACGAGACTTAACAGGTAAGGTAAATGTGTCTTGAGACAATCTCAAAACGATTCGCGCCCGTTTTGCCGCTCGCGTGGTAGCACGTGTAGAGGATATCATCCTTTCGGTCGCAGGACGAGGCCCGTCTTGGTAGGTAGTAAGACTAGATCCCATAAAAGGGTCGCGTGGCAGAGAAACATTCGCGAATTGGATGGTTAGGCATCGCTAGGCAATGGCGATAGTGGTGACTGGCCCCAACAATTACGTCGGAATAAAAGCAAATAAAATCCACCCTCCTCTCTCCCCCCCCCGCTCCTCCCACGTCAAGGGAAGTCCTGGATGAAAGCAGTCTGGCGGGAAGGCGACGGCCCGATGAAGGGAGGGCGGGTTAAAAACAAGACTAGACCAAAATAATGGTTAGATCCGTCATCGGAGATAGTTGCCAGGGGTAATGGAAAAGGAACCGTTTAAAAATAGGACTTTAGGCGGCCGACTCGTTCGCGATTCCGTGACTGCCTCCGTTATGCCGGGATTTACGTGCTTTATATGCACGATTCTTACGTGTGTGCCCTTACGTGAAATCGAGCGAGGAATTCTCTCAATCTCCGAGCCTCCTGCCCTGGTTCCCTATGCGCGTCTCCGTTCGTCTCTTTCGAGCGGAGTACGAGTAATTGCTCGCGAGGTACGCGTCGTCCTTGTGCGCGATACGTCTGCGATTTGTAAGTCTAATCAGACTTACGTTGGTATCTCCACGTATTTCCGCAAGGACATGTCAACGCCGGAGTCCCTGTGCTGCTGGCATGAGGAAAGACTCGCGATATATCTTCGTCGTTAGGAAACCGTCGCGAGAAGGGAGCGGGGGTTTAGCTCGCAATTACTTTGAAAGCTAATACTTTCTCTCGACAGAAAAAGAAAGATATTTCTTAGTATTCGTGCGCATTTAATCTGCGCTTGCATCTTTTTACAAATGCAACAATTGATCTAATATTTCATATAAAATTTGCTGAAATTAAAAACTGATTCGCGTTAAAAGATTCGATGTATTTTAGAATTTTTCTATCACTTTCGAAAATTGTTTGTTATTTGATTATTCCTATTCTTTAATGAATTAATATACATATAAACTTTATCTCTCTCTTTCTTGCTTAGAAAAAAAGAAATATAATGATATATTGGCGATGAATTCGAATATTGTGACATTTGATAAGATTCAAGTTAAGTTTTTGTTAAATATTTTATTCCTGTATTCCTTTGCATATAAAATGTTACTAATTATAGAATTACTAATAAACAAGTGTTGTGCGAAATTTTCGTAATACCTATAAAGAACAATCTTAATTAAAATGATAAGGGCAGAAATCGCCGAGTAACAGTCGGCTACATCTGTTGGCAAAAGCGTGAACTAACTAGTGTCCAGCATCCCCTTGGTCCAGCTAATCGGGGGGTTGTTCGGTTTGGATCTCTCCCGCGTCTCAACGTCTTTTCTTTCTTTTCATTCTTGAAAAAGTCGAGTCGAGCAATGGTACGTACAGGAGGGGTGCGTTGGGGAGAGGAACGAGCCGTAGGCGAGGCAACAAGAGGAAGGGGGAGGGTTAGATACAGAATATAGCTAACACAGCGAAGGCTAGTTAGTATGCATAGTGCGGGAGTTGGCCGGGAATGAAACGTCAACCCAAGACTCGTCATGCCAGCCTCGTGCTTTCGTCCTTTCCAACGACTTTCGTTTCCACGATTTCCCTCCCCTCGACCCCTCTACTCGATCCCCGCCAACTCACCACCACCGCAGTCTTCGTCCACGACGGTATTTGTGTTCTCCGGAAACATCAGAATTCATTCTGTTTTCCTGTTGGCATCGCGACAAAAAAGAACGCGAGGAAAAAATCTAAATAAGACGCGTTTTAAAGCATGTAATTTAATTTTCACGCCTGTATTAATTAAATAAAATATAATTTTGTCATAAAAATTACTTTGCGAAATAAAATATCAATAGAGGCAATAATGCAAAACATAATCTAATTTAAACAAATAGCTTTTTAATTTTGTATTAGAATTATTTAAAAATGTGAGGAAAATATGCGATAAACATAATTATGGAATAGTCACATATATGTATATGCTGATATTATTATTACACTTTAAGTTTGAACAAATCAACATTGTCGAGATCGAAATTACCTATAAAAAGAGTAATCGAAGCAATTTCAGAAGAGGCTCCCGTCAATCGCGAAAGGGTTGAAAGGTACGGTAGAGAAGAGGGTTCTCTGATCACTTGGTAGGATCAGCATTACGTTAGTACGCCAATTAAGGGTGGCGCGGAGTGAGAATGGCCCGCGGGCTCGAAAGGGTTGAGGAATATCATGATCTGGAATCCAGGGTCGAGTCTCACACATCAGAGGGTAATATCGCTCGAGTTAGTTGGTTAACAATGCTAATAATATCCAAGTGAGACTGCTAGAAATGGAGAAGTGAGCCCTTTATACTCGATCTGTTTCAGGGCCGCCTGACTTTAGTGAACTTAGTGGTGGTATTAAAAGTTTGTTCTCAATGGCCTAAAGGCTTCCACAAAAAAATACATATAAGTTTCTTTTGTATAAAATATCTTGACTGATTATTTCTTTTGTATTGTGAGAAATACTGTTTTAATTATACATACATAAGATTATTTTTTACGAAAAATAAATTTATTTGTGTAAAATGTCATTAAGAAATAACTTTTAATACTTTTTAGAATTTTATTGAGATTGTTTGTTCATTAATAAGACGCTGTTCTCGTATTTTTGTAGGCTTTTATATTTTTCTCTCTTCACTGTTTAAGTATTTATATCGATAAATTATCGAATACTGCAATAGGGTAATTGTAATGTGAGCAATGCTAACCCGGCCCTGCTTTAATCACTTTGTCTCGTTGAGTCAAAGGGCGCGGTAACTCCAGGAGCTTCCGGCGAGACTTCCCGAAAGGGGCTGATTCTCCGGGGCCAATTAAACCTCATTCATACGAGGCTAATTATCATCCCCGCGGGTCATGCTCGATTACGCGGACGCGCATGTATCGCGCCTAATTCGGCCAATCGACGTCCAACGGTGGGTCGTTAGCCGCTTGTTTCGGATATAATGGCGCGTTACGATCGTGCATGATTTCGCACAGTTCGACTCCATTGTGCAATCATGTGATTTCGTTACTCCGTTTCGTTGCAAACCGAGCGTGTGGAATAATTTTCGCGAATAGTTCCACGTAATTAAATCATGCAAAACAAAATTTTAGAAATATTCCCTTGAGACGAAAAGTAGTAATACGATAATGTTGAGCATTATAAAACACAGTATTAATTTGTGATTCAAACAATTCTTAGGCGCGTTAAATTTCGCGCTTGGCTTCTTCGATTTATTCTCCCTTTACCTTTGACTCAGCTGGACGCCGTGATAACGTCAGTTGTGAAAAATTCTAAAAGAAGGTCCGCAATTTTCACGGAGAGCGGGATAATCTGCATACAGACGGTAATCCTCGTCATGGCCTCCTTTATGAATCACCGTGTAAGTCCGCGCGAAAGTGTGCGGCTCTTAAACGAGATTTCGAAGTACATCCGAGTGTCCGGCCGGACAGCCGCGGCTTGATCCAGGAGGATGAGTAGCAGGGGATGGATGAATCGAGGGAGCAGGTGAAGGGAGCGAAGCGGGATAAGATAAATTCAAATCCGGCACTCGGATGTCCCGAGTCGCAAATCACGTCCCACCGCTATATACATCGAGGATCATCCCTCTTCGACGCTGACCAACCCCCTTACACGGTTACACTCGCTACCTGTCATCCCTTTACTTATCCGATGTCCACCACGACAGTGACGTGGCCGAGATTCGATTTCAAAAGACACACGCAATTCATCGTTCTGACTATTGCTTCGATCCATGATACTAATTCGTAAAGAAATTTTTAAGATTATAGCTTATCTCTCTCCGCGACATTAAATATCTATTTAATTCTCTAATCACTCTAGTCATTTTACGTTACAATGTCAAATCTGTCTTGTAAAAATGATGGAGTTTACATTATATTTATTTCCTTTTTTTTTCTAAAGATCCTTATTATATTCTTTATATTACACCGAACGATCTTTAAAACGGAACTAACGAGAAATACACACGTGTAAGCGAACGGTTGCAATAGCAGGATTCTGTTAAGGAAAAGTAGCTACGATAAGTTTGACTCTAAAGAATTTCTTCAACCCTTAACTGCGGAATTTCTTTTCTTTGACGTAAGATCGTTTCTGCTACCGTAACAAGATCGTACAAAGTTGCATACGTACGTAATGCCAGCAGACGAGAAAGGAAAGCATACATATATAACGTATCATAACATAAATGTTCGCGTGCATGTTCGTTCTTTTTTAAGCATAAACGTAAATTGCAATTTTAGAGATTCTGTATTTACAAAATATATTATTGTAATTATTTTATATTCTGCGGATTTGACTTTAATATTAATATTAAAAAATAATTTTAAAATATTTTTACGCACATAAGATAGTAATCAATAAAATCAACGAATCTCTCGTGAGACATAAAAATTTTATTCACGAATTATTTTCTTAAATATTAAATGGTCTTCGCGTCTTTTTTTATCGTGATACAGAGTTATCTCCACAGGGACAAAGAGTAATCCTATCGATGTTTATTAGTTATTTTTCCATAATGAGAAACCATCGCGATTCGCCAGGGAGAACTATATCGTTGAAAAAACGTTCAATAACCCGTCGCGGTAACGGCTCGCTTCATAGTTGCACATTCACAGATGCGTGCATATGGAAATGTGTGTATACCATAGCGTCGGCGATGGTCTCGCGGTACGCGAGGGGCCGCGGGTGACGGGGATGTGGAATATTTAGAGGGCACAAGAATCGAACGCTCGCGTCGCACCATCAATATACATGATCTATATATCGTCTCGTCGCAAGCCGCGCGTGTGCGTGACTCTTTCGCACGCGGCTGCGTGTACACACGTGCGTGCGTGCATGCGCACGTCCGTTATCCGCGATTGCCGAAGCTCCAGCGATGCTCCAGACGGAAGCAGAGTCTCCTCTCCCTTCCTTCTCCACCTCCTCTTCCTCCCCCCCCACTCTCTCTCTCTCTCTCTTTCCTTCCACATCCGTCCCCTTTTCAAATGGAACGGGGGAAAACGGCGGAATTTGCATACATACGACGTCACACACTGTCCGCTTTAATATCTCCCGCCACGGCTGGAAATTAAGTCCCCGAAACCTAGGTCGATATACGCGCGGAACTACCGGACCGGACGAGCACCGCCATACTCACGATTGTCGATTATTTCCGCTGTTGCTCGATGTAAATGGCGCAAGTGCGACCATTGCTGAAGACCAATAATGGCGATACGTGAACATAATTTCTCCACCAATATGATTCTGAAATAGCTATATCTATTTTCAACAAAACGCGCTTCCAATAAAATGCTATAGAACTTTATTAGCGATTCTATTCTGACGCGTCTTTTTTTGATAACTACACGATTTTCAATATAAAGATTCTGACAATAGATTTATCAAAGTCCTCTTTTTATAGATTATATTTGTAGTCAAATTGTCAAGATATTAATCTAAAATTATTACTGTTAAAGTCCCCAAGTTTTTGTTAAACTTTTACAAAATAAAATCAGCAAGATCTTATACGAAGATCAAGTTTGCTTCAATGACGTGAATCTTTTTATGCACTCGTAGCGCCAGTATGCGAGTATAATACTTTACATTAATCAGTGATTCTTTTTTCAAGTTTCTTCATTACACGCCGTAATGTTATGCTGTGGTCGGTAGAATAAGAAGTTGTACAACGTTGTGGTGTACAACGACAATTTATGTCATGCCATTTCATCGGCTATCGCTTCTTGTGGGCAGAATCGAGAAATACAGTTGCAATCGTCGTTAGTGACTCTTCGTAATACAAATGAGTGATCCAGATTCAGCTCTAGCACGACCTTGGCATTTTTTTTCGAAACGTTGCTACGCAATACGATCGTGCGACACTCTTTGATCTTATTGCGATTGCAAATGTTCATGTCGGTCGATAGGTATAATTTACATATTACATTTAGTTCACGCATATTGTGGTCATGTAGAATAATTTATGAAATTAATTGCAAAAAGAAATAAAGAAGAAAGTTCTTATATTTTCTTTTTATCATTATTATTAAAATTTTTGTATAATTCTTTTTGTATTTTGCATATTATAAACAGTAAAAAAGATACATCTATCACATTTGTGTAAGAATGTAAAGCTTCACTTTACTATTGCATTAGAGGCAAGATAAACAATTGTAAGTTTCTCAAAATAATATTCATATAAATCTGGGTACATTAAAAGGAATACTTAAAAATTGAATATCAGCGCTGTATAATTCATAGCTACAACTAGAATTGAATACGCGGCAAGGATCTTTTCTAGATCCCGTCGACGACGTCTCTTTGTATACTTCCACCGCGGTCCTCCCTGCAACTCTGTAAATCCTGTCGCCACTTAGCGCATCCTCAAGAGTGCGGTCTTCAGCGAGCTTCTAAATACCAGAGCAGCGCGCGGAGAGGATCGCGGAGAGCATCTCCAGCTGGGCTCTCGAAGGATCCTGTCGACCTGTCCGATCGTTGCACACGCGCGTACGTGTAGGACACGTAGCCGCACATAGGGGACCGCGTGCCGAGAGAGAAAGAAAGAATCATTGGCTACCATCATTCGGTTTATAATTCGCATATACTTCCTCTCTCTTCACGCTTTTATCTTTCGTCGGGATCTACCTCGAGTAGCCCCGAGAAAAGGCCCTACCTCTTCTCCCTTCACTTCCTCCACCTTCGCCTTCGGGCCTATTCCCCTCAACCTTCCCCGTATCGACGTGTGTACGCGTCGTCGCGCGGGGCCCATCGTTTCTAATAGACGATTTAAATTTTCGAATATATTTCGGCTCCCGGCTCCGCTTTGTCCGCTCGACGTGTGTCCTCGCACAATCCGTTTTTCTCTCGCTCTCTCTTTCTTTCTGTCGTTTTCTTGGGCAACCTTCCTGCCCGCGTTATTATCGTGCTGGCTCTCCCGCGGGAGGCTGTCGTTCTCCTTTCTGCTCCGCCAAAATGGTGGAGGGGAAGAGCGCGAGAGAAGGTAAAGGGCGGAGGGAATGATTTTGAAATATTTGTCGCCGTGCATAAATTTGAAGGCGGCGGGCGCGCATACTTAAATACGGACCGAGCCTTCCCTGCGTCCGACTTCTTCCTCGTGATCGTCTTATTCTTGTTCGTCCTCTTCTTTCTCTCCACTGCCGCTCGTCCTCGGCTCGTGCTGCCGCTGCTGGATCTTACCTCATCTCTTTTATCCTTCCTCGTTTTTCTTCTTCATCTTCCTCTTCTTCTTTTCGGGTCTCGACCTCCATTGTCTCGCGAGCGCTAATAAACTATCCCGAGGGCCACCCTACGTAGATCCCATTGTTATTATTATTGTTTCTACTTGCGCGGTCAGGAAACGAGCGAAACTCACCCTCGCTTCCCTTCTCCTCGTATGTGCATTATGGCATTTGATTTTTTTATTCTAGTGCGTTTTATTTCTTCCTTGTGACGAATGATCAACCTCTTTTGAAAGCGTCTTCCGATACGTTATAATTCCATGTGTCTACTTCAATAAGATTTTAATACGGTTTTCTCGTAATTTATTTAAAATCAGATTCCTGTTTTAAGTTCACTTAATATCATGAAGTTTTTTCATATCTTGTCTGGTCAGGTGGAAGATGAATTCCAAAAAGCCTTTTCGGTAATTTAAGACCATTATTTCTTTAATAAAAATTTGTTTAAACAGTATAAAATAAAAATAGCATTAAAATTATACCAATTTTCAATAATTGAATACACTCCAGTCTTTTTTCGCTTGCGTAGGGCATGAGCGAAACGTTCAATAATCGCGCCGCTCGTTCTCGACTCTACAATCTCATCGTCTACTCCTAAGTATCCGGATAAGATTAAATCCCTCGACGACGTTCTCGACGACTTGGTCCGCTGTCCTAGCAGGGACGTTTGCAATCGAGTCACACTCGAGACGACGCGCCGGTAACATTATATCTACCCGAGAGCCTCGGCGGGGAACCCGGAAAATTAAGATTAGCAGATAAGGTTGCCGGGACCGGGTCCTTATGTTGATACGGCTTCATTTCGAGTACGCGTCACAGCTGCACGTGGTCATAATGATAATCGCACAATAGACATAATGATGATAACGATTAAGAAAGAGAGAGAGAGAGAGAAGAGGAGAGAGTCAACCAGCTAACACGACGTCTACTCCAAAAAACGAAGCAGGTAAACCGTGGAAGAAAACAAGAATAGAGAGGGATGGAAGGGATGGTCGAATGGTAAAACGGGAGCCGACGCAGCGGCACGTAAACTCCGGTGTGTGTCCTGCTCCCAAATAAAACCGACACTGCGTGTAATATGAGAGACTTATATAGTAGTGGCTAAGATCTAATCTGCCGTGTCTGTTCGCGAGGGAAACACTAGACACGCCGAACACATCGGCGCGACCCGGCGCGGAACGGGTCCTAACAAACAAGAATCTCGAGCTACCTTCTTGGAAGGAGGTGTCCCGCAGGTTCTGCGAGGTCGGCATCCTCGAAATATCACGAATCTCACTATGTAACATCGATCGAATGTGTCGGCCGTCTGAATCGCGAGACATATGTCGTTCGGGAGGCTTTCCGCGCGGTTTCGAGATAGCTTTTGTGAGTAGTTGTACGATTTCCCGAGTAACAAATTTGCAAAACACGTCGCAAAACACGTCTAAAAGGTTGCAAGTGTCTTCGGGTCTTTTATGACGACTGCAATTGGAATTGCAAATTCTTTGGAAATTCTTGTTCGCTACTTTAAAGTGATCACTGACAATTCTCACGTAAACGTACCGACATTTCATTGGCGGCTCCCACGATTGTAAATTTGTACGAAGGAACGCTCGTCGCCCAAATGTCGTCACGTTTGCGTTCCAGCGAAAATAAATTCGTACGTACTTCCGTCACGTGGCAATTAGGCAACTGGTGACAACATACGTTTCAACAGCAGGCGAACGTTTCTTAAGTTTATCTTCGAATCTATAATCTTAATAGACTTAATTCATTCCGGGCAAGTCATGGACCGTCGACTTTTGGGCAGGTTGATTTATTGCTTAAATGCTCTAACATATATATTTCTGTGACAACTTCCATAAATGATCTTATTTTATTTCTCTTTTTTATTTCAACATGTTCATTCACATTTTCTTACTTTTATTCAAAGCATATTCCTATTTTATTCACAATATTATAAGTCTCGTTTTCTATAAAATTTATTTCACTTCGGTCTTCTCAAGCTAATATAAATTATAAACATTCCATTGCACGCCAGGGTTTCTTACCACGCCAGGGTTTCTCGTACGGATATGAGGCAGGTCCATCAAAGGGGAATCGAAAGTGCGCGGTGTTTCGGTCAGCGATTAAGCAAATGAGAATCGTTTCCCGATTAGCATACCTCGCCGGCCGGCTGGCCGGCGGGATCGTGAAGGACGAGGGCCGATATCTTGCCGAGGGTGCGCCCGTCGAGGTGCCAAGAGGGATGAATGGAAACAAAAGACCGATTGCTATCGTCGAGCACGCGATCGCCGTTGTCACGGTCCCCGGACCGATTTTCCAACGACGAAGCAACGTGCGTGTCCTTTATGATCGCTATCTGCCATGTGGATTGCGACGAAATTTCGTTGAAACCCGAACGCCGCTTTTGTCGTCGGGGATTCATTATGGCAATTAGTAAACGTCTGTTTCCGGTGTGCGTTCCATGTCCGGCGCACTTTGCACGTGCAACCATGGTTAAATGTCATTATACTTTATATCTCACGCGACACAATAATAACATATGATTATGAATTGTCTGTTTTGCGTGTATTAAATCTAGATAATTATTAAATTATAAATAGAGCAATTATTGTTTTTAATAATACTTTGGCGTAAAGTTACGGTTCCATTCTTAAAGAAAACTACTCTCGCAACTACTCTCGCAGTTAACATTAGTATCAGCTTATCGTTTTGTTGTAGTTTATATTAGATTCTAAAAAAGTAGCATGACCTGCATATAAATCAGAATGGTAGAATCTCAGCGTTTACAACTAGCGCGTTTACGGCGGTGCTTTTACGACGTATTGCGTGTGCATGCGTAAAATGGCGCGTTGTCGGGATTATACGCTCGCGACGTCGCGCGAGTAATCACGGGTGGCGACGCGTGTGCATGTGCACGCGTGCAGTCACTTCAGCATGCAGCGTTGTCGCGAATGCACCAGCCGGTCGCGCTATGTAAGCGGGAGTCGAATGGAATGCCGGCAGGAATCCACGGCTCTTCTTCCCCGCAGGGCGCATTATAGAGTTACGAACTCTTCGTTACAACGGGTGGGCTGTGGCGATTTCGTGGCTTCCTCCCCCTTTTACCTCTCTTTTTATTTTTCTTTTTTTTACATTTGCATGGCTCTCTGCACGTGCTGGCATAGCGACAGTCTGCGCAAGATGGAACGAAAACGTATGAAACGAAACTACAATAGTATTGGTATAATATTCTTGCATAAGGCACGTTTCATATAATTGCTCTAATGAATCTCCGATAATAAGAGCGATTGAAACTTCAACGAAACTTCAATGAAACGGAATCCACATTCTTTTGTCAGCGAATACTTATAATATTTTACGAAATCGTCAAGTTGGTTGAGCAGTATTTTTCTCGAGTTAATAATTTGCGATTTTCTCGATGTTTTCTGCTCCGAAAAAATTCGAGCGAGTAGCTTCGCGCAACGATCGCCCCGAGAGAGCCGTCACCGTTGAATCACGTCGACTCAGAACACCCGTCGCGCCCCGGCGAGAATGATTTAAGTGCGGCCAGATATCTGTCCGCGGCATCATCGGGCTGCGGAGCATTTAAAATTAATTTGACCGAAACAAAGCGCGATCGATCAATAAGTATCGGCGCGGCGAGTTCGAGCGGACGCGCGCTCAGCGAGAGTCGTGGAAGAGAGATAGAGATGGATATGGACAGAGATAGGGGTGTAGGTGTGGGGCGCCCCACGGGGTCTCGATTTTTGAATTTTCGGGTCATTAATCTCGTACGACACCGACAGCGCCGGAGTGTGCGTGCATCGGGGACGACTATTGTTCTAATTCAAATCAGCTCGATCCGATCTCTAACGCTTGCTCTCGCCGTCTCTCTCTCTCTTTTTCTCCGTCTTGCTCTCGATTTCTCTCCACAGGGAGAGATGATCCTCTCCTCTTATACCACTGACGACACGTCCACGATCGAGTGGACATTCAACCGGCTCGTGATGTATTGTAATAGATTCGTTGCCTCTCAGAATCATGCGTTTCGCTTTAAGAGTCATTACGCAAGGCGCATATATTTGTAACGAAATCTCTCTCTATCTATTTATATAGATATATATAACACATTCTCTCTCTCTCTCTCTCTCTCTCTCTCTCTCTCTCTTTTTCTCTCTCTCTTTTTCTGCTCGTATCCTAGAATCCGTCGCGATTCGCGTCGCGGTTAGGAGAATTTCCATAAGCGACTATGGAAATCGACGGGAAACCTTGACATTCGAACGATCGCCGGTGGACGCTGGGCAACCACTCGTCGGAAATCGAGATCGATCGGCGATGGCGATCGACATGGCGAAAGGTCGGCTGAGAGGTACGATGTGACGAGTGTCCCTTGATCTTTTCACTGTCAATGGCGTGTACATATCCCATATATGTACATGACAACTGTGCGTCCCGAAAACGAATCGTTCATTGTTTCGACGCTAAATACAATGCAGCTAAAATATTTAGGTCTTTTTTGGCTTGGGAGGTTGCTTTACAAACTTTTATTAGAACAATGTCATGGATAACGATCTTACTTAATCAACAATGCTTTATATTTAAACTCGAAAAATATGGTCACTTCTAAAACGGAATCTCTCTAATATCTGAATATTTTCCTAAATAATAATTGCTTCTCTACTTTTTAAGTCTTCATTTAATGTGCACAGAATTAACATAATAAGCTTCAATACGATATGCAATTTGCGAAACTGGGCAGATTTCCTTTCTCTTCTGCAATATCCTCGAGGTAGGACCTTCGACACGCATGACATGGAAGAGCGCTGGGAATAAGCATGACGATCCGTCCTTTTACCAAGCGCTCTTTCGCACGAAATTACCCTAACAAGCTTAAAGATGCGTTCCCGGCGCAGGAAGGAGTCGCGGCTCAATGACCCTCCTGACGAGGAACCGCGTGTCCTTATCGAAATCCTTCCTGGAAAGAGTCCTCGCCGCGAAGTGGCACTTTCGGCTTGAAGGTGATCACGAGACAAGAGAGTAGAAGGGCTTTGCGCGAGAGCGAAGAGGGCCTAGCCGACCACTCAAAATTAAACGGTTACTCGTTCGTCTCAACCGTAAGTCAGCAATGCTCGCCAACTGTATCTTATATCATATCTTATATCTTATATCATATTAGCAACGTTTGTCAGTATATCTTCAATTATTAGAAAGGTGTCACTTAGATTTTAGCTGTCAACAGAATATTTATTCTGCCCCATCTTGATTATGCATTATTTATTAATTATCTCGATTTGAAGGTACCGAATAGGATTAATATATATATACATATCATCTGGTCATAGCCAGTTTTAAAATTACCCTCTGAAGTGGAAATTCAGAGACAATCTGGCAAACGAAACAGCGGTCCTCCGGGCCGGCGAGTTCAAGCAGGACTTTAACGAGGGTTTCGTGCTGTTTCATCGCGCGCGTCGCACGTTTATCCGTAATATCATCTTAATTTTGGCCCGCGCGGTCCACGGTGCACCGTCGCGCGCGTTCGGGCTTATGAAATCCTCTACGGTCATGACGGATGGTTCCGGTCCGGCCCGTACGTGATTCCTCTCCTTTTAGATGTAGCCTCGCCCGCCCCTCCATCCCTCGTCATCGTCTGCATCGGTTTTCTTTTCTCGCTCCCGCATTTTTTTCTGATCGTACCGGCCGATTGCCGACGCCCGTAGACCCCGGGCCTCTGATGAGCGGCGGCAGAAGTCCACGTAGGCCCTCGCGCGAGGTCCAACCGTCTTCTAACGCGGCGCCGCCATGAATGAGACCGCGGGCGCAACTCTTGTAATTCAAATATTTGAATTCATTAGAGACGATCCTCCGGCCTTCCTCGACCCTACCTCGCTTTTCGTCCGCGCGTCTCTACCGCCCTTGATCCTTCTGGTCCTCTTTGCCCTTCACTACCTCCCGCCATTCTCTTCACTCGAATTCCTCTCGGTTGCCGGCTGGAGAACATGAGAGAGCCTCTTTCGCTATTAGAGAGAGCGTCTACCGTTGTCTGCCTGTAAGTGCGTTTACGTGCGTGTTCCTCTTCCTCTCTGTTCTTCTCTCTCTTTCTCTCCGCGTTTCGGGAATAACAAGTACGCGCTTTTACGACCCGCCATGCACGAATCCGGAATTTTCTGTTCAAAAGCAACTTTTGACGACACTGTTTCATTTATGATTCGTAGGCAGAGAGCAAAGCGCGAATAAAAATATCAAAATACTCGAGATTTCGCCAAACTCTAACAATCGTTAATTTTTTTTTATTTCTTTACGTTTTAGCATTTTTCGATGATTTCTGTTATAGTAATATACAATTTCGTATTGCTCTTGCATTGCTTTGATGCAAACTGTGTATATGTAGCATGTATCTCCGCAAGTTGAATGGTACCGTTAACTCTACTTGTCATTATTATCATGTAAAGTTACGCAGATTAAAAAATATCAGTAAGACAGGAACGAAATAATCCGTAATCTTCTTGATGCTTTATAAAATATCTACCGCTTGATCTTACCACAAGTAGAGTTACAGCTACAGCGCGTCTCGTAATTGTTCATGCGGCATTCTTCCCGCATATCATTTCCAATTTGCGTGATCTGCATCATCGACATCGAACATCCCGCGCGGATTTTCTCGACCGTTTTATAAATCGCGAAACACACACGGCATTCCGCGCGCAACGTCGGGCATTCTTCATTCGGCGAAGCGCAGGAGGTTAAATGCGCGGCGAAGACATTCGAGACTTTATGCAGCCGCATTACATCCTGTTATGCGTGCGTGCGTACGTCGAAGAGGTACCAGCAAATGCAATTGTACCGTTTTTTTATGGTCCCGGGCTGCATTCCAGATGCGCGCGAACGGTTCTCGAAAGCGGACAGGATTTCTGTTCTGTTCCGCGAACGACCGTCGCACGAGCGAATGAACGAATAGATATATCCCGCTTAAAATACTCGCATTTAAAATACTCGCATTTAAATCGGACGATTGCGTCCAAGGCGACCGATCTCCATCGCGAAACGAGATTTCGAGACGGCTGATAAGGAACCGCGCGTCTCGTAGAGGAGAGAAGAAACAGTTGTGACGTCGCGAGCGTGTCTCGAACGACGCCCTCGAAAGTAGATGAATAATTAACGCAAGTATAATCCCTAAGTCGACGAACCGCGGAGTTTACTTATCGCCACGAATTCTTGTCACGTGCCGAGAAAAACGTTTATGGAAGAAGAATGATGTTTCAATACTTTAGATCGGCCAGATATTTAAATAACATTTAAGTAATCTGGAGAAATAAATCTTTCATAAATATAAAATAATGCTGTTTATCTTGCGGTATCGTGAGTGAGATAATGCATACGCAAAGGAAATATATGGAGACAGCTCGCGCGATTCAGATAGAAGTGTCACATTATCTTTTACTTTTACGTTTTGCACGTCATTTATGTGTTTCGGAAAACGAATAGAGAACATCTGAGCCGCTGTTCTGGCAATAGTTTTTCGATTTTGCTCGCATATGATGACAGATACTTTATGAAGGATCAGGATAAACGGGTTCGTAAAATATCGATGTATACACTATCGGAATAAACATCGAGCGGTGTGCATACAATTTGTTAGATTATTATACAATTATAAACGAAATAAAAGATAACAAAAATTTACACTATTACAATTACGCTAACTACTTAAATCTCTGATTCAACACTGTGACTGCTAAGTTGATTTTGACATTGAGGGCTGAGAGGCCCAAAGTCGAACGTGGCTATTTATAAAACAGATTAAAATAAACCATACAAAAAAATATAAAAATATATATTATTATATATTTAATGATATAGTTTCAGATAAAATAAATAAACTTGCATATCGTTACATCCGAAATAATAGATCTTTTTATGATTGAAACAGATATAAGTAAAAAAATAGAGAAATAAATAATTCTTTTTTTTAACAAATCTAGCGTATTATTTTAATTTTTTATTAAAAAATTAAAATAATATGCTACGTTTTTTAAATGTTTTAATTAATACTTAGTAAAATTATTCTTAACTGGATAGATAAAACCGGTCTTGACGAAACTCACGCTTCTTAGATGTGGATGATATTCAGTCAAAGTATTAAAGTAGTAGTTAGCATAATTTTAAATTTAAAGTAAACTAGCGAATTTGTATGTTTATATTATTTAAGATAATCTGAGAATATAAGAAACAACTTTTTTCTGGTCTAAAAGAATTGGATATAGACATCTCATATTATTCTTACATGTAGATGACACTTGTAGCATGATATATCCATGACGCAAATGATTGCATAATTTCCCACTGATAATGGGATTAATATGTTTGTTTATGCGCTCGCGGCGGATCAGTATCTTTAACAATCAGTGCGCTCGCCGATCCTTCAGCTTGTTGAAATTGGCGGACCAGAACCGTCGTTCAAAGCCGCGAAAACAATTCAAAATACCCCAGCGTGATCGCAGCGGCGATTACTTTTTATCGGTGAGCCCATCTGCGCGTTATGGCAACGGGGAAGGACACGTCGCGTCAGTGCCAAGATGGTAACGATCGACACCGGCGATACTCTCGATCCCGGGCACTGCCCGGAAAGAAGAGCGCCGACGAACGCCTCGCGCTAATAACACACCAGAGCGCCGGCAATATTCTCGCCCCCGTAATAATTGGTTGCCGCGCGCGATGGAACAGCGAGCGATGAAGATCTCCCGCGCGTTTCTTCCTCTTCTTAGTGTTAAGGTGATTTTACACAGCTCGCTTTCGATGATCGTCTCGAATAAATCATCCGGGACCAGGAATAAATCGCATAGGAAATATTCTCAACGAAATAATTAATCGTCTCGAATAAGTGAAGAAATTGGGCGTCTCTATTTTCGCGCGTTTTACTTTAACTGATCGTGAAGATGATAGTCGAGCCGCGTGAATTCACCTTTAATAGCAGGACTGAGGCGGATTGAAGCCACACAGGACGCGCGTTTTGCGTTGCGCTGTGCTGCAGCGGTGCATCAGTCGCGCATAAATTAATTGATGCGGCTTGAACGCCATTTACGCGTGGTGGCGTATGGAATCCATCATTTGCGTTGCCGACGGGCACAAACGCAAATCACAACGTAAATCTTGAGTGAATTAAAATTCAAGATCTTTACTATGCGTTTATCTTAAACAGATGATCTTAATTTATTTCTATATCTAAATTAATTTAAATAATTAAAGTGTTTGGGGGTTTAATAGTTTCATATATAGTTTTAATTATCTATTTCGTAATAATTTTTTTTCTTCATATGAGTGTTATGTGTAGTATGGGAGAAACATTTTTCTTAATTTACACTGCTTTCTAAGTCTCTGGGCTTATATGGCTTATTGAACGTTTAGATTTTAAAAATTATTTTGAAGTTTGAGCTACTATTTTTTCATTCAATATAATCATTCTGTTAGAAGTTCAACGAGTTCAACAAATTTTAATTTCTTTCGGTTCTTCTTGCGAACGATTAAGATTTTCCACAGCGATGTAACGGACCTGTTTCATTATAAATGTATTCAGATTCGAATAAGTCGAAATGGTCCGATCGCACATTAAGTATCACAGCGAGCTTTTGAACGATGTATTTATCTTGAAACGCGTGTTTCTCTGTAATGACTCCCGAACACACGCGCGAAGCACCGTCTCTGACCACTTCTAACCAGAGTCCGTGCGTGTACACATGGTAAAGATACTGGCTGGTTTATAAGTCCCCTAAGAGAAACGTGTCCGAATACGTGCGCGAGATCTTCCCGCTAGACAACCGGTGCGCCATTTAAGAAGACGATTTAAATTCACACGGCGTCGCGGTTACCCGGCGTTCTCTCGGCCTGCTTGCATGCGTTTCCGTGCATTAATAAGGCTCTTGTAAATTAGTCCGTAAATGTTCCATGACCGACAACTTGGCCAACATCGCGTGTAACTACACGGAGGATCCGATGTTGGTTTTACCATTTAAGTAGTCTGGATTAATTTTAACGTGTGTGTGAACGATTATAAATGGAAAATTAATTCTCTTCGATGGTCAACTATCTTTTCTTATCAATCATGTCAGCTATTTCATCTTTTTCATATTTTTTATTTGAATTATATTTGAATCGTTTACGTTGCTACGATAAAAAATGATATTGATAGTACATTTCCGAAAGTTTGTTATGCATGCAGTTGCTAGATTGTTAAATAGAAGTGTTCTCGTGGCTTAGCAGGCACGAAGTTGATTATCTCCTTATGGAAAAATGCAAGCATGAATGTTCACCGGTAACATTTACGCAATATAGATAACGCGACATAACTTGAAAAACATCGAACCTTGCTGTTGACACTGTTGTTTAATATTCAACAGGCTTCTACTTTAAAGCGAGCAAAAGTTCGAGATGCAATGAATGATAACGCGCTGCCCCAGCGTGTCGCGTATATCTATATATATATGGAGCCTTTCCGTCATATACCTCATGTAGGATCTCTTTTACTTGAGAGAAAATATCGGAGAGCGTCCTGCTCGATATCGATATGCCGAGAAAAGTGGCTTTGGCTGTATATACCAGAATGATAAAAGTTTACCATTTATTTGCCCTCGATAAGGAGGAAAAGACGGGGGAGTATCTAATTGAAAAAAAAGACACTAAAATTCTTCCAAGCCTCTTATATAAAAATAGAATAAAATACAACAGATTAAAAATCTTATAAATTTATGTTATGATATGTATTTATAAATATAATTTTTAATTTCATGCATTTGTTAATTATTATAAAAATTACATTTTATATTACAAGAGCGAATTGAGAAAGTAAAGTGAAAATTATACGGAAATATTCCTTTCAGTCAGCAATAATTATACTACACCATCAACGCAAATGTTTCCTGGTTATCTAACTTCAGGCGTTGGTTGGGACAGATTTTCACGAAACATTTCACATTTATTACAAATAATTTTAAAATTTAAATTACGTAAAAGTAACGATGATTAATTC
Source organism: Temnothorax longispinosus (assembly GCF_030848805.1). NCBI lineage: Eukaryota > Metazoa > Arthropoda > Insecta > Hymenoptera > Formicidae > Temnothorax > Temnothorax longispinosus. Next base: position 6,056,906 of record NC_092369.1, read on the forward strand.
GTCTGATTGAAACGTGCATTAAATATAAATAATAATAACGATCATAATAATCAAAAAATCCGAATACTGGCGACAAACCAGTAGTATTACTTCTAATCTTTTTCTAAATCATAGTTTTTACATATTTCAGAGGAGTAGAAAATGATATTTATGATAATGAGGGACATTTAAACGCACAGTTTTATATTTTTTGCATACCAATTAATTTTAGCTATTTTAATTTTCATATTTTTCCAAAACTGTTCCTTGGGGAGAGATAAGGAATCGAGATTAAAGTTGAATCGCGATAAGACAGAAACTAATGTAAACCTTTAATGTAACAGACCTCAAAACCGAGATTTGAGATTATCGCACTATTCTCCATGCGTTCGTTCTCGCGCCGCTCGATTACGCGACTCGAAACGATCGGCGAGAAGGAGCTTCTGCACTTACATCGATTCCCCGATACACGGTATCGGCTATGAGGCGACACGTAAAAGAACAGAGAGCCGTCCAACGTTCTCGTCCGGGTAGCCCGGGAAGCTGCTTAGCACACAAAGAAAGTTCGAAAAGTCCCTTCTTGCCAGTCTTTTTACCCTTGTCCTCCTGCTCCTGCACCTCGTCGAGATCTCCTCTCTTCCGTCCTTCTTTCCGCGTCCTTTCCTCTCGCCCTCTTCCCCTTCTCGCGTCTCTTCTTCTCTCGAACGTCCCTTTCTCGCAGCCCTCTCGCATGCTAATGCACGCACGAAGCGCAACTGTTCTCGCGGCCCTCAACCCGCGTGCCTCCCGGTTCCCTTCATCTTCCTCCTCTTCTTCCTTCTTCCCCTAGCCTCTTCGTTTATTTGGCCAAATTTGATTCACCAACGAGATCCGATCTGACGTCCCGATCACTTCTTATCCCTCTCGCCTCTTCTCCCTTTCGTGCTCGCCCTCCTGTCACCGCGGTTCCCTCTGCTGGTATCTCGCCTCCTCCTTATCTTTCTCGGTCTCCTCTCAGCAGCATGTCGCCTTCTTTATCCCGCGTCTCGCTTCCACCGGATCGCCATCGTCGTTGGGTTTTTCTCTCGACACCCTGTTCTGCCTCGCCGCTCGTTGACTCGGCTAGCGAATCGGCCCGCCGAATTAGGAGCTCACTTTTTAGTGGTCGGCGAACTACCAAAATTTTTTTTTCTATCTTCTTTTGCCACCGTGCATCGCCTTGTAATGAGGCTGAGTTTTCGGCATCGATCGACAATTTGTGACAAAACTGGAAAGTAGGATACCTCAGGCTTGATATCGAAGCCATGCTATAGCATTTATTATAAGCTGTAGCTACTATTACAGGCTATGCTAAAAAGTTCATTAAGCGTTGATTGATGAAAGATTAGCAAATAAATAGATAGATAGATTAGTAAATAAAACTAAGAATTGTATTCGCACCTAACGATTATATCACCTAGTATCAAAGAAATAAGTCGAACATGTAATTCGCATTTGAATCATAAAGTGTTTACGTAAAAATTGTCTAGTAACATTTCCATGCACCGGTTCGTTTATTAGCACTTTGAATTCATTAATTTCGAGTATACGAATTTCAGTAGAAATCGGCCGAAATCGGGATGCACACGTGGTGGTCAAGGTAAGGTCGAGGAATGCCGCGAACGCGCGTTCTTCAGGCCCATTGTCCGCCGCGTTTAAATTTGAATCGCGGCGAATCTGATCGTTTATTGTTTAAATTTGTAGACCCGCTCTTAATTTGAATTTAAGATTATTCGCTGGCGCGTTGCGAGACGATTTGACTTGGTGATGGTCGCCAGCTCGCCTTCCTATGTTAGACCCCTGCTCTTCTTCTCTCCTTATCCAGGTCGCTCTCTGTTCTCCGCCTGTCTTTCTTTCTCTCCCTTTTCATCGTCGTTTTATGCTTACTGTATGCACTCGCGTTCAAGTGTAAGTTGATTTGTGTATATCTTTGCTTTGTCACACACAGTGCATTTATCCGAACTATTATTACTTTTGCTTGTCGTGTGCAGTTTATTGTTACTCGACATGTATATCTTTTTGACACATGTTTCTCGATATATTCACACAACAATTTAATATTTTTTCAAACAGGATAATTAATTACTAAATATATATTATAGCAATATTTTTCAAAATATTCTCAATATGAATCTATTATAACTTTTGCTATTCCATTATAAATCAGTTAAATTTACATTTAATTACAGTGCAGATAATATTTCTGCAACGCATTTTTTTTATACACGTCGCGATAACGATTCTTATAAAATATGTTATAAATATACGAATAATAATGTGAGGTTTATAAAATAATCATTTCTTATCCAACAAGGAATATTTTTTCGTAAAAAGAGCGTCTTAAGTATGCGAAGCCAATAAAGGCTTTCGCAAGAAGATAGAATCACGTATAAAGTCGCCAGAGAAGTTCTACGAAGTTAGGGTTGCGCAATTCGCGACTACCGCCGTGAATCTTCGCGTGGCACAACATTGGAGCGCCCATCGCGCTTGAAATCTCTTCGGGGACTGTACTTATCTACATGGCATACCAAATGGGGATTCACCGTGGCGAGTCACAGGATCTCTCGGTGACTGACGTTAGTCAATCAAACCGAAGAAAAAATGCTCAGCTCGGCGAATGCTCCTCGGCAGATTCCTGCCAGCGCCGCTCCGGCTGTGGCACTCTCGTAACGAGCGATGTCTGGACTCTGTTTTACGAGCTCGACAACAAAGGTGGCATCTTCGCTACTAACGTTTCAGATTAAATCACTGTTTAATTTAATATTAAATTATTGCCTAATTATAAAATGAAAAGTTGCGTTTACGATAACATTATAGGAGATCTTTAATATAAATGAAGAAAATGAGAACAATATTATTTGAAATGTAATTCTACGTTGAAGCTTTAAACATTGTATATAAGCATGTAAAAAGCAGTTATATAAAACTGCTTAATGCTTTCTTCAAAGGATATTCTTTAGCAGAATACAAGGAGAGTATTGTAAATACTTCTTGTGAAATAAATCGAGTTATTGCAAGGAATAGCTATAGCAAATGAAAAAAGGAAGAATAAGATCTGAGACAGCTAATTAAATTAACTATTTCTTTTTGTTGTGTATATCATGATATAATGCAGATTGATGAAGCGTGGGAGAGTGATTGGTTGAATGCTGGTAGCACGAATAGCAGGTGACTCGTATCCCCTTTTCTTTCCTGCTGAATAAATTAAAATCGAAGTTCGCGCAGCTGTTCCTTCTGTCCATGAGCGGATTAATTAGGATCAAGTGAATAGGATCGACTGATGTCGTGAGTACTATCGTTAGCGTACTCATTTCAGAGGATTGATTAATATAAAAATAATAGAAATTAATAATTGAGGCAGTCACTTTCTTTACTTATGCATTTGTATGTTTGCTAATTGAAACAGTCTTAACTAAATCTATTTTTGTTTAACTTGGAACTTATTAAAATGCCTTGATCGCTACTACTTTAACAATTATCTATGGAAAAATTAATTATTTTTATAAAAAAAATATTAATTTTTATTTAAATTAAATTAATACATATAGATCGGCAAAAATTCCATATGAATTACGTTATTAATTATGCGAAGATATTATCGTAATGCAGAATTTTTGTTATACTATTTGCACTGGAAAAAGGCAATTTTAAGGATCGGTATCGTTAGTCCTAATTTTCACTTCACCCTCCGCCTCTCTCGCTCTCGGGCAAGCGTACAGAATTAAGCGAATTTATATTCCGAATTATTCATAATTGGGACCGTCACTTTGTGCGGGTTTTGCGGGTCCGGGCTGACGAGATGGATCAAACGGTTCTTTTGTCGGCTAATTCGATTGCAACGAAATTTGAATTTGAAATCCGGCGAGCACTCACGATGCCGATTGGACTGAACAATTTTTCGGCGGATCAATCGTCCGACTGGTATTTTCGAAATGCGCGAATTTGGTAGTAAAATTCGCGCGGAAAATATTATCTCGTTTCGTCAATTTAAAATAAAAACGTCTTTTGGACCGTGCAATGGCATTACATAACGTAAATTGGAGAATCAAATGATAGTTATCAGTTTAGCCCAGTTTTAAAAAGCGACTGAAATTGGAAACCTTGAAGTTTCTACGGCCATTACCAGTGTTGCAAACGATATTATTATACTTTCAAATTATGTAAAATTATAACAATCTTATCAAAAGAAACATGTCAAACAAATTAGAAAATAAAATCAAAATAAGAGACAGTATCATCATAATAAAAATAGTAAATGTATAAAAATCAATTTTCTCGGTACTTGCTTTAAGCTAAGCAAAAAAGATGAGAAAAAAGAAATTTCGTAAAGCCTCTCGTGTCGGTCATGCTTCCTTTCCGTTTCTATTAAGTTTCGCCACTTTTCAACGTCGTCGTTTCTCCATGCCGCTGAAACGGCCTTAGCGCGGAGACAGAGCCTAGTTATTCACCTATATAAATATGCAGAAGTAACTTGCGTCGCGGACGTGAAATACTGCGTAATAAAAAGTGCCGTAAGTATCTCCGGCAAGAGGCATCGTTGTGGGGTGGACGGATCCGGGGGGGGGGGGCTCGGGGATGGAGGTAGTCGGGCGACGCGAGGGTACGCTTGCTTTTAAAAATGAACTCGGTAACTTTATAACTTTTTAGAGGATTACATCATTAGCCGGGCGGCGGATAGGGGAGACCTCCAGGGTTTTAATAAATTAAACAAAATTACCTTTCCGTTCCGGCGCTCGGTTAAATTAAACTGCGGAGAAACAAGCGCGGACTCGTCCGCTTTTCTGTTCCGGTAAGCTTGTTCGCTAAGCTCGCGGAAATCTCCGTTTCACGCTGAAATCAACGACAATTTTATTATTGTGATCCTGTCATAATAGCTCGTATAAATTAAGATTCGAAATCTGTAATCGAGTTTTGAAGAGTTTTGAAGAGTTTCAAAGATGATGCATTTTTATACACGTTTCTTTTAACTTACAATCAGGAATTAATTAGTTTATAAAAGCTAGAGCATTGTTTAACAAATTTAGCTTTAATTGTACAAGCAAAATCTGAAATAAATATGACATGGGATGTAGATAGATAAGCTGAAACGCCTTTTTGGCATTCTTCCATTCACCTTGCAGCAGATTGAAATATAAATTTTCAAATCCGGGGCTATAAATCAACGACAAACGAAGCTGTGAAATTGACAGGGCGGTTCTATGAAAATAAAAGTACGACGCGTCGTTGTTGGGACGATCCACTCTGTAAACTTCTTGTTCGCGAAAATCCGTTTTCACTGAGCGTCCCTGAGGAGTTGCCTAGCTCCGGGCTTAGATCAGAAATTAATCTCGGCCGGAGTTTCGAGAAACACGTATATTTACAGGAATGGAGACAAGCGAACGAGGGGGTTCAAGGGAAGGATAGAGATCGAGGGTGTTCGAAATATGAAATATGAAGGCCGCGACGACGGCCGGGGCAAGTTTGTTCGGTTCCTTTCGTTTTGTAGCGGGCGATGGAAAGGGCGAAACGTCAACAGGGTCGTTCGTCAACTGTCCTGTAGAACCCTGGCTGCTTGACAAGGGAGAAACGGATTATGCCGGTTATTAGAAAAAAAAAACAAGACGACTGCGGATAAGATGTGACACATTATCAAATGAGTTTGTGTCGCTTATAGAAAAGAAAAAATATTACTTTTATTGTTATATTTAGTCTTAATTTTTTTATACTATCTTTTCAAAGATCCTTTATTTCGCAGGTGTAATTCTTATTTTTTTATTATTTAATCACATTTTTGGTAAAATCAATGTTTTGTTACATAAAGTCACTTATATATTTCGGTAATTTTTGAAATAATTTTTCGGCGTATTCAGAATCTCTAAATAACAATCTTCTGACTATTTTTTATTTTGCAAAAATTAAATATAATTGTAATTAATGCAGCAATTTGCAAAAATTGTCCGATGTATACTATTATCTCTGTTAATAAGATCGCGAGCAAAAGCACCGGATGAAGACGCGATGATCGCATTACTAGTCAATCGTCGTACGTAATGAAATTCATCTAACTTATTACAGTCAGTCCACGCTTGACTTTTTCGAAATTGCCAGCGCCGCGGGGACTCGCGTCGCAAAAGCGTCTTGCCAATACACATTCATCTCGCGGAATTGGATTTAATTAAGGATAAAATTAAAGCCGGGCAAAGTAATTGCGTGATTAGCCGTTACGCTCGGCAATCCAATCTACGGACTTGCCGAGTGGCCAATCGAGCCCTCTCGAAGGCGCATTCGAGCAATTTGCATCGAATCTACATCCCGATTTGTCCGTGACAAAGGAGACGGCAGAACCGAGACATCGACAGGAACGACAAATTTTCAACGCCGGACTATTTTTCGCCCAATTTTGTTGTCCGTTCAAAAAGCGTTAATGAATGCTGCGCGAGGGAGATAAATTGCAACGTGTGAATAGCAACTAGAGTAATTAGAGCAATAATCAAATTGGCAGAATTATTGCAAAACGATTGAGTACCTACAGATCGATATTGTCGACTTTGTTTTTATCATCATATAATCGGTATTTTTAATTGTTTCCCTTGGGATACTTTTTAGTCCAAATTCGATTTATCAAATTCAATTTACAAAATAACGGGAAAGTAATGTCTTTTGTTATACGGACGCAATTACATGGTAATTGGTCTGCAGCAGACGGAGCAGAGTTTCTAGATAACAAGCGCGCTATCAGAGAATGACAAGGGCAATTCGCGGCGCGTAATGAGACGCGGCCGGCCATTCGTTGATTTCGCTGAATTCCCGAGTAAAAACTTCCCTCGTGAGCGCTTCCCTTAATTGGGTTTATAATTGTTCTGCGCGTCCCGCCCATGAAACTACACGGAACGTCTCCACCGTCCACTCATGCTTTTCACGGAGACGCCGAGCGAACGGAGCCAACCCCCGTCGCGCGATACCTCCAATCGGGCTGTTCTCCGCGTTCTCCGCTCTTCTAATTAACATTCCTCCCCGTTCGCGGAGAGAAAGAGACCGCGACTCCCCGAAAGCGGCGTGATATCATTTGTTGGTGGGCGTCTTAATTAATCCCGTGGTATCCGCCTTTAGTGGCGCGAAAGGGGCAGGGCGTGGCTGCTCGCCAGCAGAAACAACTGAGCGAATGTGCAGTGTTGCTCCCTTTACCCCACTGATCCCGAGCCCAAACCCCAGCCCGAGCCAAAGCCCGATCCGCCGCCGCCGCCGCCGCCGCCGCCACCGCCGCCGCTGCCTGCTTGTCCCTCTTCGCCCCCGACCGACCGACCGGCAACCCCCTTCTCCGACTCGACCCCCAGTCGTCCACTCGAGAGAACGTACCGCCGTCGTGGATGTCACGTGACCGGCCAGCAGCCAATCGACGCCCACTAATGAGCGGCCGTGCGCTGTGCCGACGTTTAATTAATCGCCTGGAGCTGCATCGACAGCGGCCGGTGCAGCTGCGCGGACCGCGTCCGGGACAGACGGCAGGCTCGCAGTAATGGTGCATTTCTCCGGCCATCGAAGTCAGTCCGAGATCATTTTCAATGTTTGTAATTATATCTATTGTTCCCCAAGACTACTCGGCTTGATTAACTCTATTCAAACAACTATAAAAGAGAGCTCTGTTTTTCTTTTTTTTAAATTGTAAATCTGTTTACAGCAGGAATGGAAAAATGTATCATTTATTTGATCTTAATTAGCTTGCATTTTTCACATCCTAAATCTCAACTAGTATTTATTTGAAATTATAATTATTTGAAATTATACTAATGATGATATAATTGCAGCGGATAATTTACAATTATTAATACTTTTTAATGTTTTGTTTAATTAATAAAAATACATTCATGTGTTGTGCGTTAACAAGATGAATAATCAAAAGTGTCAATAAATGAGCTTTTAAACAAGAGGAGATGTTTCTCTTCTCGTTCTCTCATAGGGGCAATATATAAACATCACTTCGAGAAACATGATCGACATCTTATCGAATATAACCGCGCTCTCGTGCAATCCTAGTGCGATCCTGTCTTAGCTTGTCAATGATCGGAACATCCACCCACGTTGGGGACATCGATGCGATGATGACCGGCATCGATTACAATGTATCGCGGTGCAGTGCGGCGCGTCGCGGATAAATCGTTCGCGTTCCCATTTCGTTTCGGGAAATACGTCCTGGGAGATTCAGACGAGCGCCGATATACGATCGGCCGCATAACCATGTTTTGATGAATCACATTGTGTATGTATAATGCGCCCGCGCAACGTGATGCCCAGGACGTCGCGTATATCGCGCGAGCGGGCGTCTCGTGATTCTCGCGAAAGAATTCTATCCGCGGCGAGAAATTCCAATTTGCCGGGTAAAGAGGAACGGCTGTAGGGTACCTCGCGTCTCTTCTACGAGTACACGTATCTACATCCCTCCATCCCTCCGTTGAAATGCGAGCAAACGAACAAACGTGCGCGCCCGCGCGTGTATTCCCTCAGACGTATTTCTAAGTGCGCGCGGGTGTGCGTTTCGGGTCGACGTGTATAAAGACGCACAGGACCGGTAAGAGCTACTTTCTCGCACTGGGCCGACTGAAAATTGATCCACCGCACGTCTGGGACTGTTGATGGCGGTAAAGATAACGTACTGCGTTATCATTTACGACGATATGCTATGTTTCCAATATCACATTAGCATGTATATTTATAATTATAACGAGCTTCATAGAATTCGTAACAACGTGAATGGTACTCAAAAAATAAAATTTGAGCGCCGGAAACAATTGCGTGATAAGCGTTTGATTTATTATATGTGTTATATTATATGAATCAAACTAATACAAAAACTTTTCTTTTTAATCACTTAGTTTTGGATTATTTCGCTAAAGCAAATATGAGAGGTTAATGAAACTTGAATAAAGACAGATGACAGAAATACAACATTTTGCATGCAATTATTTAAAAAATTTTGAGAAACATTCTAAGAAAGATTCCAAGCTCGACTGATATGACAATATTAAAAACAGTATTATATATATCAGATAAAATTACTTATATGTATATAGTTTCCAATTGATTCAGGCGACTGAAATATCTATGATTATTACGAAGGTCTCGTTGTGATTAAGCTGCGCGTGTGATATGTTTAACTCCGTGATGTAATTTGGTCGGGAGTCTGCACGTGGAGTCAATGCACTTTCGGGGTTGTTATCCGCATTGAATCTCGTCGCCTCGAGATATTTCGCTTTCGGTCGCTGTCGCCGGCCCTGTAACGCCCACATACGCGACCACCAACACCGATGCATTACTACACAGCGACGGTATGCATCGAGTGTCCTTCTATTTCCTTAAAATTCCGATGGATCGCGTATGCCCCTGCCCCCAAGCGTCCTACGTACACACACGCACACTGACGTCGCGCGCGCGTATGCACACGCCGTCGAAAGCGTGCTCGTAGCACACATAACACCGAGAAGAAGAGAAGGCTCGCGCGAGAGGAGGTAGAGGAGAAGGAGGTTGAAGCGGAGAAGAACGGCCTGGAAGACGGCGGTGGAGCGAAGAAGGAAGAAGGCGCGGGGAGGGCAGCAGTAGAGCAGGAGAGTCGACGGAGGTGGAGAAGAAGACGAAGAAGTAGTAGAGGGTTGCGAGAAGACCGGGGGTAGCGGAGGGTGACGCCGCTGCCGCCGCCGCCGCCGCCGGCGGTGGTAATGGTGATGGCGAATGGCGATGGTGGTGGCAGGACGCTTTGGCGTGCCGTCGTCTACGTGCGTGTATATGCACGGGCACGCATACGCGCGCGCGAGTATAGGGATTCCAGTTTAAAAATACAAATGGAGTATCGAGCTTTCGTGGAACGCGAGGTTCCGCGATGGGTCCGGGGGAGGTGGCCTCTAGGATCCAGAAGGAGGGAGGATGACGGTAGGCGGCGGACGGGGGGAGGATAGCGCCGGCACAGGGGATGAGGGAGATATTTCAAAAATCGAATATTGATCAGAGCTGCCAATCCTACCCTCTGTAATCCGTACGTGTGCGCTGGTTGGCTCTTACGTATCCCTTAGGTGCAGTGTCTGCATCCGCTCGTCCTCGAGCCTTCGGCTCGTACGTCTCTGTCGTTCCTATATGCACTTATGCGCATAGGAACGCGAGGAAGACCCGCTGCGCGTTCAATGAGATGCCGGGAAGAATTAATGACCCGGATATTTTCGAGATACAATTATAGCGATAATTAACGGTAATTAGAACGCAGTGAATATGCGAATTTGAAATTTATAGAAAATATTTGTCATCAATTTATAATTACGATCATGAGCACTGTGTAAATTATTGCAAAACTGTGTACGCACGGTATGTTATTTCTAATCTAAACTCAGCCGTATCTAATCTAACGATTCTTTATAAAGACATCGAAATATATATGCTAAGGAGCTAATACAAATCGCGCGCACATACTCATTCTCACGTCCCATTTTTTTTCACGGCCGCTACTTCTCTTTCACGCGAGAACGAATGCAAACGCGTGGAAAGCGAGAAAAGGGAGGACGTAAAATAAGAAAGGAGGGCTGGCTCTCAGATTACTCACCCTTATATATGGGTGCCGCGGGCGAGCCGGATGGGGCAGGGTGAAACGGGGGCAGGGGCGGAGAGGGTGGATGAAATCTTTTAATGGCAGCCATCCAACCGTCGTCTCTCCTGCCTCCTTCGCCGTGCGACCTTCCTTCGCCATCCACGTATTAGCTATTCTTATGTCCATCGACACACAGGCACCGCTCCCACATAGGACATCCCCCTAGTAATCGCATTTTAAATTACTCATGTAGGTACATGGATGTACATACACAGGTATATGGATGTAGTCGGATAGGATGGAAACGGTCGGAAGATCGAATGTCAGTGCTCGCGCGGATCGATAGATAGGAAAGGGCGGTGTTGGGAGAATGATGATCCTTCGTGTGGAAATGAAAATGAGAGGTTAAAAAAACGAAACGGCTGCACCTTCGTCGTCTCCTTGTATCCTTGCGATAAGACTTTATGTATTTATTTTCCTGTATTTTTCGTAAGTCCAAGCTTTACGTCTCGCTGACAAAGAACATTAATTTTTAAAATTGAATCAATCACCACTTTCCATATTATAATTGATAAACGCATTTTGAACGCCAAGTAAACAAATTAATAATTCAACAAAGTTATTTTTAAATAATAAACTCACATTATTATTTAATAGCAATAATATATTAAAAGGACTGATTATTAGGACAACTGAATTATAATAAATTCAAACAAGTCAGCTGCATAAAAATATTTATTATTAAATATTAAAAGAAAATGTATTTTTAGTATTTAAAACATTTTGAATAGCTGTAACATTGTATTTCTGCTCATCATCTTCCAAAAATTCGAAAACATCGAAAATTCGAAAACATCCCGAATGGTGTGCGAAAATGGATGCATGTAAAAAGGAAAAAAAATACCCACCAACGATCCACCTTGCAGCAACGATTTATTCTCAGCGAAGTGTCGCAAGAACCAAATTGACGGAATCGTTTAAAGGCGCAAGAAAGCCCACCATTCCGGCTTCGCGCTTAACCGAAGCATTTCCCGTTTTCTATCTTCGCCTTATTCCTCTCGCGCTCCCTGCCCCCCAATCTTCGCCGCTTCTTTCCTCGCAAGGAGACAAAACACTGTCGTCTCGTGTGACGGTGCAAAGAAAACACTAACAAAACACCCCCTGGTTCTCCGAGCCCCGTCTAACAAACGAGCCATGACACCCTCCGCGCCGCCTCTCTTCACCCACCATCCCATAATGGTGTTGGTAGGGCCGCATATGACGTCACACGCGCCCAGAGATACACGTACATGAAGATAGAGCCCGAAGGAAAACCCGCGGCCCTGGAGGAGAAGTAAATCCATATTTTACACCACCACCACCGCCGCCGCCGCCACCACCATCGCCGTCGTTCTCATCTCGACCCCACCATCACCATCACCACCACTAGTAGAGACACCGTTAGACGCCTTCGCTTGTTTCGCCGCTCTTCACTCCTGTCTCGTCCCTTCGCGACGCCTCCGCCGTCCGCAGCTTACATACATCCCCTTAAAGATCACGCATCGGCCGGCGAGGGATGAATCCGACAGCGCGAAGGGGGTTTCTTCGTCCGGACGGACACTCGTCACCGAATAGCTTCTCTTCTTCTCTTTCGCGGGCCAATAATAATGGGCGCTACACGTGACGGTGAGCGAGGGGACGCGTAATTTATGGAATTTCATATATGAGGATTTATATATCCTGGAAATTTTGTAAACGCGGCCTGAGAACTGTCGACAGCATCGCGCGCCAAGGCCTGCGAATAATTGGCAATGGGGTGTTTTAGAAACAAACAGCGCGACATACGTTCATACATTCTATAATATACAATAGTGTAAAATATGCATGAATTTAGATTATATATGTATCACTTTATTTTATTATTTTATTTTATTACTATTATGCTTGCAATAGTTCACCAATTGAGAAGTCGTTTTAAATCACAATAAATTAATAATTAATATGTTTGCATAACTAGTTGCGGTCATGAATTTTAATCGGCAAATTGATAATATGAGAATATATGAATAAATATGCCATCTTTTAACCACAAAAATTCTGACACAGAAGAATGGTATAAATTACGTATGATTAACATCAGCAATAAAAATCTTTTTTTTTTAAACGTCAATGATACTAGCGAGATGACATCGTTTCTTAATCCTTTTAATCCTTTACACCAACACACCTATTATAGCTCTGCCGACAGTTAGTTCGCTTTAATCCGCAGTTAAAACAGAACTGGACATTGACCGATCGTTGTCGGACAGGTCGGACATCTGGTTAGCCGGATTTCACGATTCGCTCGGAGCTAGATTAATTATTTGGTTGCCGTGTCTCTTGACCACTTGCGATAAATCGCGAACTAAGCCTTTCCCGACTCGCTGACGAAGCAAACTGTAGAAACTATATGAACAATATGTATCCAGCAATTTAAGATTTGTATTTTTTTATATACATATCGATTTGAAATACATAAAAAAATATCTTAGCGGTGGAATCTTTGGGTTTTATTTTTATATAAATATTATACTCTATATTTATTTATCGGGATAAAGAAGAATGACGAAAAAAAATTGATGCAAAATTTGTTAGAGATTTAACAAATTTTTCGATAGAGTTGATTCGTTTATTTAAGATATTTCCATAAATTATATAAAATACTTATTACTAATATATCGCTATATATAGATATTATAGTTATAGACGTACAGCATAATGAGAATCAGTTTTACGAAAATAAGACGAAATTCCATCACGGAATAAGATATATGTCGCACAATAAAATACTTACATTAGTTCGTATATTTTTAACGTTGTATTTATAAATATATCTTTGATGTGCCGCTTTTGAAATAGTTCTGGCAGCATGCCAGCAACGCCGACTCCGCTCCAGCTCGAAGGAAATAGAGGCGATACATTTTGGAGTTTGCAGTTCGTTAAAACCGTAAAATTGACACGTGGGGTCGAAGCAATCGGTCGCGCCGGCAAGGATCAATAATTCGATCTCGATATAAATTCGGTGGGGACAGGGGGATCGTTTCTCATCCGCTGGGGTCGCAAACATACCTCGTGGATGGGGTTGAAACCGATCGCCCTTTTTTTTTCATCGATCACTCCGCCTCCCCGCCCCGATGCATCGCTTGCTACTCGCGTCTCCGGAATCTAATTTCATCGGTACGCCGGCACGTTGAAAGTATTATACCGAGAAAATGTGACGTAACGTCGATATTTCGCGTTTAGCCGTTTCTCGTTTCTGGGGAAACTCGACAGCTTGCGCGATTTTTAGACGGATCTTAAGAAAATTGACAAATTACATTTGTTCTTAATAACAAATTTTATTCAAACAGAAAATGAGGAGGTAGAACGGGAACAAGACAAACACGTTATTTGTAGGCTTATTTAAATTAAAACTTGAAACTTATATGAGGTATCGCGTACGGTACTCGACCTCGCCACTTCAATACTATTTCTCGTGCCGATTACGCGCAGGATCCCGTTGATTCAGCGATTCCGACAAACTGGTTGCAGTTTGGCAGTAAAACCGATACTTTTTTCCACGCACGTCCGCACGGTTCGTGGCGTTTCGAAAGTTTTCATCGAGCTGTCGCGCGATGTCGCGACGGGAATACCGGGAAAATCGGGGGTGGAAACGACGAGGATCCGCCGATTCCCGTGCGGCACAATGGCAGCTCGATAAAAATTGGCACAGCTTTATTATGCAGCCCGGGTGTTAAAGCTAGGGTCGTCTGATGAGTCGAGTCGAGTTCCTCCTCTGGGAAATACTCATCGCCGCCAACCCCGTCGCGTAACCCCGTGCTCTCGTGGCGGGCATCTTTCGCACGAAATAGCTTGCCGTTTTTCCTTGCGCTTACTTGTCTCCTCATTCGATCGAGTATTGAATGTGCTTACTATTCCGCGAATACACGACTAGGGAAGTAATCGATGCGGATTTTAAATTTGTGTCCATACATTCAAAAACGATGTTTAACATAAATCAAATATTCATGAGCTCTATATCGATTGTCATAACCATAACATCAACCATACATGATATGCGTTGAAACTTATTTGATTACAATAGTACCTGTAACAAATTACAAGAGCGGGCAATTAATAAAAGAGCAGGGTTTATGTAGCTTGAAAAGTTAGGCATTCTGTCTACGTGCGAAATTACATTTGATATTAATATTTACTCGAATTGTACTTCTGCAAGTGCAGTTCTGTATAATTAATCATTGCGAGACAGGTAGAAGATTATCTTTTATAAGGGCTGGTGGGAAAAAAAGGAGGGAAATTTTGTGGGAGGAATGAAGAAGACAGGAGAAGCAGCAAAACGTAGGCGAGACGTGCGTCGCTTACGTTATTTCTCAGCATAATTCTGTTAGCCTCTTATACTCGATTGTGACGTTTCATCTTATACAACCTCTTCCTGCAGAGAGAATATATAAATATGTAGTTTCGTTTTTTAACACCTTTTTATCTCTATAGTATCCGTGACTTATTATTACTTCATTAAAGTTATTTTGCCAACTAATATCCATTTCTATCAACGCAGATTAACTTTAATCAAATCTAAAAAAAAAAAAAATAAATGAACGTAAGACATTAACAAAACGCGTGCAATAACGATAAAAGCATGTAGCTGAAGTGTGCAATTGTTGGATACGTTGCGTGAATTAGACGCAGCAACATAAAGACCGTTTCACGGAAAGTGTCGTCGTTGAGACACGTAAGGGAACCATGGTCATCCATAAAATCCGAAGGGTACGAACGACTACCATCTCTTTTCCCGTTTCCCGGCTCTGTCGTTAACCCCGAATAAACTCCTGGCACGAAGCTAATCATATTTTCTAATCCGAAGCTGGAGGGAAAAGAGCAGAACAGAGTCAGGGGAGGAGGAGAAGAAAGCTCGCGCGTTCCTGGCTATCATATAATTTTTCCGACAAGAAGCACTTACGCCTCCTCGTCCCCTGCTGTAGCCCATCTACCCTCTCACACGGAAACATGTTTTGCGCCGAGCGGAGGGCATGGAAGTGGATTTATATCAAATTACGTAGGAAATTTCTTAAGTTTCACACGAGGAATTTATTTGATTTTTGCACGACAGAAATAAAATAAAATCTACGGTTAATCAAGTTGCGTACGTATTAATCAACATAATAATTAACATATATTTCATGTTTTAATCGGTTTGTCGCGTGGTAGTATTCTTTTTTAATTATTAAATATAATCAAACTTACGTAATTGAGTCTTAGTTATACATTTGATTGGTTTTTGATTAATTAATATATAGAATTATATTAATAAAATATCTTTCAAGCAATAAGAAAGAAAAGGATTATATATAGAATAATGCAAAAAAGAATAGATTGTAAAAGAGTTGCGTATTTTCTATATTGATATGTATATAAAATGTTCGTGTATAAAGTATTCGGAATCAGAATTAAATTTGTAGTGGTTGAGAATTAACGAACAATGACTAATTAGAGAAAATTTAATTTTGGCTGATAGGATTTAAATAAAACTGTTAATGAAAATAATGTGAATAAAATAATGAGAACTAAGCAAAATAAATTGCAAAGATATTGTCTTTTGATACTTATATTTAAATCAATCAAGAAAATATAAATTGACGAAAATTTATTAATTTATACAACATAAGTACAACATTTTACAATGAATTACGAACTGCATAAAGCGAATAGTATACGAGTGCCGCCATCTGTGATCAAGAACGTTGCGTATGTTTAGTCCTCGTTCTATATAACCATTCCTCTGACTGGATACCGTACTTGCATTCATTTATTTGACCGCCAAATTGACATCTATGAATATATCCAATAATAATTATTATTTTGTTACACACACACACACACATATAATTGTCATATTTTAGTAAATATTAAATCTAAAAATAAATAACCAGAATAACCGAAGTATTAAAAGCATTCTGAGAATCTGTTTTTCTTTCTATATCAACTTGAGCACCACAGAGTACTATTTTTATTACATTTATTCCGTTTAACGCAGAAGATAGCTGTCATACTTAAATATAAACTAATCTAAATTAAGATATTGCAGAAACTTAATAGAAAATATAGTCATTTGACGTCATCAGCACGGCGAGAATACGGCCGAATGTTTATAAAAGGTTCCATTAAAGCGGGCTGTGCGTTATCTTCCCTCCGGATCGTGTCGCGGCGAAAAAGTTTGAAGGTCTCCTGCCGGAGACTCTCGCGATAAGGATTATATCGAGCAAAAACTTGCCTTCGAGGAGTCTTCGAAAAATCGGCACCGACGTTCCAACGAGAAAAGTTACACCGTGGTTCAAGGCGTGTAACGAGTGAACTCTCCGCTGCACGGCGGGGTGAGGGAGCGCACGAGGAGGCGAAACATGTCGGAAAGGGGGTTGGTAGAAATTAAGTCGCTTCCCCAGTCCCGACGTTCCTCGAAACGACACCTCTTCTTTCACCGTCTTCCTCTCGCTGCACGTTAGATTCCGGAATAAGCTCGGCCACCCCTTCGTCGTGCCAACCCTCCTCCGCAGCCCCCCGGCCCCCTCGCCTTTACCTTCCCCTGCTGTGACTTCGAGCACCTTTCCGCGCGACGGCGCGTGTATGCTTGTGTATGCACACGCGCATATGTGTACGTGTAGAACCCCACCAGAAGGGTGGAGGACCTGCGCGTGAGGGGTAGGTGGTACCAAAATGGCCGAAGCCGCACCCACGAAGGACGAAAGTGGGAGCGAATGAGGGGAATGAGAGAACGGGTGGGAGGATTATACACGACGATGCATGTGTGTGGCGGATACACGTGAATGTAGCTGTACGCGTGCGATACATACGTCTGGAGTTCCCTGTATCCTGCCAGAGGGATGGCAGGATACACAGTTTTGGCCATACCTATGCGCTATTCGAAAGGTATGGCTCGGTACTTGAAGCAATTAATCTTGATAATTAGACTAATTAATTAATTAATTTACCTGCTAATTAAAATTAGGAAAATTGAGAAATTGTTAGACCGAGTTTTCTTCACTTGTTAAATGAATATTTTATTATCTCAAAAATACACGTTAGAATTTGAAAAGATTATTGTGTCTTTCATGTATTGCTTGCATCAGGGATTTCTAATTAGGCAATATAGTAATTAATTTCATAATATAATCAATATCTGGCAATTAATGTGACAACGTTAATGTTACTTATGTTACAGGACTATAAATAGTTTTAGTGTTGCTAGAGATAAAGATTTAATTAATTAAAATACAATTCTGCAATGTAATTATCATCAAATTGACCAAAAATACCTTAATAACTTAAAAGAAACTTAATAATTTATTTCTCTCACATAAAACTTTTCGAAATTAATTAGTATTTTAATAGAAATATATTATTTAATCTTTCTTTGTCAATTTTGCTAAATATCTGTATAATAAGAGTTCTCATTAAATATTTGTAGAGAGAATGTATCATTCTTTCTTTCTCTCTCTTTTCTCTTTCTAATAAATCAATTAGTAAAATTTTCTGGTAATGGCAATTATACAAGAAAGCGCATTTAGCGTGATAGATTGTTAAATATTTAATTAACAATCTCGCGAAGATTTGAGCAGACAAATATGTTTTATGAAACTGTGTAGAATGACGTAGACTCAATCATAAGATTTGAGCAACTAAAATACAATTAGCAAAGTCTATTTAAACTCACGTAGTCACGTCAATGATCGCGCGAGGAGCAATATCGCTTTCCTCGAAGTAGAAAAACATGCAGATTCGATCGATCGACGAGGACGAAATTCCAGCGTGTTCTTGGGGGCTTCCTGCGGGAGACAGAGTGTCCTTTTTTGTCACCCTAAATGTCCACCCTCTTGCCAGCAAAAAAACGGACACGGAAAACACGCACGGATCTAGATGCGTGTGGGGATACTCGCGCACTTGTATGTGTGTATGTGCGCGTGTGTTATTTTTTCCGAGGCATTAAGCTTGCTTTCCTGAGGGCAGGGATGCCTACTTGTCGATGGGGATGAGGTATAGTTTAGTTTAGGGATTCCACGCGATACACAGTTCAAGGATTCTGCCGTTCTAATGTGTCCCGCTGTGTGTGATTTGTTCACAACAATAGTTTTTGAAAATTCTCAATATATAATCCAATAATATAACTGGAGATAGTAAAGTTTTGCCTGTAAGCATTTAATCGAAATTTAGCATAGTACACTTTTTTGATGCTGCATATAACTGCATATAAATGTTTTCATCTCTGGAGTCCACATTCTTAAAGACATCATTTAATACTCTTTATACCAAGTGGATTTTGATTCGTGGCGTTAAATGTTTTATATATATATAACGTCCCGTTATAACGTCATTAAATTTCTCATTTTTCTATTCGATCACTAACAATAAGTATCTGTAATAAAAAATGCATGATTATCGCCAGCGGTAGTCGTGTCCGCGTTCGTTAGTAAATTCCGTTATATGAAAAACCGTTTTTACAATCTACGCAACTTGAATTTCGAAAACGACTATAATTCTAAGGACAGCTACACACACAACGACTATAAATCTCCTGATCGCCGCTTCATATCAGCGACTTTGCTATCGTTACATTTCCCCAAGACGCGTCCGCAATAATGCAACAGAGTCGTCCCGGAGAACAGCGGAGGCTTTTTACAATCACAAATGTAACTCGAGTTAACTCAGCAATCCATTCTTATTGCTCGTGCAGGCGACGTGGGACGATTCATCGGCTGCGCCGTGCCGCCATACGCCGGTGCTCGGTCACCGCTCGGGCCTCTCTCGCCGAGGAAGACGGACTCGATTTCCATTCATTTATTTTCACTGCCATTTCACTGATTGCCAAGACTCCTCCACCCCCTCGCGCTCGGCCACCTTGGCGGACGTCGCAACCTTCGCGATTCCGCCTCGCTCTAAATTCTCGGCTTCACTTTAATCACCAGAAGTGCAACCTGTTCCTCACCCGGTTCCTCCTGAGGGTCAAGCACCCTATAACCTGTCCCTGACGGCTTCGAACTCCAACCTTTCTCTTTCTTCCATTGCGTGCAAAGCACTGCTTGCGAGATGCTTCAGTCAGAATCTTATCTCTTTCGTATCGTCTGTAATATTAAAATTAAATAAACGAGTGTGCCCGATGTTATCAGCTGGTGGAAAAACATAACGATTTGATGCGAATTGCGCTCTACGCTATGACTTAAGATACCACTATCGTAATGACCAATCCTCGAAATACGCCTCCGCTGATGTCGATTGCCAACTATTTCTGAAACAGAAAAAGGGCTCGAAAGAGGAACAGAAAGACTGAATATCGTGAGTATGGCCGTTCATTAATAACTGACCGGGACAAAATGTGTTTTTGGCAACGAAAGTCACGTATCCCGGATAAATGGTCATGGAATGAGTGGGGGAGGGGGAGGTGTAAGGGGAGTGGAATCGGGCTCGTGACATTAATGGCAGAAGTGGGACGCATAAAGCACGGGAAATCCACGGAAAAAAGGGCAATTTATGAGTGCTGGCAAAAAATAATGGTATGATAATGAAACGTATCGTAGTGAGCGCCGACCGAGCGTGCGCTAACATACTTTCTTTCGAAACTAGTGACGAAGGGAAAATAGGAAATGATGAAGAAGAAGGAATAGGGAGAAATAAGCAGAGCGAGAGAAAGACAGAGAGGAACACAATGAACAGCGAGAGAGAGAGAGAGAGAGAGAGAGAGAGAGAGAGAGAGAGGGAGAGAGGGAGAGAGAGAGAGAGAGGACGAAGGAGACACAACCTTCCCCGCTTCGAGCGGAGAACGTGGGGAGTTGACTTCGGGGGTGGTCGAGCGTGGATCGGAGAATGACGCGTGCGTGAGCGAGAGGGTAGATAAGGAACAGAAAAAGAAAAGAAAGAGAAAGCTCCAGTAAGGATAAGGGCAAATCCACGCTTATGAGGCGCGCCAAGACAAAAGCCTCCATTCCGAGAGAGCCAATATACAACCGAGCTGCAATTCGATATAAATGCATCTGCGCTACACTCGTAACCCCTATGAGCTTCGCGGATTCGGGAAGGCGGAAGGGAGCCAGAACGGGAGAGATAGGGCGGGATGGCCGACCGAGGATTAGGGAGCAGGTCGATGGATGTCTCTGCTTGAGCGAAAAGGCCGTCTTATCTGTCGCGTGGATTAATTAGGAGATCGAGGGTTTTTCGGGATTCCGTATAAACAATGGCGTCTTTTAGATGGAAACACGAAAGCCGTTCCGATAGCAATTGGGATAAATAGAATCGTCCTTTGACGATGGAGATTAAAATCTAGGTTTCGAGTTTTCGAATATAAAAAGAGATGAAGGCAACAACGTTTTATTGGGATATGCATGTGAAACCTGCTATTTAAAAACATGCACATTTGCTGTAGATTCTTTTCATTTATTAATTTTTTACATAATTTAAAATGTTACGAGCATACTCTATAGAACAATATTAATTATCAAAACATAATTTATATTAAATTTTATATAATATGTGTCATAAGATGAAGCAACGTTTTCAGGAGTAAATTCTTTGATTTACAATTGTTGAGGGAGGTATCGAGTTTTCAAGTTATTTATAAACGAGTGACAATATCATTTAGCAATTATATTTTACTGTTAAATTCAGTGCATCTCTTGATATTATCTTCTTTAAAATTTCGATTTGCGCTATTTTTATGCATAAAAAATATATCATTAAGTCGTTATATAAAATTAACAAATTATATTATTACTTACGATAATAATCATTTAGTTTTGAATTAAGATAATCGCGCTATTAAGCAATCACGAAAGTGAAATTATCTTGAAAACAATATAGCTTGGGTGAATCAAATCCAGATGGTGATCAGTCGCGACATAAATAATCGGCGTAAATATCCCCGGAAATTGCACCTACATCCCGCCATAAATCCGCGACGTTCGCTGCGAGGGTGGCCGCGTTGGTGAAAAATTCCGGGCGATCTCGCGGCGCTTTTCGGTAAAAGAGCCATTTTTGTTTGCCGCTCATTCGACCCGCGGATATAAGCCTTTGAGGCGAAGCCGCTGGAAGCTAATCTAATCCTCGAGTGTATAGCTGGCTCAGCAGTGGACACGCGCGCGCAGCATGCATACACATACATACGTATACGTGACGTACATATACGAAGGATGAGAGAGATGTTGTGTAATACCTGAAAGTAGCATTCGTATGTATGTGTATGTGTGTCACCGGCGTGTGTGCGCGATGAGGGCGGCGGAAAGAGAAGGCGCAAGGGGAATCGGGCGAGGGGGTGGCGGAGCCAGCAATGGCGCTCCGTGTGCGGGCGTTTATTATTATGATTATACTTGATATCCCCTGCCCGAAGCAGGGCCAGCGAGCCAGCTAGCGAGCCAGCCAGCCAGCCTGCGAAACTTTCCCTCCTTTCCTTTCCGATATTAATATTATTTTTGCCCGGGCGTAGCGGCCGCCATATATCTCGCTCTGGGCATAAAATCCATTCCCCGTTCCAGTCCCCCCCTTCCACCCCCTAGACCGCCCCACCCCCTTTCCGTACGAGGAAAGAGAGACGGAGATCGCGGAGAGAACTACCCTTGTTCGCGCGTCTCTCTTCATCTTCTCTGGTCTTTCTATTTTCCATCTCGTTCTGTCTTCCCACCTCCCCCTGCTACTAGTCGTGAGCAACTCCGCTGGGTTCTATTATTAATTAATGGCGGGCCGGCCATTTTCCTTCTCTGCGCTCAGAGTCCTTTGCCTCCGCCGAGGATACGGCGAGTAGGTACCTTCGGCTGATTAACGTGTCTGCCGCACGCGCCTTCCCGTAATAGCGAGTCACCGAGATCAGGTGCGCCGGGTAATGAAAAGAGGACGTTGATGAACACTGATTCGCAGGATGAACACTCGTAAATAAGCTTTTCGTCGTACTTCTATCTCGACGACATTACGAAGACTCGTAATCGCAGCCCACGAAATTGAATGCGCGAAGTCTTTGAAAATTAGATCAATAAAACTTAAAAATAGAAAACCTACCTTTTTTACGCTGAATACGACACGCGAGTGTGAACTCGTGCGTTTGATGATTCACTCGAAGTGATCGAATCGAACTGCTTTTCGCAAAAATTTCTTGCAAACGACGATTCACTTTTATATGGTAAGAGTATATAATTTCAAAAATCAAATCTCTCTCTCTCTCTCTCTTTCTCTCTTTCTCTTACTCTCGCAACGTCGAGGTTTTATTTCGTGCCTCGACATTTACTAGTGAAGCTCGCGAGCATCGCCGATGTATATTCGTTGTGGTATGAAACATTCGAGAGCGACGCGATACGTTTCTTTCCGCTGCGTCTATCCCGATATCTGAATAAAGAACATCCAAACGCGCAGCTCTCACCGATGCATCAGCCATGCTCGTATAATCGATGAGTAATAGCGCGATGCACCCGTGGATGTTGCAACGTCAATCTAATGCAACGCATCCACCGGCGAGATTGCGAGGCTGGAACTCGCGAAAAATAATTCGTCAGCATTCGTGGCAGCTGGGAGTCACGAGTGCTCGGCGGGACGTATGGGTAGATGGGTGATTGTCGTCGACATAGGATTGGAAGGGGCTGAATGGAGGCAGGAAGGAGGAGGAGGAGGAGAAGGAAGCGCGGGTGGTTTCCGAGCTCCGTGTGAGAAATTTTAAACTACGATCACCTCGGGGGTAGCCCCGACGTTAGTACATAGAAAGCGGAAGAAGATCGAAGACGGTGCGGCGGGGAGGAAGAGAGCCTGGGGGAGAGGGGGGAACCTGTATGGCTCGAGATCGACCCAGAAGACGCCCATTGCCAGGTCCTACGTGCAGGACATCATAGGACACGGGGGTTGAGAGAATTGCTCATTTGTTCGCCGTAGTGACGGGGCCGGAGGATGCCCTGTAATGTCCTACAGCCTCCTTCTACTCTTCCTCTCCCCCATCTTCCCATCTTCATCTCTCTTTTTCCCTCCGCGCTCTGCCACTCTCCCGGTCCCCCTCCTCCGTGCTACCGCCACCCCGCTTTAGCCGCCCCTCTGGCTCTCTCCCGTCGTGGCGGTGTTCGATCGAAATTCAATTTCCACCGACCCACCCCTCTCACCTACCTACCTTAAGCTCCTTCCTCTACCTCCTTCTCTACATCTCCTACGAAACCCCTCCTCACCATTCGGGAGACCCTCAGCACCCGGGAAAGGAAGCCACCGGCTGCATTCCGCACGATAAATTACGCGGCTCAATTATTCACGGGAATCTCCTGTTTAAGCGACTACCACCACCGCCCGTCCGCCGCCGCGCCGGTATCCCGCCAGGCGCGATGTAAACACGAAAACAGGTGATTTTAAGTGGTCGGCGTGACGCAGCAACTATGACCGATGATGTAACCACGGTCTCGATGTCGGAAAGCATGAATTTCAAAATACTTCGGGTGAATTTAATTAAATAATCGCATATTATTCTGTAATTAGCGAAACGTTGCAATTTGTCGAGTCGAAACGTATGAAACGGGATTGAAATGATGCGAATCGAGGTAAAATTACATATTTTTATTTTGAAAAGAAGCATAATGATAAGACACAAGAGTAATTGCATTTTGGTGAACAATTGAATAAAATATATCAGTTGAAATAAGTAATATAGGTTTTATAATTTAATAAGATAAATATTCATTGAAATTTTATATTAATTAAATATTTATATTAAAATATTTATTCCATATTCTCCCATTTATTCATCGTGTTTAATGCTTGACAATGAGCAATTTTACATAATAAAATTTATTAGTAAGTTTTAGGAAAATTATCACATTTCTTTTTCTATTATTATCTAAATTGTAACTTGCATCTCTTTTTGTAGAAAATTTAATAATCACAATATAATGTTTAAAGATGATATTTTTTTTTGATGTAGTAAAATTCTTCGGGATGTGTTCAGGATTATTTTGTCAATTTGAAGACATACAACAAAAATTATTTTAAACACATTGCGACATAATCAATATTAAAAAATCGGAGTAAAGTGCATTTGTTGCATACGGTTTTGTTTATGAAATTTTTTCTTCCGAGGATTTTTCTGGTATCGTAGCCATGTTACGTATTCTTATGGCCGGTTGCCTCTCGTCTGAATGAAGCAATGGAGAACCAACCCACCATCAAACCAACCCCACCCACCACGGATCGTACCTATTTAAATAGCTTTTTTCCAAGGGGAACTCGAACGAATCCCACCCCTTCGTTCCTCAGTGCCGCGCTAGTTACTGCGAATTCCAAGATCCTTTTCAGAGCCTGAATAATTCAAAGCGAGGATATCGCCATTTTCTTTCTATATTCCACAATCGTAACATTACTAATATTCTTAAAACAAATAATTTCCCTTTATAACTGAATCTAAATAAACACGTAAAAGACATGCCATATGCCATATCTAACTTGATTTTGATAAACTTAGAATAACATTTTTGTGAAAGAAATGTCAATAATTTGTAAATTGTAAGCAGCTAGAAGTGAAAGCTGACGTTGAATTAAAATTTAAGAATGCAAATAGCCAATAACATTTTATTTTATGAAATTTTATTTGCAAGTAATTAATACTTTAACATTTCATCTTGATTTGTCTTATTAAAGCATTTAATATTAAAAGCTTCAAAATTATTTATAATAATTGATGACATCTAATAAAATATTTTTTAAGAAGAGATTAACGATAAAATGGCCAAAGAATGACTATCTCTCTCACTGTTTGTAAACGTATCTCGTTACGCAGAATTTCGCAACGTTATGCCGCTAACGTGCGCCATGAATTTCACATTGGATTCATAAATCCGCAATTTTACCGACTCCATAAAATGGCAAACAGCTACAACGTTAGATATCGTTTAGAAAAATTAGATATTCCAAGTATCTCGTCCAGCTGGTTAGTTTAGCTACCTTTTTTGTTTTAAAATGGCGAGTTTAACTCGCGACCCAAGTTGGATCACAGCGACACATAGAAGGGCGCGATATAGGCGCATATACGCGCCTCCGAAGAAACGACTAGCGCGAAGGAACGGCAGGGTGGAAGCGGGTGGCGATGGAAGAAGAGAAGAAGGAGGAGGAGGAGGAGGAGGAAGGGGATGGAAACAGCCGTCCTTTGCACACAAAAGCAATAACGCTGGGCTGATATTCTACGTGGAGCCAGGCCACGTCGTCTCGGCCATCCGCCTCGCCGTGAGACCTTCTCGCGAGAGCAGCGAGCCTTCTCTCGCCCAGGAGCATATGAGGGTGGCCGCAGAACAAATACATTAATTTCACCCTCTCCCTAGCCTCTCCGCCACTCACCGTCTCTCCGTATAAACACACGCCTGGTCTCCGACACGCGCACGAATTCGCCCTCATCTTTCCGTTCTTTCCGCCTCGCTCCCTCACCCTCTCGCCGTTTCTCTTTCTTACTCTCCTCCGCTGGAGATACACGCGCGCTCACGCTCGGAGACACGGCGCGCGAATACACATACACACACACTCGCACGCATATGCACACGCACAGAGACACAAGGGAGCTACCATCGCTAGCTAAGTCGCGCGCGCGTAGCATGCACACACGCCTATATGTGTGTGTGCCGATGCGCGTCCTCTGGCATATAAGTAAACGGGGTGCAGAGTGTATGAGGGGGTGTATATGGGTTGGGGTAAGGGGAAGAGGCCGGCGAGGGAGGAGGGAGGGGGTGAGAAGAGGGTGGTGTGTGGTTGCTATGGAAACGCCCAGTCCCTCTCTTATAATTATATGGGGAAAAATGGCTCGCGGACTTTTACCCCGCGTTACACCCCTACCGTCCTTTCTCCCGACTCCGCTTTCTCTCCCTCCCCTACCTTTGCCATCGCGGTGGCAGCTCCGCTTCTTCTTCTGCTTCCACCTCGCCTTCTCTCTCTACGTACTCTGCCTCGCTCTCTTCTCTTCCGCCACCTCCTCCTCATCCACCTCCTCTGCCTCACCTCCTCTGCCGACTGCTTCTTCTACGCCTTCTACTTCTCATCCGGCTTCACCTCGCCGTCTCATCGCACCGCGGCACCTACTTTGCCCGCCTCGGGAATATTATGCTTGCACCTTACCGGGGCGACTGTGTAACCATCCTTAACTCGCTTTAAGGCTGACTGCTCGACGCGTCTTGGATTTCACGTTACTTTCCTGACACCGCCGTCGTTTCTACAGTCAGATTCAAAATTGCTCGTTGCAGACTTGGCTGAAATATTATTGTCATTTATTATATTAATTATATTAATCATTCCTCTAGTATTACTATATTATCAATGAGGATGCTTAATTTCAAGCAAACAGGTCATACATCCTTCTTTTTTTATGATTGTTTTGCACACAACACTATATGATTGCAGTATATTTATTTTACTATATTTTATGTATTACTCAAAGATTCTTGAATTTCGTATTCATATCAGCGATCATGCATATCACATTCAGACCTTTTTTTATTTTTACGTCCGCATGTAATACGTGTATCTTTTGGCAGTTGCTCCAGAAATAAGAGACGTAACGTATTTCGAAGCGATTGATAACGTAACCGAATCTCTTCCGCGAAATAAAGAGTCTTTCTTTTGCTATTTTTATAATATGCACCGAGCGAACATCACGCTCGTGACTTGCCAAGTCGACTACGTGCTCGTTCTTAAAACTTGTCTTAACATCGCTTGATGTCTCATGAACATACCACGTAGAGCTTTCTTTGTGTTTCTATCGCGTGTTTCAACACTCGTTGATCCATTCAGTACTTGTGTTTCGATTTTAATTTAATCTTTGTTCCCCTAATGTAATATATGAAGTATGAAGTTATTAAGGAATAATTTCTAGCTTTAAAGGTTTAAAAACGTTGTTGCGAAAATTTTGATCAAAGAAGATAATCGAGAATGCTCTTGAGACACGGTAGGATCAAAAGGGGAAGAGAGACGGAAGTGCGAGGGAAGGACGGGTGAGACAAAGATTCGCCGGCAGATAGCTAATAGCCTTTGGTCAGCATTTAGTGGCATGCTGTAACGTCCAACCTCTGCAGCAACGAAACACCCGGCAAATTCTCATTTCAAGTCGCTTAGTAACGGCAATTGCGCGCAAGATATATATTTGTGTGTCTGTACAGGTGCATATTGCGCTTGCGAATGTACCAATATCTTTTGTACATGTTTGAAAAATGTTCCATAAGGTTTGCAAAAATTCGCGAGAAAACGTTCAAATTCGGGATCGATTCTTCTTTTAACAAAATATGAGTTTTATAATTATAGCTTTTTTTTTAATTAAAAGTAAAGATATTAGTAATTTATGCTTTGGAGAAAACAGAATTATATATATATTAAATTACGAATTTCTGTCAATGTTTATAGTTTTTTAACTGAAACGTGCTCACGCGTAAATACACAGTTGAATTTGAAGCAGTTTAAACAAGAGGATAAAATTTAACGAACATAACTGCGATTTCTTTCGTCGGCATTTAGCGGCAAATCTAAGCGACTGGCTGGCGATTTCAGCGCACACACACGGCGAATTCTTATTTCAGGCTGCTTCCCCAGATAACGGCCATTGCCCGCGAGATAGGGTAGCACGTGTGTATATATTTCGCGTGCGGGGATGTCTTCGGGTAGGATGTGCGGGGCAGCGGGCAGGTCAAGAGTGGTGGAGAAAAAGAGGCAGCCGAAAGAGAGAGGGAGCATATTGCTCCGAAGTAATCCTACTTGATCGCGGTTTTCGGTTTCTCCGTCGTGTGCGTGCGCGTTACGCCGACGCAAGTGTGCGCGTGCGTGTACGTGTATGTGTTCATTTTATACGGGAGACTAATACTCGTACGTGAGAGCTCGAAGGATTACTGCCTTAGGAGCCGCCCCGACTTCGCCGCTTCTTTTCCCACCCCTCCCCTCCCTGCCCCCCGGCTTTCGTCCCGTCGAACGACGGAGAGTCTTTAAATACCCTCGGGATGCGAGTGTCCTGGACACTGAGAACGTGTTCGGACGACAAAAAATATAATTTCAAATCGAACCTGCCGCCCCGTCGTCTGCGGCCTTTACCGTTCTTCGATCCTAAGAATTAACGCACTTTGAGGAACTTAATACGGGAACTCTTGAAAAAAATTGCAACTAAACTGAAACTGAAAATGAAACTGAAAAAATGTGTATAGAAAAAATTGCATAATCACTCTCTTATTTAAACTTTTTCTTTTTTACAAATTGCAAGTATCATGTTCTTAATTTCTAATTAATGACTTCATACTTAGCTCTAAATTGTTTTTCTCGAGATGCAATCGAGTTGAAGTTGATCGGTACATCTCTTATATCTTTCAATTTTTGTATTATTCTTTGAATAGATAATTTATTTAACTCGTACGCACTTACTTTGATATAATTAATAAGTGTGTGGTCATGTATTAACGTGCATTTGACCAACGCCACTTGTTAATATTACAAATGAAGTCACGAGTCGTTTCCTCGTTACAATTTATCAGAGACCGTTCGAACAAAGCGGGTGCATGATTAGTCGATTTAATGAAATAATCCCCTTTGATCGGCCTCCTTCCCCGATCTCGCCGCTCCTCCCTGACTCTCCTTCGGGATTCCCTGGCATCCTCAAAGGGAAACACTTGAACCAGAACGTTTTAATTGCGAGGCCCGTAGCGATCTCATTGTTTCCGCTCGGTCTGCGAGTATACCGCCGCGATAGCGGTCGTGGAAAAAGGAAGAAAATGTGCTTCTTAAAAAGTCGCCGAAAAATCTGAGGGGACATGCCCTTTGATTCTGAGAAAAGGACGGTTGGGTGTGCGCACACTTCTCTAAAGTCTCTCTTTACCTTTCTCTCTAACCCATTGCCATTTCTTTAAACTCCCCATCTTTTTTCATTGTTCCCTCAGTACCCCGCGGCGGTCAAATTCATTATAATTGATGTGCTTAAAAGCTAGCGCTTTTAAAATTCTCAAACGTAGATTATCACAAACGATTAACGCGTCAAAAATTAAATTATGTGACTTTACGTTGAGTTATTTGAAAATCTCCGTTTTTTACAATCGAGTGTTTCTATATTTCGTTTATTTGATTAAAATGACATCTTTCTGATAAGATATAGTTATGTAAAACGTCTGCAAAAGAAATTTGCACACCGCAGTGACGTAATCACGGGTGATCGTAAATGCGCGAGAGGACTTACTGTTGAAGGAAGATCGATAATGTCGGAGCATTCCTCTTTCTCTCTACCTCTCTTTTTTTTTCTCTCTCTCTCTCCTTCAAGAAATCTTGGAAAACGCAAGAAAATCTTGGCGCACAATGACAGGGGAACAACGGATCATTGGCTAAGCCGCGGATCGTTAGGATTAATGAAACGTTTCAGCCACACTGCGGCGACGAAGCGGAGCACGGAGGGGTGAGAAACGAGGAAAAATGGAAAAAACGGAGGCGTAGAGGCCTCCGGCGAGGACGCGAGAAAGAAAATCAAGATAAAAACGAGTGGATGTTGACATAGAAGAAGCAAAGAATATGAAGAGGCAGATTGTAAATCTGAATGAAACAAGTAGAGAACTGCAAAATTAATTTTACATTAATTAGCTTTTATTTCCCGCGTGAGCAAAAGGGGGACGCAGAATGAGATTAAAACAGGTGGAAAATTTTAACCGAGATTAAGAAATGAGATATTATAACTCAAGAGTAATGTAACAATATCTTTAGTTTAAACATAGGACAAATCATATTTCTTATCTATAAAAAGATAACATCTAAATGGCCAAAAATATTTTCCATGTGAGCTCTTAAAAAGAAAACTATCTCGAAAATATTTTTTCTAAGAAATAACTCTAAAAGTAGAAATTATACAATTTTACCATTCCACGAACGGCAGGCAACGTGCGAATAATGGCGGTAATGTCGCGTCACTCGACGACAATAAAGAAAGCCGGGGAGGAAACAGGACGAAAGTCACGAAAATATTAATAATTATGTTAATGTCGTAATATAAGACTCGGTAGAGGAACATGAGCAGGGATAGAGTCAGAAAGAAAAAAGGGAGAGAAAGAGAGACAGAGAGAAAAATAGAGAGAGAACGCAGGGGTGGCTCTCTCGACGTCAGAATATCTCCTTAGTTCCCTACGATGGGGCTGGCTCGTCGGGGGTGTGGGTGGGGGTGGATCTTATTTTTATCAATATCTCGCGAGTTGCGCACGCGCAGCGCGCAGCATCCCTTCCGACGAACCTTCGAGGTCCACACGTAGAAACAGACAGAGGGAGCGAAAAAAGAAATGAGAGGTAAGAAGAGAGAGAGAGAGAGACGAGTGATAGGGGAGGAGAGACGGAGAAGGAGGAGGGTGAAGGGCGCGCGTTCGTATGTGTATGCGCGTACGCCTCTAATGAGTGTGTGCATCGAATACAGGTGGTGGTAAGCAGGGAAAGAGAGAAAGAGAGAGAAAAAGAGAGATGGAAGAGGGCCGCCTAAGGACCCCCCTAGGACAAAATGGAGCCCGCTTATACTCCGCTGCTACTGCAAAGTGCATCCTTCTCCGGAATCCTCCTCCCCTCAACCTCCTCTCTTACCGTCTCTTTCTCATTCTATTTCTCTTGCATTCGTCTTTTTCCTTCCTTCTCTTTCTGCAATACTCTCTCCTCCTTCTTTCTCTCTTCCACTTTCTCCCTTTACCTTGTCTCCTTCCACCGGTCCAGGTATTCCCTCATGCGGATGCAAAATCGACGGAGCTTCTCGGGATAATTGCTGCTCCGGGACTCGATTCCAGACGCGAGTACATCTCGAGTACACTTGGAGGAAAGCTTTGCCCATAGTCGAGGGGAGGGAGGGGGGATGGAGAGAGGAAAAGAGGGCGCGTAGCGATTTCTCGTTTGTGAAACGTTTCTTTGGACACGATACGGTTTGTTATCGTTCGCCAATATATAGCTTCGCGCGCTAGCAGATACGGCGAGTCCTCCAGGAAATCTCGCGAATATGTCAGGAATGTTTCTCCCGACGGACTACAGATAGATGTTGGCCTGCTCCGAATACGTTACAGCTTGCACAGCTTCTTGAAATGCAACTTTACTATGCATTGTTTAATGGCAGGAGAAATCGAAACTCCTAATTTTGAATTTCTGATATATATACATATATACATGTATGTATGTCGATTAGAAATGTATATGAGTATATATGATCGATATATTATAGTTGAACCAAACGATTTAACGTAGATTTTCATGAACTTGATATTCACAATGTCGTTCATTTCGTAATAAAAATAAGTGACAAATATGATGTAAAGAAAGATATAATTATACTCAATTTAAATAAGAAAATACAATTGTATAACGAATAATTATGTAAACTGCATTTTATACACAAAAAGAATCGAGATTGTAAAGTAAATTATGAGTAGGATTTAAAAAGTGGAACATAGTATTTTTTATTTGTTTCATACGTAAATCGAAAAGCAATTTTGTTATATCAATAACGAATTACTTTCTCGCTCGAGATGATATAAAATAATCAACTAATTTCTTTAATATATTACACATATTAACTTCTTGTAATAGTTATAAAATAATAGCAGATATATTAATATGATCAGAATCAGAATAGAATCTATTATAGATTTGCATATAAAATTAGAATTATGATCAGCTTTATAATTTTCGTGCACAACTATTTAAGCGTTTGCATTGAGGGATATCGCGATATATTGCTTTCTGGCGTGCAAAAGGGTCGCCCTGCCTCTTTCTTTGTCACAATTTCTCCAACACATGCTAGCTCTTCTTTTTTCACTACCGGACAGTCGTGGTCGCCTTGTCGCGGGCTCCGATCCCCGGCTCCTTAATTATGAATCACCACCGTCATTTACCTTTATTTATCGTTGTGCGACTCCACTTGATTTACCGCCACGATTCTCGCGCCTATTATTCCTGTTTTTTGTTCCACCGCCTTCGAATTTATTATTCCGCCGCGAGATTCCGTTTCGTCTTTTATCGGCTGGCGTTCGTTCTGTTCCGTAAGCCGATCGATAAAATCCACATTGTTACATTATGGTGAATCAAATCGCGTTTCTGCAAAGCGCATATTGACCATCTCGGCGATGCACGAATCGCAATCGTATGCGTATAGCAATATCGATATAAACGCTCTACCGTGATAATATTAACACCGTCCGTATTAATTGTCATTAAGCAAGCGAAATGGTTTCAAGTGTTAGGGCCCTCTGGAAATTGCGTTTCCTCTTGGATGACACAACGCGGATATATCAGCGACGACTGTCTCTGCCTTTCTTTTCTCAACTCATTCTCCGTTCTCGTCCTTTTTCCTCTCGCACCAGCGAGAGATAGATATTATTTTCAGGCGGCGTGGCGGGGATTACCAAAGGCGAGAGGGTAGGTGGGGACGTTGGCACAGGGGTGGATCGGGTGTTTTGCAGCGCGAAATACCCTCCATTACACCGTGGGCGTCGTATATAAAAGATTATTTTTCTTTTCTCTCACCTTCTCTCTTTTCTCTCTGTCTCTTATTTTATCTCACTTTTTTCGCTCTCGTCGCCCTTTTCTGGCGCGCCTCTCGCTTTCCGACGACGTTGGGGGGTGAGTTTTAAGAGGTGACGTGGAAGAGGTTTCGCCTCGGCGTTTCCTTCCTTTCTTTTTTGAGAAATTGTGGAAAATTAGCTGCACGATGCTCGGCGCTTCGTTACGTGACTCGTCGCGAGAAACGAGGAGAGAAAAGGATCGTTTGTCGGCGCGGATAGAGAATGGAGGGACGGAGGCGCACATAAACGACAAACGAGTTCACGAGTCGCTCGCGAATGTTTTAATCTCGGGGGAGCGTAGGGCGCGGGAGAGAGAAAGCGTTTTCTTTTTAATGGAAGGCCACGAAGACGGCGGATAAAAAGCGACCTGCTCGAATCTATGTCCCTCGTGTCTCGAATTTTTCATATCGCTTTTGTCCTTCCTTTGTACATCGGGGCAACATTCAATCGCGAGTCGTGAGTGTTCCTTAAAACTTTTTTAAGAATTTATATACGCGTGCATCTTATGCGATTTAACGTACCATTCAGCAATGTATATTTAAAAGTATTAGAATTGTAAAATACTTCTGTTGAAAAAATTTGTGTGCATAAACTCCACTATTTTATTTTCGTAATGTATACTTCACCTCGATAATTTCGTGTTTGTACGTTCATACTTGAGACTAACAATTCTTCTCGATATGACGCGCAAAGTACACATATGTGCAATGTTTATGTACCACACATATATATTCTCACTATTTATTTATATATATAAATCGCTAAAATCCACCAAACTCCCTAATTTTAAAATACACATTTTCGCTGTTTATTTATACGTAAAAATCTTGCAAAATCCACCAAACTTTATAATCTTCACGAAATATCAATGAAGCGCTCTTCTTATTACACTTCTATTGCACATAATTCTCTATTGTTTATTTGCTGCTGATGGAGTTCGAAACGTTCACAGGTTGCACTCGAAATGTACGAAACTCGTGACGTTAGACGAGACACGAAATTTTCCGGGTTCACCGTCCCGAAGTAGGCCAGGTGAGTGACTGGCTGACTGAAAAATTTTTCTCTCCTAGCCACGAGGGTACAGATGCTGGTCTATAAAAAAGGACTCCACCCCAAGCACGGGTGCCCCTCAGAGTAAAAAAAAGTCTCCCCCCAGGAAAACCCTTGTATAAAAACCGAAGGGGGTCACTCACCTACCTACCGGTAGCGAGGGATAGAAAATGATCGCGAAGCGTTCACACGTGGAACATTTATGAAATTTATAATACACCATTATCCTAAGAAATAAATTATTGTATAAAATTTATTTTTTTCTGGATTCAGAGATTGTTATAATTACTAATTTTTATTACTCAGTATTTAATCATTTGAGTGTTTGCTAATTCGTGTTAACACAAAATTATTGAGATAATTATTATAGAAAATATGCATATATTTAAATTGGGTTATTGTTTAATTGATATTTTATCTTATAATTAATTGGTGGATTCTTTGACAGAATAATACAATAAAATAAGACAGTTTTACAATATGTATCTAACAATAACTAATCTTATATTATTAATTAATTACATAAAAATGTAATTAATTACATAAAAAATTTATAAAAAAGGATTAGATTCGAGACGATATAAGAATTTGATTTGAAACGAACTTTTTGATTTTATTACTATCCACAAGGAATCAATTAATCTGAAAGTAATAAGTCACAGAATGACAAGCTAATGGTAGTTTCTAGACGTCCCTATGACGCAGAGGCACAAAACACTATCCCGAAGAGATCGTGCCCCAGCTTTTTTTTATTCTCACGTTGCCTAACTCCACCCCTCCTTGCCCCGGACATTACCACTGGGTGGTTTTGAAACCCCACAGTGCCCGTAATCAAACACTCGTTATTCCTGTCCATCCAGGATTACGGGGTTTCTAGGATTTTTTCTCCAGGAAAAGTCCCGAATCCATGTGTATCACAACGGGATTACACGGCTGCCGCCCCGGGAGATGACCAACCGTTATAATCTTCTAGAAAAAAAAGTAACGGCCACCTAAGTTGCGTTCTGTGCCTTTGCGTAGCATCGAAAGCAGGACTCTATGATAAAATCTCCATTAATGTTAAATCACAAAGGTTTTATGCTCATTTTACTATTCGCTATATGTCAAATATATGCGACAAAGAAGTCTTACAAAATTCTATGGTGGGAATAGAAAAGCTACATTTCCATCTATTGTTATTTTCTTTTCTTTTTATTTTAAAATAGAATATTGTTGCTGATTTAGATACACGATGCGCGGTGATTTATAACTGGACTGAGAAGAAGAAAACGATAAGCGATACGAGATCGATGCTTACGAGCTGTTCGACGAAACGTTTTCCGAACCCCTCGAAAGGGAACGATCGGTTGGCGAAACATCCGTTCGTGAAACGGGACATGATCACGTATGTGCGGAAGCGGCCGATCGGTTTCGGGGTACTTTTTTGCGAAAATAACGGCGTTCCGTCGAAGAGAGGGAGTGTGAAAAAATGGGAAACATCTGTCGGTCCTCGATGTCTATCGAACGGATCGACTAGTTCTCTGCGCACCAAGATAGAGTGTTCTCAACGCGCGACCCTCATAATGATTGGCTTCAGTATAATCGCGTATAATTGAATTTAGAAAAAAATTTTTTAAAGAATTAAAATTAAACGCCACGTTGCGCAGAGAGGAAATGTCACTCAATGCAACTCGATATCACAGTTTTGAAAATAAGATCTTATTATATAAATGAAGCTATACCGTATTTAGCAATATTTTTAGTAGAAATAATTTTTCAAATGATATATTTTAATATGATATATTTATGACATTTGCATTTTTTAAATGTTAGTTTACCATTGATACAACATCAATATAATAACAGAAAACATGTCCTAAGAAGTAAATATACTTAAATGCAAGAATATGAAGCATATTTGGCACTTGGTCAAATTCAAATATCAAAATGTTAATAAATTCTTAATTAAAAATAATTAAAAATATATATAGACGTAGGATAGATAAAAAAGTAAATTTTACTAGAATATGTTGTCAGTTATCTCGAACTATCTTATAGGTGATAAATAATATTTAAAATATTCTACGCACATGCACATACACAAAAAGAATAACTTATATTACGAGGATGAAATTATCTTTCGTCCAATAGATATAATGATAAGTTTTACGAGAGAGTCAGCACGAAAATTGCTGACGACCAGAACGATGCAATTCTGTCAGGCACCGCGGGGCATCGTGTGAAAAAAAACAGAGGAAAAACTATTAGTTCTGGCCGAGAGGGGGAGGGGAACGCGAGAGGTTCGCGGGGGTGAGGAAGGTACTTGTAGATGGAGAACGGCAGGGAGAGACTGGACTTCCCTCGCGAGAGAGCTCACCCTCGAAGGACTCGCGCGCCGCCTTTCACGCTCATTTCATAAATTCTAATTTATCGCCCGCGGAAAATTGGATCCGGCTAATCCCCGTGATCGATGCCGGCCTACGTTCACGTATCTTGTAACACGTCGATGCCCGTGATGCATTATCGTCGGCAGCACCTGGAAGAAAAATATTTCCACGGTTCTAATCGATTTCGCGGCTTGATTAAAAGGTGAGCTCTCTAAGCAAACGATGAATATAATTTCATTATGAAAAGAACTTGAGATTATGATTCCATGATATGATGAGGCTATTTTGTTAGTTATTTATTAATTACAATAATCTCAGAAAAGTTATCTTTGCCACAAGAATGGGTTGCGGGAAACATTTTATCTTTAGTCTATTCTAGCCGTTAATAGATAATTTCATTCTCGTATTTATAATTGTTCATAAATTTATTATAAATGTAACAGTATATATATATATATATATATATATATATATATTCTTTTGTAATTTAGATAAACAACAAAATATATATTAACGTAAGAATTTTAATTCTGCATAGAGTCGCAATTACAACAATCGCAAAGTGTTCGAAATGTTTTACGGAACATTTTAATGTGGATCCCAAAATTAACAAACACTTAGTGCTTCATATACCTATCGAGTGCTATCAGTTTTTAATATCGCTGTGACATATCGTTTCGTAACTGCATTTAGATGCCAACTACCCTTTAAAATAAGCGCCAGCATGACGAGATTGAGGGTAGTTAGCATGTATTCTTCGATTAGTCGTTTTCCCTTTGACTGTTTTTTTCTCTTCCCAAGTAGTTTTTGTCTCATGCCGTGATAGTCGCCGTTTTTTCTGCGTCGGCCAATTTTCGGGTGTGCAAACACGGCCCATTGTCGTGGCGCACGCGCCCTTGCCGTTCTCCGTCTCGTTCCGTCGTCACAGGGGTAGCATGGCTCAGAACGCACCCTTTTTTCGCCCTATTCCTCCCGTCTCGCTCGCTCTTTACGCTTCGTGTTTCGTCTCTCCCCGTTGATTGTACGAACGGGATTTAAATATGCAAAGCGACTTTTTTTCAACGCCGCGTTTGCTTCTTCCCTTGTTTGGTCCGCCGCGCCCACATAATTACCGGGTGGCGGGAAAATAACGGACAAAAAACCGCGCGCGCGAGGAGCAAGCGAGCGGGACGCGGTGATGAGTTGGAAAAAAAGATAAGAAAAAAGCCGAGCGAAAAAAAGCCGATATCACAATTAGACCGGCCGCACTACGGGGGGAGGCTGCGTAATGTCCCGCATAGCGGATAGAAAGGGGTGGTACGATTTAACCACGTGAGGGGTGCTAGCCGGAACTGTAAACTCTGACATTATGCTCGCCCGCTGAGTAGACTTTTTTTTATAGCGAATCACAAATCGACACACTTGTGTCTTGTTACGGAAAACTTTTTAGGTATGCGCGAGGATATTCCATTTGCTATATTTTTTTATACAGAACAAAACATATTTTGCTAAATTCATTCTGTTAAATAAATAGTTCAATTATGATATGATTCTTAAATGAATGCTTTTTCTATAAGAAGAATTAATCTACTAATCTTTTAATGATTTTTAAATGACGGTATATGCGATAAAATATGGAGAAAAATTAAAGAGAATGTTAAATAAATAATATACGACTTTTGTACACATGTGTGAATGCCATTTTGTAAAATTATATTATTATATTATTATATATTATTCCATAATTTGCTTTTTGACGTTACAAAAAATACAAAATAGGGAGTTTTTGCAATACCATCTTTCAGATACGGTAACCATATCTTAATTGTTCAGATACATATATAGTGAATGTATCTGAACAATTCAGATACGGTTACGGTATCTGAAAGACGGTATTGCAAAAACTCTAATATTATGCATAACTTCACTTTTAACGACAAATCTTATTTATTCATCCTTTCTAATATTATTTCATATAGAGATAAATTTGATCATAGAATTACAATACACATATTACATTACAAGAATTTTAATGGAAACATAAACGATATTATTAGTTAGCGTTATATTCGATTTGTCTGCAGAAATCATTATCTTTTCTATCGACAATTCAACCGTTTCTATTATCCATTCTCCTTAGGTCCATATTGCCTTTCTTCTCTTTAAATTGTCGCTGTTAAAAAAAAATCGCGATATGTATCACTGGGATTTTCAAGTGGTCGGTCCGAGAGAAATGTTTCGTGCGAGGAATTAATGTACAAGGTGTGTCGCGTGGATTAGTCTCATTATTATTCCCCCGAGCGAGGCGACGTCGTGCCTCAGGGTGGTAAAAAAGAAGAGGAAAAAAACGTCTCGGAAGATTAACGAGCGAGCAGCCCTTATGAGCCATCTCGACGCCTCGAAAACCGCGAGTGAGAGGGACGAGAGATAGAGAGAAAGAGACGGGGGGTAGCGAGAGAGGAAGGAGGCGAAAGAAAAGATGGATTGCGAGGAGGAATTGGATATCGCAATTAAACAGTCCGCCAACCTTACAAATTGGAGGTTGAATTTTTTTCCTACTTTAGGATCGCCATCAGGCGTTGCTGCAGCCCTTAAAACATCGCGAACGAAGAAGGGGTGCGGAGAGAGCGGGTGCTCTCGTGGTACGGAAAAAAAATCCATAGGGGTCCCTCTGCGCTCATCTCTCTCGCACCGCAGCATCCAGCTCGAAAAAAAAAGAGGGTGAAGCCAAAGCGAGTTGTGCGTGGCGTCAGGGGATGAGCGGAGGGG
This sequence comes from Temnothorax longispinosus, assembly GCF_030848805.1. Classification (NCBI taxonomy): domain Eukaryota; kingdom Metazoa; phylum Arthropoda; class Insecta; order Hymenoptera; family Formicidae; genus Temnothorax; species Temnothorax longispinosus. The sequence goes on from NC_092369.1 coordinate 6,096,142, forward strand.
AAACTTACAAGGGTGGTGCTGATGGTGGTGGCGGTCGTGCTAAAGGCAAAACAAAAGCTGGGCGACATTCTCGGACGCCTTCGGAAACATGGCCGCTCGAGAGAGAACGTAGAAAGGAATTGCGATTGTCAAATTGACTGAGATCGATGATTTTTAAACAGATTTTAAAACAGATGCGTCAAACGATAAAAATTATTTACGATAGTCGAGCAGATGGTTTCATTAGTTTAGGTTTCATTTATAGTTAATAGAGCGAAAAAGAGCGGGGGATATAAAAGAAATTTTATTATAGGATTATATACAATACACAGATTGAAAGAATAATAGAATAATTTTGAATTTTTTGGTAAAATATATGGCAATCTGTATATGACAGTAAAAAAATAATTGATTATTAGTAACTTTACGAAAATACGATGTAATTATTTTAACAATCTGTTTCTCTCAGAACATTGCAATGTTACGTCTTAATTTTTTATTAGAGAAATAGGAATAATTAGGAATATTAAAAAATCACACATTTAATACAAATTAATGTGAAGAAACTTATGGTGTAATGTTAAAAACAGGCTACTTATATAAGTTGACTCATAACATATTATTACTTAATTTATGATTAATGTAATGATGACGATTATAATTAATTATGATGAATGTAGTTTATAATAATGGAACATGTAGACACAATATGGATTACACAGCATCCGAGTGTAAACAATTTAAAAATATCATTCGCCAATTCACATAAGAGAACCACGCGATCCTATACAAGATTAGAAACTATCTTGATCAAACTTTTTTTGCAGCGGGCCGATAATTAAAAATTTATCTCCGCTGTGGCTTGCATTTATAATGGCAAAAAATCCATAGTGAGCGACCGCGCCCATCATATATAATAGATGGTCTCCCCTTCTCGGTCAACCTTCTCTCATCTCATTTCGCCGGTTCGACCAACCTCCACCTTCCGCTTCCATCCCTCCGGCCTCCCCCGAGCACCACCCACAGACTCCAGCCCGCTTTCAATCAATATTTAAAGAATTGCGCCTTAATAACCGTCGTGGCGTCACGTAATGGCGGGCTTCGGCTCTGATGCGTCACCTCTTATAAGGGTCACGAATCTTTCTGCCTGTTCTCCCTCCTAAAGCTTTGCTCTTGTGAGTTATCGACTGATAATAATCAGATGCAACTGTACACGATATTGTTAATCGTTGATAACATTTTATCAATTATTGATAAGACAGTTCTCATATAAAGATTCTCTATATAGAATTATCTTATCTATTTCAAGTTATGTAATTTTAAAAATGCGCATCTCTTTTATCTCTTATGAAAAAGAAAAGTTATAAAACAACAAAAAAGGTAAAAAAGATATTTTATGTTTACATACGCGCCTGAAAGTATGTGAACATATTGTTATCTTCAGACAAATACATTTAAGTTTTAAAATTTAATATAAAAAGTTATCTTTTAAAATTTTTTCATAATTGTTTCTCTCGAATAAAATTTTTTCGTAATTGTTTCTTTGCATGTAAAATATAACATATATTTGGATCGTGTGTGATGCATTGGAAAAAAATATATGAAAATAAAACGGTTTTGCTAAAATGTATAAAAATTTTACCAGATACAGATTTGAAAGTAATTATGTTAGACCATCTAAATAATTACATTGGACGCTCAAGCTAGTTAAACTTTTTTGCAATATTATCTCTCTTTCATCACGCTTAGCATGTTATTATAAATTAGCATTATAAATCAATAATGCATGATAGGAAGAAAATTCCTCGTGAGAACAGTTGCACATGATGTTTATCGCAACGCAAAAATGCGCGTTTGAAAGGAACTGATTCATCGGAATAATAATTACTGAAATAATTATAGGCTCTATGCATTTCAGGGGATTTTAATTTAATTCAAGTACAGTTTGCGCACGTGCGCGCGTGTAATACGTGCGATAATAATATTTCTCGTGTTAATTGACATTGAATAACGTTACAAAATGAAGCATACAATGAACGGCACTTAAAAATAACTAAATACTGTGTCTCGTTTTTTTTCCCTTAATAATTACCAAGGCAATAAGTCTGGGCACTTGTCGATGGAGTGCCAATGTAACAGCAATACCTGTAGATGTAGATAATACGTCATAACAATCTGTATATACAGTATTTGAGTGTGTCTGAGGTTTCCCTACTAATAAACGTTTCACGGTAAAATCTTACGTAAACGTGTGTTCTCCGATTACGTGTACTTTCACACAAGGTTCCACATTATGGTCGGCAAGCAGTCTTCAAGGTATTAATCTCTAAAACGCGCAAGAAGATGTTTTGTGCTAAAGTCAGTTCGAAAACTCCTGTAAGATTTTTCCTGATATTTACGTCATATGTATATATAAAAACCGTCTTAAATGTCTTTATCATAAATCTTTTTTGTTAGTACGACAGTAAAAATTTGCAATATCTGAGGATTGTTTTATTAGTCCGGTATCTTCAAAAATCCGATAAAAATTTTAAAAATTATATACAAAACTGATCGAAAACTGGTCAAGTAAGTGAAACATAATATTCTATAATTTATAACAAATGTAATTTGAAGATTTATAATTAATTATTTAAGAATGTGTTACAAAACCGTGACGAAATTTTTGATGCAGCAAACTTTGCAACTTAATGTTGCATCGATTGGATGAACAAAATATTACAAATTTTCGAGGATTAATCTGCGTTTGGCGGATCTTTCTGCATTAATATATAAACAATGACGTAATACCGCTGAGATATATTGCGGCATGTGTGATTTCGCTCGTTACTATTATTATAATTTTCGTAGCATTATTCGTAATGAGAATATTAATAATATAATGATACAATCACATAATATATAATAATAATAAATCACATCTTTGACATTCTTATAGCTTTACTATACACTAAAAGCATCTTTGGTTTTTTTAATTCTTGAATCGCGCAAAAAGATTGTAAAATGATTTTAGATTTTAATAATCAACCCAAATCATCCGCAATAATATTTGATACTTTTCAAACATTGGGTTACCGATGAAATGATATTATCGAGATTATACATACTCGGTGATCCGGCAGTATTCGACTCTGCAATTCACACTCTCACAATCCACCCTCTCGCCCGCCATTCAACAAAGAAAACAAGAGCTAAAAATCTCCATAATATCCATAACGTGATTAAAGCTCTCTTCGTAACATCTCCAAAAGTCCACAATTCATGTTACCTTAAATACACTATGATATGCTCTAATTAACTTTTCATCCCGTATAATTAACTTTTCATCCGGCCGGAAATCATGTCAAGTGACGACTTTGGTTGAAACACTGCACCAAAGGAAACATTGGCTATGGGGAACAATCTGTGGCCATAAAAATCTATTGTAGCTTCTATCTAACTTTCCTTGTCGTTGAGAAATTCCGCGAATTGAGGATCCGCGAGGTTCGCTATCGGGAGACATTAATGCCAACAAACGTTTAATCAAAATGATGAATAAATCACGGAAGATTTGCCGATTCGACAATGCCTCGCTGGCAATAATCGTTTCGCGGTATAATAATAATATCAGTAATGATAATAATAATCGCACACGTGTGTTCGCAGACGATCATAGGAAAAGGAACGCGCAATTGATCGTTCTGCCGAAGTCGATCATTACGTTACCGTGTTACTTAACGATTGTTGTTCGAGGACTTCAAGTCGCTCGGCAGTTTTCGGGCAGCTTTTGACATAGAGCTTTCCGAAGATACGCGTGGTCCACCATTCGCGTGTAAGAAGGAAGCTCGACTGACGCGGGTCGCACTTTTAAGCGCGAACGAAAGATTCTTGGACCTACGTTCGGTTACAAAAACGGTCGTTCGGAACGATACCGCTCGAAAAGTGTCTGAAGGAAGTGCGGCCAGCAGTCTCAGCTTCTGATACAGCAACCGCGTTGCTTCGGTAATCATGCGGCAAGCAGATTCTTTATGTTCTTCGGCGTGTTCTCCTCGTTCAAGTGCTTCGTGGTGTAGCGAAGGGCGTTCAGAAGGCCCTCGCTCTTGCAAGGCGGCTGGTCCTTTAATAGCTTCACACAGCCTTTGACCTGTTGGATTTAGACCACACATGAAATCGAAGGAATATAGACGAAAGGAGATTCTTATCTGCGGCTTCTTACAACGAATATTTTTCTATAATATTTTATCTTCAAAATTAATTGTTTTTCAGTATTTTAACTTGGATGTTACAACAGTTTCAGTAGAAGTATTGTATTATTTATATAAATATGCATATACAGATATAGAAAACGGAATTAGGATTTTTAACATTAGTTAACAAATTTTTTTTCCTAAAATATTACGCCGCAATTTTTTCCGATACTTACATCCACATTCGAACCCTTTACAAAGGCACCTTGGGGATGTACATGATCGTAGAGGATCACCAGACCCACCATAACCCTTAAGACAAAGAGTTGAGTCTCTTCTCGTTGGAATTGCGCCAGCAGATTCCTGGTAGAAGATATTTCCCAAATTAGCTTCACGAAGAAATTCCTACCTCCCTTGAGGCAAGACTCTCTCTTTGCATATTGATGGAAATAATACTTACGGATTTTCCAACATTCGAAGACACACTTTTGCCATTGTACCAAGCGTTTCTGTAATGTTTTCCCTTGCTATATCTTCATTCTAAAAAAAAAAAATAAAACACAGTTTTGTAAGCAATAAATATATCGCTGGAAACGGTAACTTTGCTATCCTAACAAATATTTTTTATATAAATTTTTTGATATCTGTTGGAAAATTCTGCATTTAATAGGCATCATGTTACCATAAAACACATATGTGTACAAATTGAAGATGGTCTTTATTATTGGATTATTATTTCGTTATCGATTTTAATTAAAAGCTTGCATATACATCATGCCGTATTTATTTCTCTGGCTGATGTAGCCCATATAGAGCGCTCGGGTAATTTGAATCGCAGACCAGGATACCTGTCAATTTTCCAGTTCAGCAGAGCCATTATTCTCGTCGGCAATTTTTTTTCCCGTCTTGCCATTACATCGCATGTCGATCACGTAACGCGGTTATTTGTCATCCATAATCAATACGAACGAAAGCCCGCGATTCATTGTAACATTGTTGAAAAAGTCTTCGTGCTGATTGATAAAAAATGTCTTGCAAAAAATGTTTTAACGAGATAGATAGGATTTAAAATATTGCCGCTATATTTTATATTTATCTTTCTATTTTATAACATCAAAAATGTAAAATTGTATTGTTTATCAGATTCAATCTAAAAAAATCTTACATTTCTTTATAGATAATTTTTAATATAAATTTTAAAAAAATAATCATCAAGATAATATATTCGCGATATTTTAAAATACGATCGATCGAGAAATATTATCGTTTAGTTTTAGTACATCGTTTAATTGCGATGAAATCAATAGTTTTACAGGGTTACAAGAACTAGATTTAGTTCTCCAATCGATCGGAATGATTAAGGGAGATATACCGAGAAACCGCGCCTGGATACCGCGGAATTTCGTCTAATTGCCAGTTAGCATCTGGCCGGATCAATAATTGTCCGGGTAACAATGGGAGGTCGCGCGGACGGGAACAATGTAGAGAGGCGATACCACTTACGTCCATCAAGAAAGTAATGGTCGCGTGACTCAGAACTCGAAGCATGGGTGTCGCGTGGGCGTAAAACAAGGACATTCGGTTGGCGAGTTCGTTCCCGACAACTAGGTCCTTTTCGGCGTTGTCCTGGCGCGCCAGCGATGCCCTCGTCAATGTTCTACGATAGTAGCTGAAATCATTCTGAATCGCCGGCGTTTTCATCTTGTGCTCGTCAAACTTCAATACAAATTCCAATATCTCCGCCAATTGCTTGACTAGCGCCTGCTGCGTCTCCAGATGTTGGGTCGGTGAAAGGTTTCCCGAGCACAATTGTCCCAGAATTTTCGGCACGACCCTTTCTACATTTACATATAATAAATATATAAAAATTATTACCAATTTTAATATCCAAATTTAATTATGCGAAGTAGAAATTTTCAGTAATTTTAAACAAAATACGTGCAATAATTAGTCGATATTCATACATGTAATATAATACAATATGTAATATAATACATTATGTAACCCAAAAACAGTATAACATATAACGTAATAATATGGAGAATTAATGGTTACATATAACAATAATAAGAAACAAATAAATAGCTAATCAATAATTTGAATTTAACGTTGTCAGGAATGACTTCTTTTAACCAAATTATTACCAAATAATAATATCAAAATATGAAAATGTAGAAGCTTAAATATTGCATTTTTACTACTCTACGTGACGTTGCTAAGAAAAATATTTACGAAAAATATGTCGGATCTCGAGATTAGTACTGTTCTAAAATACTTCTCCGCGTTTTGCATGTTTCATAACCACCTGTACCTAATATAATTAAAAGTTTATGCCACAAATATGGCTAAAAGTATTTCTCGGATACATGGTGAAGCATTCTCAGATGAAGTTTTCCCAATATTCGCACCGATATCGAGCTTCCGAGAAGCATGCCCTCGTGTAATATCGTTATTTATAAAAAGAACTTAGCGTCAATGTGATTAATGAAACGTACCAAGTTCCAAGGAAAACTCATAGAATCGTTTGAGTTTTGCGACGAGAGGTGCCACGGTCAGGTATGCTTTTCGTTGACATTCCTCCGTGGGTGCCGAAATCGCCTCTCTGATTTCTTTCCCGGCTCCTTTGTAACATTGTATCTCCTCTAAAATAGACTCCGAATTTTTCAGTACTCTTTGCACCGCCTCGAATGTCTCGCGTTCGAGGTCCGACGGTTGTGCGTCTGTAAAACAGACAAATAGGACAGTTCGATAATTATCGACTCACATATGTCTCTTTACTATACACAGAAGGTTTTGTTACGTCTCGCTATTATAAAAGAATTATATTTATTTTTTTATCGTGTAGAATTGTACGTTATTTTGTAGAATTTGATTAATATTTTTATCAAATATCTATATATTATGAAATCGAATTATATATATTATGCAAAATATTAATACACGATATGTAATGCGAAAAATGGCACTTGGAATTAAGGTTAAAACTTCGCGAAAAAATCATTTGTACTCACTTTCGAAATCCAAGAAGACATCGTACTTCTGAGGGGTGCAACAGGTAGACTCATCTCGAGCCAAAAGACTCAAAAGCTTGCCCATCGTAAGTGTACAGCTTCTTTCGACGAGAGCCACTTTACAACGTGAAAGGCATCTGCAAGTCAAAGCAATTTACATGATGTGAGTTTTCATGTGATTCGACTAACAAATAATCATTTAATCATAGTGTGGCACTTATATAATACTGCAACATTATTCAAGAATATTTTTTTAAAGTCGTAGTTATTTTAACCAATTTAGAAACAGATTGTGACTATAGTGAGTATATAAATGAGTGGAAACGAACGCTTGTCATATGAAGTTAACTTTCAAGATACAAGACTTTATCACTCGATATCGTACGGTAGATTGAATCCTCGATATTGTTCATTAAATCTAATTCTTTCGGAATTCCGGATTTAAATTCATCAATAGATTCAAGACTGGATAACAAAAAAATGCGCATATAACTTGTATGATCATTGTAATTCTCTGTTTAAAAACTCGATTCGAAATATGTTGGAAACACTGAAATTAAGCCCGGAAATTCTAGAATATTCCACGTATAGAAACAATTCTAGCATAATGTATAAACAGATACTTTTCTTGCTAAAAGCACAAGGAGAGCTCACTTCAGGATTATACCTCGTAGATACTCGCAGAATACTTGAAATATTAATCCGCGACGAATGCAAACTACGGACTGACTGTTTAATATGATTGAGTTTCTGTTCGAGCTTCAACCGCCGAGTGGTAACTTGTCACTAGTCCGAGACTACAATGAAATTGAAATTTCAAGCTGTAGTCCGAACGTATATATTCACTCGGTATTACATATATGTCGAACCATTAATTCCGGATAGACGACACACGCGCACGCCTGGACAGCGCGGATTAACGCGTATCCGCATCGATACCGCGAAATAAATGGATTCTGCGAACTCGTCGGCTGGGAGATGAATCCCGTTGATCAGTTTCCGCGAACGGAACAACCCTCCCTTACCTGAAGCGTTCGCGAAGGGGTTCCATTCGGCTGTTCGCATCGACCAGGACACCGAGGATGACTCACGTGAGAACGTCGCGATCGCGTTTTACGCCGCGCGGGACCCGACGAGAGAGCACCACGTCCGGGAGGACTGAGCTCACCCTTGTCACTTGCGCACGAGAGGACTTGCGATCGGCTTTACGGTTTCTAAAATTGCAAACGGCGGGATTCCACCGTTCCGTCGTACCGGCCGCGTTATTTTCGGCCCGAAAGTACATTTCGCGCTTGTCATCTTCGGTCACCGAGCCTCTCGGTTTCTCTCGGGGAAAATGATCGCATACTGCGCGAAGATTGGACTGCTGAAGTTTCGTATAATTACGCTGATAGTTTTCACGATGAATCGACTTGAAATGTGATTTGAATTTAATCGACGCAATCCGATCTTAACAGGCGAGCTTGTTTGGAAGAACAGTTATGAAAAGAGCAAGAACTGGTTTTTCCAGTCAGTGACAAACTTGATATCGTTTCATTAAAATTTCCATCTGAAAGTTGATATTAAAAGATCATAAATACGCCCACTTTATAGCTGATGAGAAATTCTTTTCTGTTAAAATAATAATCGATTCGCCGAGATCTTGAGACGATTGAAAAGCTGGACTTTAGGACGTATAAATTTCTGAAGTATTTATATACTTCTAAAAAGAATTGATTAAATAATGAGCAATATATTGTGGTATAAATATATGCTACGTACAGGTTTATATAAAAATGATATATTGCTAATAATAATAATATCGCTGTACCGATTGCTTTACCAACGGTAAAATACATAACACATTTCATCAATAACTGCGGACAATATCGATGTGCAACGTAAATAGCCGTCGAGCTGCAATGTAAAATAAATGTTTGCGTTTGACATTCCACTGGAACAATTTGAAACAAGGGCGTGGTATTTGTTGCGATATTTGCTTGTATGAAATTATTCATGTTTCTTTTTATCCGCGTATTTCCCCTTTCCCCTCCCCTCCCCGCAACATATGCTTTTGATAAATATCAAAATGTGCGCTTTTAAAAACATATCTACGTCTTTAAATCGTAAACAAAAGCATATATTCTAATAATAATTGCGAAAAAAACAATCTAATTATCAACTTTCTAATTATCAGTAGAAAGGATTGCGCTCTTCCAAAAAGTTTCAGAAATATATTAAGCTTTTCCGTAATAAACATAAAACACGATAGAAGTGGAGAAAATTAATGATATCAAAAGTCATCTTTTGTAGCTGAAAGAAAATTTTTTACTATAAAATTTCAAAGCCTTATCGTACTGCAATTAAAAACGCACTTGCTGCATATTGTTTACATGAATTATTAACGAGTTCCATGACGTCTCTAACTACGGCGTTAATATTCACAATAAGAGTACTATGTGTTTGCGGATCCCAACCTAACGCGACATTCTCATATCATTACGCTAAAACAACAAACCGGCAACTCATTCAAAATAGTTTTCCCAACGTTCGATGTCAGAATTCTTGTGCATTCGCAAACGAGGAATATAGAGTTCAAAGAACCTGCATGCACATCAAAAACTTCAAGCGTTTCTCTGATTGATTGATAATACAACAAAATCATTGCGCACATATAATTTTTAGATTATAATTACAGTATCATATAAAAATCTCGACCTCCAAGATACCACGTTATAATTCTTACGTATAAATAGCTATGATATAAATGACAGATCAATTTTGAAAAGATGGGTATTTAAACAAATCCGGCTTGAAAGCTTAGTTTCATTAACGCCGGCTATATTTAACTATTATCTTCATTTCTTGTGTAGGTATTAGACATGGATGGAAAGTAAAGTTTAGCTTAGTTTAACTGTTAACTGACGTAATTTAAAGTTAACTAACGTAAACAAAAACAGGAACGTTAAGGAATAACGTCGCTGGATCAAATAATATTTACAGTGTCACAGATTGACGAGGTCGTTGCGATGTTTTCCATCTACTTTCACACGAGCGTTATAGGCTCGCTGTCAGGAACTCGAATCGTGGGGGTCGAATCTTGGCAGCAGGCTTTTACGAGGACACGCCGAGAATTCCGAGCGGCGTTAATCGCGTGACGTTTGACAGGCTCACCGTCGCGGAATCGCGGCGTAATCGGCGCCGACGGCGCGAACACATGACGGCGACAGGTGCACGCCGAATGGGACGCCGGTGGGAGCGTCACGGGGTCAACGAGCACGCGAGACGGGTGCAACAACTGTCATCCGGTGGCCGGCCATGTTGTAGGTCGGGGGGTTGCTCGTGCTAGGAGCGCGAGTCCTTCCCTTATTTGGTAAAACGGCGGCGGCGGCGGCGGCAAGCTCGTGCGCGCGGAAAATCGATGGGGGGTTGCTTTGTGGCGAGGGTAGCGAGATGGCGCTTGAACGGGGGGGGTTGCCGAACGAGTATCGAAATATCGCTCTCGTGTAAATTTAGAAGCTGCAAAACAAAAGGTAGCTCGAGGCAGCGAGGGACGATTTATCGAACGCAGGAGAAGACAATTCGATAGATACGCGAGAAGATAGGAGATCGATAACGGAGGGAGTCAGGGGAGAAATCACGATCCGGAAAGTTACGGAGGGGACTGTGAGCCATTCCAATATCGATATCAAGATATATTTCAGAGGCTTCTCCCCGTGAATCTGTCACGATAAATTGCAGAACTTATTTAGACGGCCACTTTACTTTAACCGCTGAGCCAGAGGGTCGCGCCTAGAATTTTTGTTCTAACTTTCATAGAGGAACAATCTTTCAAACTAGAAACGTATTTGCAACCTGATATAAAAGCAGAAATCTTGATCAAAATTTTATACAACGTTAAAAAGAAGAAGTTTTTTTATTAAGATGGCTTTATTTATATTAAAAAATTGTATAATTTGTATTTGATGTTAAATTTGATAAATAATCTAAGATTGAATATTTTCCTTTCCTTTTGAGAACGCAGAGCGTGATGTACGCAGCCTCTGCGGTTCTTTCTCGCTAATCCTCAAATCGATATCTTAATTTCAATCTCGCGATATCTTAGTTTCAATTAAAAGATCAATTTCAATATTTATTCAAAAGTTGTTTCAAGCAAGTTCAACATTGCCACGACAAAACTCGCAGGCATTCAAACACGTGTCAAATGTGCATCCATCTATTTAGTGAAGATACTCTGTTTTGCGTTCAGTGTGCTTTCACGTAATGAAATCTTTGATACGAGAAAAATGCAGGTATAGCGTGCACAATAACTGCGAATAGTAGAATACACAACGGAAACGTTTCGAAACCTGGGGCGCAGTTTCGTACACATTATCGATTCTACGGCGTATACAATGGATTGATTCGCCGTCCAATCCGAAAGAACTGATATCCCTCACGAGACCGTTATCTCAGATAATAATAAGATTGATACACGTGCGGGAGAGATGGGTATAAATGCCGAGTGGTCGATACCACGTGCCTTGCACTATTACTATCGGCACTAATACTACTACTTACTCATTTCACGGACCAACAGGGTGACGCCGACGTCACGTAAGGGTGACCGACGTCGCTCGGGGTGGACCGAGTCGCTCAGGGGGAAGATAATCGAATTAGCATTCGCGTCGTTCGGCATCGCACTAGCTCGCACCGATGCCTTTGTGGGTCAACGCTCGTCGTATATAAACAGACGTCTTCGACGTGACCGATTTCGATTTTTCATGCCCTACGGAAATCCTGCGGTAGCAATCTCCCACCGGGTGCTCTATGACCATTAACTTCTCCGTTATAATTGATCGAAGTTCGATTCCATTTCTCACGCGACAAAGGGAATTATAGAGAAAGCTTTTATAAATAGAATCCGAGCGTCAATCGAATGAAAGAGAAACTAATTCAAAAAGAGAATCTCTGTAGTAAAATAAATGGCTAATGACTTATGATTTAATATGACTTGTGTCATTTATAAATGTAATTTGCAACGTTAATCGCAAGTCCTTAAGCTTCATAGATTTTAAAAAAAGTGAATTAATCACACATTTGTACAAATCTAAAATAAAAACACAAAGAAATATATAATAAATACATAAATTTTAAATCTATGTAAAGAGGTAAATAGACTAGTATTTTATTATTTTATTCTGCATAAGCGATTTTTATAAAAGATAAATAATATTTAATTTGATTCTTTATATATTTAAACATTTGATTCTCAAAATATCTTCAATTCAAAATAGTTAAAACTAGGTCTTGATTCCTTTTATATAAAAGTAGTCCATGCCAGAAAATTTATCTCAGATCTATGAATATTACATTATTCTTGAGTATTTTAAAAGTAAAGAGTCCAAATATATGAAAGGAAAAGTTCTTTCTTTTTTTTTTATTCGATTGAGTGTCAGCTTTGCTTTTATATTCTTCGTTTGCATGTCACATGCATGACATTCGCTTCATTTATTTTTGACTTAAGCATAATACAGTATATTAAAAAGATTAATAGCCTAGATATATTTTATTATCATATTACTAACTCACATGCATATCTCATTCCATATTTTGAATTAAGTTTGGAAATATTTGGTAGGCCTCTTTAATCAATTAAAACAAAGTGTATCAAATCCTCTTGTTATACATAGTCCATATCGTACATATTTGCAGTGACGTGTGTTCACAATTGCAATGAGCGACTTAAATGTTGTTGCGGGGAGATTTTTGCACCTCTTTCAATACCGCGATTGGATAATCGTCGGAAACTGTGGGCGAGGATAATCGACGCCTATTAAAGGCCTTTTTGTGCATCAATTCCAGCAAATCAATTGAGATCTCCCCATCGCTATATACAACCCTCTAGCCTGACATCACCTCTTGCGCATCTACGCGATGCGACGCAATAATTTTACGAACCTTAAGTCTCTTGTTTATCAAGAGCCGCTGTACAGTAATTTGATCTCTTTAGCTTTCGATTACATTTTACATTAAATACAATTTTTATTTTAGGCAGATAGAATTCATAATTATTGAAAGAAAATTTTTTGTCGTTGCAAATTGTTGTCTTGAATTAAAAATAAACAGGTTTTTAAGAAATTATTTTTTTGAAAAATATCTAATTCTAGAATTATTGGTAAATTATTCGACGTATGCAAAAAAATGTAACTAATTCGTCGCACGCGTTTGCACTACAAAAAATTTTGATTTTTTTGTATGACAAAAGTGCAAACACTTGTCATACAAAATAAATATAAAAGAAAACGAAGGCATCTCTTTTTGTCTGAGTACGTCATCGTCAGGGCATACTGGACGATATAAATGTCATCAGGCGTAGCTTCACAAAAAATATCGTTAGTGACTTGTGTCTACAATATGTAGGTATATATGAGGAAAAAAATCTGGTCGTATATCTTTAAAGAAGATGTATCGGAGTTGGAAGTTTATCCGCACTTTCATCGAGTTAATGAGCGTCGCGTTAATTAAAATTTCCATGTTAATTACGGTATACTAAGGAGGAGCAAAAGTTGCACCAGAACTTCATCAATATTGATTTATAAATATGAGGCATAATTTGTCTTTTAATATTCAGTCGTTTAACGCGAAGTTACCGAAACAATTTTAATTCTTTATAATAGTTCTGACATTTTCCGTTCGGGAGAGAGGCGTTCAGCAAAATGTCGCTTTTTACATAGTCCTTATAATTTATAATGTAACAATGCAAACAAAAGAAAGATAACATTCTACTTTTTTAACATAGAGAATCAAATTTATGAGACAAATAGCTCTACTTTAGTATCTAAGAATGCTTCGATGTATCCGCTTTATCTTCAGAAACTATAGTACATTTGTTTTGATCCTTTTATTAAAATCACCAATTTAAACATCTTAATTTCCGTTTCTCTCTGAATGACTTACTACACGCAGTTGTCCTCTCCCATTATGTTTCCAGTCACGAGGTCGCCCGGACGAGGACTGATGCGGTCCTGACAAGCGTGTCCGAACACCGGCACGCATTAGCGCGCGCGCTTAATATGGTAAACGTGCACGCGGCTGAAATGTCATCGAGGCACGCAAGAGACAGTGTGCTCGGTGCGTGTCTTCGCGAGGACACGACGTGCTCGTTAAATCGTACACGCGCGGACACGACACACAGAAGCGCGCGTCTTCGCGGCCTAAGATCGTGGCTTCCAGCCTCCCTCATGGTGTGTGACCCTGCCCTCTTTATCGATAGAGCGGAGTAATTATCGGGGTTGACGAGCGGAGACGAGAACTTGATACGTCCGATAAATAAAGGGAACGGAGGGGATGCATTGCGATACCGTGTAGTAGTCGGCTTTCCAAGAGAGTCCATAAAAGCAGTTTCGAGTCGAGGAGAGAGTTACCGGCGTGTCTTCGATTTGCTGAAAAGGCAAATTGCACGGCTCCTGCGGACTCAAGATAGCGATTTGAATCCCAAGAGACATCGTTGCCCACTTACGGCAATGATTTTAAAGATTATCTATCGTAGAAGTGCACGGTTGAAAAAAGCCTCTTTGAGGATATCCTCAAAGGAAACTCATTACGTTCACGTCGCTGATAAGCTCGAAACGTAGATAAATACGATAAAGATGTAAAGGAAACTACAAGAAAAGATTACTCCGTTTCCTCGTAGGTCTGGCGATCGAGAGACCCAAAAATTTTATCTAACATCTTCAAGAATGGATTTAACAAAACTTGTTGTCGTTGTTTTAATTTGATTACCAACTTAGTATTGCGCGACTTAATTGCATCTTCCGATGAGAAAGTCTCTCACGTCCGTTATAGGATAATTACATAACGATTACAATTATGCGGCGTTTCTCCTCTGTGATGGTTGAAAATAAACAATAATGAGAACGAGAATAGCCACGGGAAGTCGTCGAGGAAATGTAGTTTCATACCAGAGATTACTAATTAATTAGGAGGCGGTGAGTTCAAAGAGCGTATGAATATTTGCGAAGCTAAACGCGCAATAAGAATGCACATTGTTTGTGAAATTAATGACATAATATGCTATTATTGTTCTACATGACTACAAACAGAAATAATCTGTTTATTATTCCGGAAAGGAAAGTAGGTATGTGATTCTGCGATTGCCAGAAATGAAGTTTAGATCGCAGCATTTTTCTGAATGCTTACGCCACTGGCCAAGCAGGGGGGATATCGTCATATCCCGGACGAAGACAGGAAACCTCCAAGTAAAATCCCCCTCCGGTCGTACGCACGTATGCGTCAACGAGCATCGGCGTACGTTTGATTGTAAATGAAAGCAGGAAAGAGAAGCGAAAGCGGAGCGATGAATAGTGAAAAAAGTGCGATTAGCGCGAATATTTCTCATTGATAACGGGGAAAGCGATTGCTCGATTCAGAATGAAAGCCTGAAACGTTTCATTTGAATGTTTAATTCCGATTAAAATGTCGATTTAATTATATTAATTTAAAAAAAAAAACGATCTCTCTTTAATTTAGGACGCTGGCGCTGGATATCAAAGCGTGCGTCTTTGTTCGGTAGGAGTGTTGTTAAAGTCGAAGAATTATAGATGTATATCACGACGAACGTTAACTGTCATTTCGGTATTATCTGAAATCACATAAACGTCTTAAGCATGAAAGCAATAAATTACAGACGTGCTGGGATTGACCCAGAAAATCGAAAATTGCGGCACAAAGTGGATTCGTAATTGGAGTGAACGGCCCGCGTGGCATTATAAAATGTTAAAGCTCTGACTGCACGCACGGTTGCTGCGGTCTAATTTCACATATATATATGTACACCAAGTTGCATTTGAGATTCCAGGGACACGGTATCCGTTTCAGTACCCTTAACATTTAGCGCATGACGTAACGCTGATAGTTACCTTATCTTACAGCTGTCGAGCAGATAAAATATCTTCCATTCTACATTTCACGTGTAGCGCATCAATGAAAGATATTCTTTATTATGTCTAGGAATGAAAGATAATTCAGACCAGTGTTGTCCAACCGAGTATCTTCGGTTCTCAATCCAAATATTAGAATACCGATTATTCTAGAATAGATATAGCTATTATTAGAATAAAATTCGCTAAGAATGATAGCTTCTCAAAACGCTCTGCAATTTTGCAGGTGTTATTTTATTTTATGCAATTAATTACAAGTAATGTCTCGTTTAGTTATCTTACGCTTAAATAAAACGGACAGTTCGTGTACAGTTCGGATGTTGAAGTTTACTTGCGTTACAAGTGCTCCGGTTTTCGTCTCGCGTCTGGCAAATATAGATCATACAAATGTTTAAAAGCGTTTTCCGATATCCGTGGCGTTCTTCGGAATCAACAAGTACGTCGATCACTGTATATTCGGCGTATTAATCTCGCGATATTTGATTTTTCGAGAGTTTTCAAAATTGCTAGGCTTTCTGTTTTTTCCGCTCGCTCGCCAATTGTTGCGTAATATCGTGATACATATAATCTCCGCGCATACTGCATGTTCCGCACCGTTGAAATTAAAATACTGTCTCAAATATTTGTTAACTTCCTGTTTGCAACTAAAATACGTTTTTTTTTTTAACTTTTAATTCTTCTAGTTTATTATAAATAGATATATCTTGTTTCACTACAAGAAAAATGATCTCCACTAGCAAACTTAATTCCTAGTGGAAAATTAATGAGCTGAATAGCACGTTTAGAGAATCGATTTTCGTCTGGCTTTTTCGAATGGCCCTATTATACGGAATTTTCGATGATACCATCCGATCGATGAAACATGCCGGCAGCAGTTGATGAATCTGCGCTTATGCTTTCCCCTTTCCTAGCGAACGATCGAATGACCTACTTGTTAATTGTCGGTAGGTGCGCCCACGCTCTAATTAACGGCAAAGACTGATGTGGCAATAAATAATTCAATTAAATAATTCACGATTGACCTGCGGTCAATAACAAATGTGTAAAGTTAAAAGTATCAGCTTGCAATTAATAAGGCGTTCCGAGATTTAATCGATGCGTTTCGCGGAACAAAATCTTAATTGAGAAGTTAAGTCTCAACCGTTAGACGCAGGTTCTTTGCGCGTTGACGTTTTAATTCAAGCGAAATGGAGCGGAATCGAGAAGACGAGCAAGGCGCTCGCAGAAAACAAACGTTGTCACGTCTGAGTTAGTGATGAGTATAACATCCGCTGTCGTTGCATCATGATTACATTTACGACTGACGGCCTTATGGATGATTATGCATCAAATGCGGTTTCCAAGTTCAACCCCCCCGATGCAGAAAAGCGACCTAACAGGAAAATCATCCGGCTATTCCACGTTGCCGGTGATGTTAATCGCTTCAGCAGATGGGGTCTTTGCGAACGATGTATGACCTCGCTCGAATCAATCCGCTCGTTTCGAGTTTCGCGGTTTCCTTCGCGATACAATAAAAAGTCCTTCCTTCACAAAAGCGACAATCGCTCGGTGTAAAGCTTGTGCTTGTTTTAGTGCATTAACCCTTTGCTACATAGTATCCCATATATATAGGACACCTGTCTTTGTGTAACAATTTTGATATCTTTACATTCCTGAGATAAATATGAATAACATAAAAATATCTAATTTTTTACACTAGCAATAAATTATAAAATATCAACAAAAATTAGAACTTGAAAGAAATTATGCTGGAGAGAAAAAAATAATAAACATGTCCTGAAAATCTTTACATTAATATTTTTGAAGTTACTGATTTCAAATCTGCACTCAAAATTTGAAAATTTTAAATAGCAGGTCTAATATAGCGGCCTAAAAAGCATTATTAATACTTTTAAAGAATGGAACTGCTGATATGTGACAGCGTCTGCGTTGAATATTGATTACGTGAGAGCCGTACAATGAGATCGAATGCATTCCACACATTGCGTTCGTGCGAACATTAATTCGTCGAGATGTTCCGGTAGAACTGGTATTAACTGCAGGAATTAACTCAATGTAGACAAATTTTGATTTACTTATCTTACATCGTATTAATTAAATGTTTCCCGTGATGCATCGTCCTTTCTCTTGTTCTAAAGCAGTTAGATTCTAAATTACTAGTTTTTTTATCGGAACAAATATGCTTCTCATTACTGTGCAAAATCAGTGCATCAAGTTCTATTAATAAGTTTTCTGCTTTCGTAATTATATTAACTTTCTAATATCTTTCTACTTGAAAAACAGCGAATGAAGGAAGTTTTTCATAAAATGGCAATGAGAAGTTTCTCTCTTTAAATTTGAAATTTCCCCAAAGCGTAGGAGAAACTTGAAGAAGCCGGATCTCTATCGCTTATCGGTATGTTTTAAAGCTGAAATTTACAATTCCACGTGTATTAAGCACATCGTCTTCTTTTGCTTTCGTGTCTTATCCTTCGCGTGTTCGAAGCGAACGTATATGTATTAGGATTTACCTCTATGTGAAAATTAATTCCACGAAAGTCTGCTATACATATAAATCCTACAAATCATTGAATATGCAGAGATTGCGGAATTGAAGAATACGTCATCAAGTAAATCGTGTGTAAATCATTCAAGCGAAAATATATGATCGAGCAGCGTGTCGATTGCTATTCAACAGTACAATTTCAAGTTCGTGAATCATCTCGTGCGTGTATTATGTATTTTGTGACATTGAAAGATTTTTATCGTGACACACACATCGGAAGTGGTACTTTTTATATTATATAAAAATAATAATAACGACAGTCGTTGATACAACGTTATCTTTTAACCGCATATTACGTGCATTATTTTTCTGGAGATATTTATCACGGAATAAGTAAGACGCATTATTTTGTGAGGCTAAGAGCTTAGGGGTTACCGCGATAAAAACGAAGCGATAAAAGTATAATCCGTATTTTAATCGGACGTACGGACAGCACGGTAAAATTCAGGAACAAAAGAAATTTTTCAAAGAAATTATTAAATTGCATTTCGCGATTTAGATTAGTCAATCAAACGTACGTGTTTCTTGATATTTTTAAGATTAAGAAAACATAAAGACGTAGATGAAATAATTAAAGCTTAATGAAGTAATTCATATCGTTATATATTATCTTTACATGTAATTATGTTATACTTCCTTTTAAATCATATAAATCTCGCACGTTCCAACCGTGACATTTACAATTCAAACATTCGTCCCAAATGACAAACTTATGGTATTCGCACAGGATGTACACACAAAATACGAAGAAAAAAATTATTTACCTTCAAACGAAGCAAGACGAGCCGTGACATTGTTATAATTGAGTCATTAAATGAGACACGGTTAGACTCTTTCACGAGGAGCCACCAAATGCATCGCTCTTCTTTGTTAAAATGTACTCTTGGTTAATGTACTCTTCCGGTATCCTGGGCCAGACAGGAAACCGCACCGAGAATTCCCAAAAATGACTAATTTCGTCTCGTAGCCGCGAAAAAATTTCGTGTCGCAACAGATAACGTTTTATCACGTGCACAGACCACACACAACGTGCCCGTGGGCTATCGCAATAATGGTTCCCTTGTGTCTGCCGTTCAAGTCTATCTCGTCTCTAATGTTTACTCAAACGTCCGCGTGTTTAAAATCATCGGTCCCACTTGGCCGCAGCGGAGCATCGATCGAACCGATCCACCGCTCGGCTGCGCGCTTCTGTCTCGTGAAGAAGTTTTAAAATACGCCCGCGATGACTTGTCGCGCTTACGCGATAAATTTCTCGTCAGGGGGGGAAAGGGGGGGACTTCGAACGGTGTCTCCTCGATCTCACCAGCGAGTCTATAATTTAACTGACGTTTGATAAGGAGGGAGCAAGGTTCGGGAAAGCACCAAGTTCTGAACGCTGAACTTCCGTACGAACGGTAGGACCGTAAATTCGGCCTCCGCACTCGACGGAGTGCGACGATCGATTTTTCGAAAATACCACGGCAGCCGACTGTGTACTTTTTTTCTCGATCAACTCGCAGCACGACGCGGGGCACGGCACAGCACGGCACGGCACGGCTCTCACGAAGGTTGTTACACCACTGTCAAAGCGACGGCGTGCAAGCAAACGCCGAGACAGTTTCGCTCCGCGCGGCCAGTCAGCTAGACGCCCCCACTCTCGACACGTCACTGCCTCCTGCAGCGTGGATCCACGCAGCAGCATCGCCGGTGTAATACATTCTGCCGTGTCAGAAAATTCGCGATTGTACATAAGAATTGCGCGAAACTTAACACTCACTCAGCACGAGAGGCTGCGGCCATGTATATGACTTTAATTCCATTTAGCAAATCAGCAGCTTTAAGTCCCAAAAATTACGTCGATTCTCTGAATAACAACGCTCCTGAAACGCTTCATGATTCATCAAAAATTTCATCCCACGCGTATCAAAGATAAACGAAAGATATCGTTGTTCCAATTTTATTTTTTTATTTACAAGAATTTTTATAGAAATCACAGCAAATGCTTTTTTTTAGGTTTATTATAATATGTCATGTACGAATGCTGTAAAATTCGCTGGAAAACTTTCTCTCTAAAAATGCAATTATCTACAGTAGGGGAAGATTCAACCGCTTCGTCCGCTTCTATCTAATGGCTTATCTACTTCGATCGACTTATCGGAGCATATCGCATAACTATCGCATATTAGCGGATCAACGCCGCAGAAAAGTACGATAAGAATCGCACGTCAGAAGGGCAATGACTCATGAAGCGACGGGCAAATGTGAAGCTGGTTGTCCAGCTGGCACGTAAGTACCCGCACATGTTCCCGTCAGGTGCACATGACAACGCGGGAATTCGTTCGTCGAAAGAAAAATTTAAACGGATAAAAATTTACAAGAGATTTTTCGAAATAAATATTTTAGATAGTAATCATGCGATAAATTCATTGACGTATGCGGAAGATCGATTTATTGTCTTTAGAGCAATTTAAGAAACGTAAATTATTATAATGGATCGTAACAGCGAGCGCGAGCGGCATGTCGTTCATTATTAGTATGATTTATCATGTGATTAGCAAAAGGAGGAACAGGATGATTAACTTAACGATCCATTTCAGAACGGCGCGATTCCTTTTGTGCCGTAACTTTGTGACTCACGCATCGTGTGAGACTACAGTCGAGTCATTATTCTCTGTAACAGTGATCTTAGTGCGCACCTTTGTGCAAAATCGAATCTGTTATAGCACTTCGACGCCTGCCACGCCAGCTTTTTGTTCCAATTTGTGCAACTATGGAATTTCTCTCTCAGCGCCGAGAAATATCGAAGAGAAATATCCAAATGAAATGCTGACGATCTCTGTTCACGTTAACGTAACTGTTGATAGCTTCGCGAAAACAATTTCACCGCGCGATTATTTTATTCCTCGCGTACGTGACAAAGACGCATTCCGGAATGTTTAGTTTTTCGTTCCACTCGGTTGTTGGGAAAATTAAAGTCCGTCCGGACGGAAATCTTCGGCGGAAATCTGCGATCGCTAGACTTTCGCTGAGCTGCGAAAGATTCGCTTTCAAAGATCCGCGTACTGTTTGCGAGCCGAGGAAGATGAAGAAAGAACCAGTCGCTTCCTACTCGAAAGTGCTTCGCCGACGTGCATAAGCGACCTGCCTTAATGCAACGTGCATATGTAATAGCGATTAGTGCGTGCCGGGGTACAATGACTCGGTAAACGGCGAACTGCACGCAACCGATGCATGCGTCTTCTCGAACGTACGTCGCGTGACAGCATATATTAAAATAAAAACATTATACTGGTGTGTATTTTCTCGTATTTACGATATGGCACCAGTAAACCCGACAGCAATAAAAAACGTAGATATATCGCGTTTTAAGGTAAAGATCTATACGAGTTGAGAATCCTTGAAATCATGAAAATCTTATTTATTAAAAAAAAAAATTTCCAAGTTTAATTTTGATATCTAGTAATTTTATTTTATTTTATCTCATCTTATCACAAATAGCGCCGATAACATACGATCGTTATGAAACACTACCTTCAGCTGTATACGAAATCTAATTTATACATATCAAGATTCCGCAGTGCTTTAATCATGACATTTGTGAACGATTGTTATTGTAACGGTTCTACGCTTTTCGCGGTTATTATTATTAGAAAAGCGGAAGAAACTCATCCGCGTGAATTAATTTCACTCTAACGGTTGAAAGAGCATCCTTTCGCATTTCAACGTAGTACAATCGAAGCAGCGTGCATGTGGACTGTATTGTACTCCTGGTCGTATTGTTCGTCTGATGCACGGATAACTAAACACAACTGACTATTCAATTACGTTATGCATTTCTAATATCATTCTCTGCACACATTCGAACCAACGCAATGTAAGGGATGATAATTTTGAAAGGTATTTGTCTTACATTGTTTAATTCTTATTTATTCTACTTTATCAATCATAAAACAGAGCTATCGATTTTACGATTTACAATTATTCCGATATTTCGCAGACAGATATTTATACTCGTCTTGACCGACTTTTTACTCTTCAGCAGTCTTCGATCAGCTTTTATTTGATAATGATCCAATACGAATGGTCTTTAATAATATCTTGGTGACTTACTTTATTATTGACTCTCGCTCGGTGACTTATCTTATGTTGGTCAGTATCTCGTCGACTCTTAGAAATCCAGAGAATATTAAATTGTTATGTTTTGAAGGAGTCGTCTAACAAGGAGAACCTATAGATCAGAAATCTTATTTGAAATTTTACATATACACATATAAGTGCATGGCAAATAACAAATTTATAAATTTTTAGTCGATAGCCAAAAATTAAACTTTCGGCTTTTGTCGATATATCTTCAAGTATTCAATTCGAATATAAAGAGATGCTTCATATTAAAGTTTTTATGATAAAAAAACATGTTTATTTAATAAAACTAGTAATATTTTTAAAACCCTATCTCTTATATAAAAGAATATCTTATGATCCCTTATATCAGACTCTGTATAATGTAATTTTTATAATTTTAAACAAAAAATGTTTTATAAAAGATAATTTTCAGATGTTTTAAAAACGTTTTTTAAAACGTAGAAAAATATCAAAGATGTCTGATTTGAAACATTTCTTAGATACATCGTACGAAATAATTTCTTACAGTCAGTCGGTTTGCAAATACCACCAAGAAGTAAGTTACTGACTAGAGACATGGCAGAAATCTGTTGTATCAGTAACTAATAAGCAAATTAGCAACTGCTAACAATGTTAATTCTTATTTGCCTATAGAGGGTAATGAAGGTTCGTTAGATTAGAAAAAACAACTTTATTTGTTAAAAATTATTTACATGATAATTATTAGTAAAATACAATGCAGATAATCACAGTTTCAATGGCTTAATATAAACGCAAGAACGAATGTTCGTGCAATGTCACAACGAATACTGATGAAACTGATATTTGTCACGAGCTAATCAGTTGACTTTCTTGGGATTGCGCATCTTCGGTTATTTTTTTCTTCTTTTTCAAGACTTTCATGTGTTTTGCGCCTTTCAAGTGAGCCTGCCATTGATGCTCTTCGATAAATACTCTCTCACATACCTAATTAACAAAAGAGATCTTTTATTTTGGGATATAGAAGCATTTGACACAATTTTATTGAAAAGATATTGACAAAGCTTGCTATTGAATCGCATAAGTCAATTTTCGATTATCCACAACTTAACATAAATTTAAATAATTAAATCTTTATACTATTCACGAGTGTAAAATAAAGCAAAACAGTTTCATGAAGCTAATATTATAAAAATATTACGTTTAAACAATTATATATAATGTATATAAAATTTTATTTCGATCGCATCAGAGTAATCGATTAGGGTCACTTCTTTATTAATTACCTTGCAATAGTTACATATATTTGTACTACTATCGGTGGTCTTTTGGTTCTCGAAATTCTCGTTTAGTGGTCGCTGTTCGGGTTTTGCGCCGTGTAATATTGCGGAAATGATTGCTGCCGCAGGTTCTAAGACGCGACTGTCCCAATTTGTCACGTCGGAGCAATCTAAAGAATAAACAGGGGGAACCTCGAAAAAAGCAAAGCGGTCGTATGATTTATACTTTACTCAATTTAGTTACTTATGTATTCCGCGCGTGGGGAAAAAATAATTTACGCGGCGAAGATTGATTTATTTCAATCAAATTGCTAATTGCAATATAAACAAGTATATCGTTAATGATGAGGCGAGGTAAATGAATTACCTGTCGATCACCACGCCGAATCAGTCTGTTCATCACCCATTTATCTTGCCTCTTTGCGTATCTCCTAGTGACGAGTTTTAAATCATCGACTCCTTGTTGCAGTAATTTTTTCCCCTGTATAAATTTAGTCAGATATCGATCTCTCACTTAACAAATGTCTCAAACGTATAACAGAGATTTTTGCACAATAATACAATTCTTTTCTGTTCTTCGCGCGCAACTTTACTTGTATTAATAATTTTACCGTGTGAAGTCGAGTAATAAAAAAAATTGTGCGTGAAAATTTTATATAAAAAATATCATTAAATAAAATATCATTCGCGTCACACGTTCAAGATGTAAAATAGTAATTTGTCTGCTGTTCTTATTCAACTTTCGCTGAAATGCGATATATCTCTCTTTTTCTCCCGTTCCGCGTCCCTTTTTCATCTCTTCTTATAATTGCACCGGAGGTACAATTTCGTCGAGCCGTCGGGATCGATAGCTTTTAATAACTCTTGCGAATGGTTTTTGTCGCGATATTAAAATCGGAGAAATTCGTAAAAATCCATTGTACAACCGTGAGAGTACTGTGCAACGAAAGGAGTAAAAACGACGAGAGAAGAACCGCAGACGGAGATACCGCGATACGACCGCGAGGTAGACTACGTTGCCAATCGCGCGGTGCATTTTAACGACAGAAAAATAACCGGGGTACCAGCTGCTGAGGCGAACGGCAATCGCGGACGTATAGCTCGTATCGATGAACCATCTCATGCTCGTTGCTTACCTTCTCGCTCGCGCGTTCCTCCTCGGATAGTATAAGGTAAGCGTGAAACTCCTTGAAACCAATGCTCTGGAAGATGCCTTTCGTGTAATCGGGTGACCTGGAATGTAAACATTCTCTCTTGGATCGCGCGTTCGCCGGTCTTTCCTTCCCCGTCCCTTCAACAGGGAGTTCTCGAACTCCCCCTCTCCCTCCCCACCTCTCTCTCTTTCGCCCGCTTGTCCGTCTTGCTGAAAGTGTCGCTGATGATCGATTAACCGAGATCCCCGGACCCTCAACCAGGATGTTTGCACCTGGTGTACCGAATGCGATCGTGCAATCAGAGAAATTGAGCGCGACTTTTTTGTCGATCTTTGAACGCGGACGGCCTTTTAAATTTCGGTCGTGCTTAAAGTCCATTTAAGGGATATATTTACGGTTTAATTTCAGCGAAATTTGTAAAGCGCTTATAAGCTATAAAAGAGAGAAAGAGAGAGAGAGAGAGGGAGGAAACAGATTATATTTAATAAAAATGTACCACAAAATAAAATTATGTTGGAGCAACGTATGGATATTTTACATCGTATAACAATCGTTTCAAGTAAAAAAAAAAACCGAAGTCTGACACCAGTGAAATCAATCAGCGAGCAATGTAAATTTAGTCAAAATAAGAAAAAACTAAAATTATCTAATTATTTTCATGCATAATTTTACATTCAATGATACTATAGAATTCTTTTTCAGACATATAACATTACACGTTTTAATGAAATGTATTTGAAAAGTTGCGCTTGCAAATTAAAGAAAAGAAAAAATTTTTTTTGCAGTCTGAGTCTAAAATTAATTGCAGAATTACTCGGTTTGCAGAATTACAACGAGATAAACTATATATCGCTCCGATAACGTTAAATGAAGAATTTTAAGCTTCTTAAGATTTCGATAGCGTAACGAATTGCGTAACGCCACGCGTCGCATATAGCAGAGGAAGTGCAAAGATAACGCTGATAAGAATTTTTATTTGCAGACATGGTCATCATATATTGCAATTATGTATAATTTGAAGTATGATATCATTCAAAGTTTCCGTGCGTAACTGTATGCGTTTGCGTTAAGTGAAGTTTGATTAAAAATTGCCCGCTAAAAGAATCGGCATTGAAGCAAGATATGAATTAATCGGGCGAAGCGCTCGCGATGTCATTGGGTTGAAAAAGTGACTGCAAAAGCTTACCGTCTACTCTAGCAAGGTACGATTTTTATTTTATTTTCTTATCGCATAACGTTATAGTGTCATCTTAAAATAAAGTCTGATTCTGAAAAGATGCGATCCCTGATCTCCCGTCATTCAGTGACAAGCTCGTTACTAAAAATTCGGTGTTAATTAACGTCGCTTTACAAAAAAATATTCCGAGTTGACGCAAGTTTAACATAGATAAACGTTGCTGGTTGATTTACCGTCCATTCAAACGCATCCCAGCTCAGGGACTGGCAATATGGGTGCGTACGCTTCGATTTCGTGCGAATCTTATCAC
This sequence comes from Temnothorax longispinosus, assembly GCF_030848805.1. Classification (NCBI taxonomy): domain Eukaryota; kingdom Metazoa; phylum Arthropoda; class Insecta; order Hymenoptera; family Formicidae; genus Temnothorax; species Temnothorax longispinosus. The sequence goes on from NC_092369.1 coordinate 6,122,744, forward strand.
ACGCGTCCGATTAGCAATCGCGAGACGACCTCGCTCGACGTAACGCCGACTTACATACGGCGGGAAAAAGCCGGCGCTATCGCAGGCACGACTCACTGATTTCGCACATGTGTCAATGCCAAATGCATGTTGGCGCGGAGGAATATCGGATCCACGGCGCCGCGCGTCGCGCGTGTGAGTTTTGTTCCGAATGCAAATTCTCAAGCATCGGGATGTCGATCCCGCAAGACGGTGCAAATAAAGGATAAGTCAAGCCTGAGATAATTTATTCCTTTCGAACATTAAATACCGATATTTCTTTTGACTGTCTCCTATTGACACAGCATATTCGCAGCTTCTATATTTGTACTTTCTGTAGTTAGCAATTCATACGCAAACTTGCTTCGTGATAACAAGTTTTAAACTTTCCGCGAATTTTTAATAATCTCATTCATTTTCATAACAACGTAAGTAATAAATTTGCTGAAAGTATGAAAATAATCGTATAAAAATAGAAAAAAGACAAGTAAAAATAAGAATAAGCATATAAAATAACACGATTTGATAGTTAATGAAATATCGAGTTTTCGGTTCAACATTTTTATCATGATATTATCAATTACCATATATTAATTTGTTATTAAATATTCTCAGTCTTTTCATGATATATTGGTACATAAATACGTTATCGGAGAAAGTAGCATTATTCATTTCAAGATTTTAACGTTATTTATAAGATCTCGGTTCAGCGAAGAAAAATAATTAGGCTGGCTTTCCTATTCGTAACTGTCAACATTTCTGCTCGAAACGAATATAATAATGATAATAATAAAGCATTGATAATATAGCCATGATGATATTTAACGACGGAGACCATGGTCCGCAACTGGTAGCAGCAATGATAGCACTTTGTGCGTCAGTAACAGTACTAGAGCTTGTGATTAAGATAACGACAGAGTGTCAGCAATCAGCGTCGCGCGAATACGTAACCGCTCTAAAATATTTTTACAACCTGTTGCCAGGCAGCCATTACACGCCGCACGTCGCGCGGTATTACATTTTCTCCACCGCGTAATGTAGAGTTAACGCGGGTTACCGCGAGAAGGAGAGAGATAATCGGCCGCTATTGCCAGGATTTATGGTCTTCGTGAAACAGTAGCATGCTATCTTTCCTCCTGTGCGCACATTTCTGCTCATTTGACATCTACCGCGACCAAAGCGGTTGAATGCAAGTGACAATGTGTCGTGAACAAAAATGAAATGCATCGTAAACAAAAAAAGCTCTCAGCTTATTTTAATCTTTTGCGAAAATCGTTTAATGTATGCGCATGAACGTGCAGATGAAAGTCGGCGATACTATAAAAATCTGTCGATAAACTTTCACCGATAGATTTTTTGAATTGAGGAGTTCAACCGAGAAGAAATTAAGACATTGGTTATGCAACTTGGCTAATCGAACATTGTGCAGTCTCTATCTTGTAAATTATTTCTCGAAGAATCTTCTCTATATTATTTTTTATATCTTTTATTTTTTATCCGTCCAATTTGTTGAATTTGTTTCTTCAAATGTTTTAATATATAATGCAAATTTTACAATAAAACCAATATTCGATAGGAAGATAAATTCCTACGCGCTTGTCGTAGTATGACGTATTCAACAATCTTCCAGTTTTTTAATCCAAGGTTGAAAGATTTACATTGATGCCTCGCGACAGTCAATTCTCGATAATAAGATTATGTATGTTACATTGCACGCGATTGCACGATTAATGGATCATTGCGAATTAATAGAGCGTAATATAATGGCGTTTAATTTTTTTAACATACGATCGACATCCAATAAAATCGTCCATCCTTATTTTAATCGCTTCTTTCACGATTGCAATCAACCAGCCACTTGAACAAAACGTGCTGCTCATCTCGTTTGCGGAACTGCGCGAATTAAAAAAATCTAATCTTCTAATCTTCGATCGCCGTTTATCCGTTGAGCGTATCTTTGTTGATATAATTGAAATTAATTAGGCATCTATATAGCAAATTTATGTGCGATCAAATCGCAGAGCAGTTAATTACCGTAAAAAGTATAGTCTTTTTGATAGAGATGTTAAAGTAAAAGAAAGATATCTATAGTATAAATTGGCAGTGATTGACAGGATAATCAGTGATATATCATGATAAGTCCACGTGCCATTTTCATCGGAATGTTATCTAACCTGTCAAGAGTACCTATATACCGTAATTGACAGACGTAATTAAATCTATAATATGCGCAGGAAACGTTTAATTTCATTTACGTAAATGACAAACTCAATTTTGATTATTACTCGTAATTTATCGAAGAGATCGAGAGATGCTCTCTATATAATTTAACAACTATGCGAAATATTATCTAACTTCTGCAAATATTATTTTTGCATCGATAAAATATCAATGGTATATTACAGAATATAAATATTTCTCAGGATATCCGTCCGCTCTTGGTAAAATATATGTCGACTTCATGGCTAAAGTAAATAGTATTTATCAGTGAAGCTCTGACCGAATATCTAAAATATACCTGAGTTTCCAATAATAATGCGTAATGTCGATAAAACGGGCGAAATGCTGCTTCATATTTGAGTTGCGCTTATTTCATGTTTCGGTTCAATCGATATCGGTCAATAATTGATTGTAAAGGGCATAAGATTAAGCTAATATTAAAAGACTAAAATCGATTAGAAATCGATCAATTATACATCTAGCCTATCTTGTTATAAATCGAAGATTTATCTATTCATATAGGATTTATCTATTCCCTCTAGTAATGTTACCTCACTTATCATTAACGATATTTCTAAACTAGATTTATAGTGTAACATATATGATAAGGTGCGATAAGATGTTCGTCTGTACCTACTTTATGAAATTGTGTCAACAATTCACTTTATCGTAAAAATATTTCCATTATTACGTTGCAACAAATATTGATATCCTATATATTCGGTAATTAAATGACACGAACGAAAACCACCACGACATTCCTCCTGCATGTAATTATTTGTATTGTTCATGAGTGAGAGAGAAAAAGGAATTAATAGGCGTATAATGTGTGAATGCATCAGGAACTCATTTCTTCCTAATTGATAACATATACATGGGAATTATATATTTCTCGTACACTATGCAATGTGTCATATTTTTAAAATCTCGACATGCATTTATTATTTTTTATTATCTTTATATAATTATTTATCATCAATGTAAAGGCAGTTATTTATATTTTTATTAATTTATTATTCCGAGAAGCATTTAAGTCAATTGACAATCGTGTCGATATTTTCGGCCCTCTTCTCGAGCTCTTCCCTCGATTCAGCTCAACACCAGCTTCGCCAACGTTGTAAGCGCCGTAGCGACAGCAACTGCAAAGTGCACACCGCCGCGCCGGTGTCGATGTACATCGCCGTCGCGCCATGTGCACGTATAACTATACGCGGGTAGCCGGTTAATAAAATTAATAATTAATGATAATGGTCGAGCGATATATTATAAGCATCGATAGCGGCAAGGCATACCCGTACCGATAAGAATTTATCCACCTGCAGCTGGGAAAATCGAGCGATATCGAGTCGTGAGCGGGCGAACAGGCGCGGAGAGAAATTGCGAGGGACGAGGGAACTGTACACAGCTGTGGCGAACTAGACTAGAAAACGTTTTCGCAGTTGAGACTGATTGAACCCACCTATCTACGCTATATCGCCTGGTTCTGTATCTAATCTATATACATCGACTGACTCTGCCTGCAATAAGAGGACCGATAAGAGGAACGTCGCACGCGAACGCGATCGACCGCACCTTCCAGCGGGAAAGGATCGCGAAGAGATTCGTTCCGATGCTCGTCTCGCATGACTCCTCCCGGTCATACCGGTTGGAAGAACCGCGGCCAACTTTATTAACAGTGGAAAAAAAAAACAAAGAAAAATGACGTCTCGCGTGATAGGCTTTGAAATAAACAGCCAAATGTAAATGCGAAAAATAAACAACTAAACCACAAGTTTTATTTCTAACTCGACTACGGGTGGCGTGTGCATAAAATGTGTTTTATTTTGCAGTATAATGTCCATTCGTGATTAAGTTTAATATATTCTACGTACTCTACGGGTTTATATATCACACTTACCGAGTAGCGACAACACTTGCTGTCAAACGCGCGCGACGATATCAATTAATCGTCTAATTAATTCTACTACCGGGAAGGAAACCTGCTGTTGCAGCGGTTGCTCTGATATGGCTGATACCTTCTTGCCCATGCTATTTCGCTACTTTTTTTTCGTTACGATTCTATCTGCGCCGCGCAGATCACGGTGCTATTTCGCAACCTGCAAATCGGAGACAGCTCGAGGCTGGCCGCTCATCCGTGTGTACGCGAATGAGATACAAGCGAACGTGGTCCGGCAATAAACGCGAGCGTGACCGATGCCCCTCTATTTGCATTGCACGACTTTCCCGCTATAACAAAGATCTCGGTGAACGAAGAGAGCGCCGAATCGGCGTAAAGCTGTCGCCTGGTCAGGTAGAAATGGCCGGACAACGAATTCGCGAGTGATCATCGATTGTTGATTTATTTCGAGAGTAGCGTGAATATTTGGAAGCAGGGAGCCGTAAAATATAATTACGCGAAAGGAGGAATAACTTGGCGTGAGAATCGAGAAAATTTCTGCAACGCTGTTTTGCAAGCATGCAGCAGCGAGAATTAAACGACAGTAATCCGTAACAATCGCTTACTCTACTCTTACATTAAATGGTAAACTAGAATAACTGATCATACTTTCGAGCCACTTCTATATTAGAACTGTATTACATTATTGCGATTCCTAGGAAGATCATTTTTAGGGTATGCATTTTATTTAGCTATTATTAAGGGATTATATTTAGGGTATAAATTAAAACTCGATTCTGTTCTATCAGAACTTGATTTCATTTGCAAACTAATATTCGAAAATCTTGTTAAAATATGTAAATAGGTCGCAAATCAATATTCTCTCTATTCTACCTAAATTCATCGTGTTTCAAACACAGAACTGGGCCACTTACAAATTAATTTCATCCGCTACATCAATTTCAAAACATTCTGAGGTGAGGAACGAATTAAGAACGATCAATCAACAGTCACACAGTCGAAAAACTTCGCGGATATTATCGCGTGCTAATAACAATGGGTTTCTTTCGCGTTTATCTTCCTCGCGAGGGCAAGACGCGAACGATAAGCAAAATATTTCGCGGCGGCCATCGGATTCTCGCGGAATTCGATGACGCGGTGTAAATACCTAGTCGGATCTTTCTCTCTCTCGCGGCGTGGAACACGGCAAGTAAACCGAAGATCGCGGCCCGCAACCGACCGCAGAGTTCGTGATTTAATGTGTTGCTTTGCTCACGTACGAGCAACTTTAAATTACTCCGTAAAGTAACAAAACTTAACGAGTAACTTGTGTGTGTAAAATGTACAACGCTTCGAGATTTTTGCGTAATATTAATTAACGCTGCTGCATAGATAAAGCATTCGTGAGAAACTTTCCGACGTTGTTAAATAACAATTATATTGATATTAAATTGGCAATCAATATCAACCTAATTAAATCACTTTGTGAGAGACCTTTCTCTTTTATTACATAAATGTCATTATATCTTCTAGATAAAAGTTATTAAGAAACAGGATGTGGAAGATTTAACTTGTATATTCATGTAAGAAGCATCACACAAAAATGTGCTATATACGTTGGGCAAAAATGTGCAGTATACGTATAATGTGACACGATGCGCAAAGTGGTAACGTTACACTGTCGCGCGATACGCGTTACTTCCCATTCCTTTCTAGAAAAAGGCAACGGCAGGTTCCGTTCGTGCAAGTTCGTCAAGTATGCGAGCTGGATTAAATAATCGTACTGGAAATCACGAATCACTTCCTCTCTGAGAGAGTTTACGTCTCTCGGCCGGTTCAGGTTGATCGAAGAAATTTTCGCGCTTCTAGTTTGTATTCCGTATCCTATTCTGCATTCGTGTGTTACGGCGTTTATTTTTGCAAACGCCTGTGCAAACAATTTTAAGTCCGCTGGACCATAAAAATACCGCACAACTTTTTGCGCGTTCCGCGAATAGTTACACGTAAACTCGAAGTTAACTAATGTCTTTTCTGATCGCTCGCGATTTCTTACCGACTTCTGGCTTGCGGTCAAGGAAGTTCGCCGATTTTCTTCCGCGACTGAACTTCTGCCACGCTATTATTTATCACCCGTGGCGCATTGCTACGAAAGATCGCGATAAAATAAAATAATTAGTTTCCAGACCGCACTTTCTTCGCAGTTCCTCTCCCGAACCGAGCTGTCCGTAATCAAAGCGCGCGATATTTTCTCTATGCTCCCCGTACTACTCGTTGTACTTTCTCGTGATTTACTACCTGTCACGTCTGATCAATCATCTCGTTCGTAATAAAATAATTTACAATTACCGCTATTATCTACGCTCTATCGCCCGCATCATTTATCTCTGCAATCGATAGTTCTGTGCTCTCCGTACTCTGAATATATCCATCACGCTCGTGATTAACTTGAATTGAATCACTTGAACTGCCCGCTTCGCAAACATAATGTTTAATTTTGGTATTCTCGAATCTCTCTCGCTCGTCCCACGTGAGCCAAACTGTAATTTTTCCGCCAAACACACTCGCCCGTGAGTCGAGTTCGATCGCGTATTTACCTTTGAGTTAGTCACGCGTTTGTACACAAGAAGTGCGCGCGTCCTAACATCAGTCGTATCGCTAATTGCGTCTTTCAATTACCACGGTTCGTCGAGTAATTAGCATTCCATGGTGTACTCGCGTTTCCGAGACGGCGAAAACCCGGAGTCAGTTCAGCTTATGGGAAACCGGCGTCTCAGTCATTTAACCACCTTCCTTCTCTGTGAAGGACCAGGGGACTAGAGGCAGGGAAAAGGAAGACGGCAGCTCATTAGACGGTGATTAATTTTCGGCTCGTCGCTACGCGCACGTAATCACGCGCTCATACTTTTCCTCGTGGTTGGTTACTTCCTTTATTTTCGCGCCGACATCCGGCCGCATTACGCCCGCGACTTCCGGAAGCGAGGAAAGCGAGGTGGGACGACTAAGAGGGGGCCCCATTCACTAAACATGTCTGCATTAACGGCAATACGAGTCGCCAAGCCACATGTCTCGACAGCATGCATCTATACATGCAAATTCAACGACACGCGTGTGCATTCGTCAAGATGCATGCACGATAAAAATAAAAAAATTGGCTTTTTCAATCTCCAACTATAACTACAGCGAGAAAAGCTGATGTCGCTAAAGAATGTAGCGTTGATTCCGTTTCCAAAACAAATTGCAAAATACAAAGCATCTTTTCACGATGTCAGCTACTTCTTTAGGATTTTTGTTGATACTTGAATATTTTACTTATATGTATATGCATCGCGACGTATTTCGATATAGACTTTCTTCGAGATATATATTGAGTTAACTATTAATAATTGAAATAGAAATGTACTTTAACATAATTTAAAATCTTAAAACATTTAGCCATTAATAATTTTTTCTCATTCGTGCTTTATTGATTCGTGCAAATCAATTATATTCTAGGTTTTTTGCTATTTAACATTACGAAGAAGTAACGCGTCTCTGACTTCTGATGATTTGACTCATGTACATTACATATGCATAAGAAGAATATGCGGGGTATCCCAGACTACTAATTAATCTTTTCATTTATAAATTTGTTAATCAATTCAGAGTTGATGCTCGTTTAATAAAACATTCTGTTATTGTCTTATCTCGTTTGCTAATTAATATTTAAGCATTAGCTTATAATCAATTTGTTTCAAGTAAATATTGTAGAATCTTTATTCAATAATTAATATATATCATATAAATTCTACTTTAACAAAAGTAGAATTTGTTTTATTACCAAGATCTATGGTGTAAAGTAATAAAACTTGCGTGCAGGAGTAAAAATTATCTGTATATAAATCGCGGCACGAAATTACATTTAGAGCGTTGTGAAGGAATTTTATCGATATCTCTAAAACCAAAAAAGACGTTCGAAATTATCTCGGATGATAAATGGCACATTAAGACGGACAAAATCGAGATGTGCATCGAGAGATTTTATATATTGCGAGGAATCACATAAGCGCTACAACTTTGTATATTGATCCACTCGTTATCCTTGACGCATTTCCATTTACATTCTCCGCTTGCAATAAGGAAACTTTTAATGTATCCGCAAAGTTTCTTCAGAAAAGACATGTTAATTAGGACACTGATTGGAATCAGTGAAATCCTGCATCAACTCACGTACTTCGAGCGCAGCATTAATAACAATCGTTATTTAATCGTCGACCGTTAGGATTTCCATCACAAATTCGACACGCATGTAATTTATGATACCCACTTTTATAAAATGTCTGGTTTGTTATAATAAGTATCTAGTAAAAAAAAAGATGGATTATATATAAATTAAATTCTCAACTTAAAAAATTCTATAAACGTGCTCTCTGCAGATTATGAAATATCAGCTTTAAATGTCGATTTAAACATTATCTATGCACATGACTGAAAATTGAGAGAATTAAGCGGAAAAGGAGAGAGAAAAACGACAGGCGAGCAAATCCTTGAACTTGTATCGAATTCCGCGTGATGCAACAGTATGCTAAGAGGTGCACTCACGTGTTGGACTTAATCCGTTGTTCGTTGTATCCGCGATGAAAGTCAAGTAGTTCCTGCACCAAACCGGCCTCCATCATGCCGTCGACCCTGTCGTTCAGTCTTTTGTCGAGGACCTTCTGCAAGAAATTTCGAGGAAAGGCGAGGATCCCTTATTAATTAAGCATGACGACATCGACATATATTGCCTGTTAAGAAACCGTTCGGCTCGACCGCGTTTCCTAATGTTTCGAGCGTAGCGGTTCTCGAGACTACTCCGGGCATTAAATAGTCTATCGTACGACAGTGCGAAATTTTTTTTACAATCCGCCCGAACCAAATTTATAATAAATAAACGTTTTAACGATCGGCTTTACTGCGCTAGGAATCTAGGCGAACCACGAAAAACAGCGATAACATCGCCACGGTACATCCGATATGAAGTCGGTTTTTTTTTAATGCTACGGATTAAACATTAGGGCAAAAATGAGTTTTAAAATTTACGATTTGAAATAAACTAGTGAAAATACTGCATCGTAAGTAGATCACTACGTAAGTAAACACAAAAATGCTCTGGTATTCGTAGAACGCCTACCGTTCTACGATTGATACAGATAAGACAATCATATATATCGATCACTATACCTCGTTAAGATTACGATCCCATAAAGAAAAAAAAACGAATCGATATGTAAACTCAATACCAAGGACGGTCCTTGCTATCGATTAACTGTTCAACGACACCGGGAATAACGCGACCGTTCCGTTAGGAAGAAAAAAGTCCACGGAGGCCTTGGCAGCTATCCAAGGCGTTTTGCAATTGTTCCTCTTCTACATGACCTCGCTAATGGCGAAAGCGCGTTAGAAGGTGACGTGTCCTCGAGCCGGCTAACGTGTGGGATTACCGACAGACCGTACGTGTCGCTCTCGGTGTCGCTGATTTTCGAGCAGTTTTGAACGCGGGCGATACATTAATCTGACGTACGTAATTCACGAAGAAATAGACTTTGTACTTCATCAGCGGTATACGTATTCACGATGCATAGAATATCGTTGAAACCCATCTTGCAGGTAACGACACCTGTGCTGCGCCCAAAGGCGAAAGCGTTGTTAATATATAATCGCGTGGTTCATTTCGTGTATAATCGAGTAAATAAACTCCTTTCAGATTTACGAGATAGTTCGACGCGAGTCAAGATGCAAGACGATGCAGTTAAATGCACGCACGCGACAGCACATAAAATTCAATGTCAAATGCGGTTGTCCGGTTCTGCGGTTTAATTATCTAACATACCATAAAAGATTGGAAGAGATGAAAGCGTGTAATATGAATCAGAGAGTTGCATTAATCGCGCGAACGCCGAGTTCTTATTACGCGCACCACAATCGCGGAGGCACGAGAAGTTTAATAATAAAAGTGTTGCTTCTCCAATTTTAGTTTCCTGTACACAGTACACAGGAAGATTTTCGCGGTGCTAAAAGACCTTGGTCAATGCCCGAGTCGAGGCCGGGCAAGTCTCCTACAGAGCGTAAAGTTTAAATTAATTAAATTCCGCTTTTAGCAATCCTTACTAATGATAAAGTAATACTGATAAACGCTAATAAATAATAAGTGCTCGCGGGCCAAGCAGGATTAAATAATGGAAACAGTGAGATATAGAATGCCTGCTATAGTCGCGTCGCGGTAACGCATAACGCATGGCAAAGAGTCGAAACAGACTCGCTTGTCGTTGCTGACATAATTTCAAATGCTCGTAATTAAGTAAGCGCTTGGCGAGCAGCTCCGATCGCGATATCGCGCGAGCCGCGAGTTTGAGCTCTGATCGACCGTTCAAAATTAGAACCGCGCGCGTATTAGAAAGTAACCGGATGGCGAAGGTTTGGTTAAAGATAGCACCGACGACAAACAAAGAATATAGAGAGAGTGTGCATGTCTAAGACTTTGCTTTGCGCCATCGTGCCTTGTTAGACAAACAGGTATAATATTAGGAAGCGTTTCTCGCGCGAAGTCTTCGAGGATATTTGGACCTTTCCTTTCGGTGCCCGTCTTCGAGACGCGTCTTGCGAAATATACCTTAAAGAAAATTTAATGTATGCCCTGTCAAGTGGTAAAAATTATCGCCTTATTGGGATAATTAGGATATTGAAGTAACATACGATAAAATAGTAATCTCTACATCTAACCGTTTATTAAATATTAGATTTATTAGATAAGTATACGTTCATAGATAAAAAATTGTAATGCTAGTGAGAGTTTGTAAAGCTCTACGTCAGGAAAAAGCCATGTTAATTAATTATTATCACGGGTAATAAAAATAATTGCATGCCTTTAGGACTTTCCGCAACTCCAGATTTTAATTCATTATTGTCGGCATCACCGTCCGTGTTTTCTCGCTGTCGTTTTTATTTAAACACATATACGAATCGTCGATTGTGCGAGAAAATGGAATAGTCTTTGTTAACACTGAAGACGCGCCGTTAATGCTAGAGCCACGATCGTTGTTCTCACGGTCGTTCACGGTTAAAGCGCGACCTCCGCAACCCGTTTCGGCTGTATGTTCATTTTAAATCCCATTTAAATGCCGGAGCCTCGCGCCCTACAAACACGCCCACACACGTACGTATACACGCACGCACGTGGCGCACACTCACACGCGTACGTACGCGGCTCTCCTCTTCTCGTTTCATTCATGCGCGCCGCGACAGCGTTCGAACGCGGCTGTCGATGACGCAAGTTGATGGCCAAAGTCAGTATTTGATGACCACACGGTACATACGCCACTATGTGGCCAAACTACATTCCACGTGTGCCAGCGTGCGTGTCGCGCGTGTGCGCTCACGCACGCACTATGACAGATTTTACGGCCGGCACGAGTGGCATTGAGATGGGCATATACATATATATGTGTGTGTCGAATTTGACATCTATCTTTTCCACGTCGAATGTGAGGTAAGAGGTACGATTGTCTGGCATTTATAATCGTTGACAGCATTTTCAATTTCAGTAACGTGAGTACAAAGCGGAGAAAATTGACGACAGTTAAAAATACTTACTTTTTTCTTAAACAAAAAATCTTGTTGACTTATTGTTGGGTAGATTTATTTCCATATGTAGGTTCAAGAGATGAATTCACAAGACTTACTTCAGAGATATAATATTTTATAAAATTAAAATAAATACCTTTAATAAATTTACTCTTTCACATGTTACGATAATAAAAAGTTATATAGAGAAAATTTAGTAATGTCCGATTAAAAAGTTTTTTGTTTTCCTAAATTAAAAAAAAATGTAACGTTTAAATAAACTGGATACGCGAATATTCAAGCCAGAGTCTAAGTCCGATCCAGTGAGAGTCTCGTAGGTTCGCGAGCTAACAAGGATGCAAACAAAAAAATTATTCAATAGTCCAGGGAGGTGCGGGACGTTCCGCAAATAACACGGCAAATCCACTTGCGCGCGGATCGCTCCGCGCTTTTGCGTCGCGGCCTTCACCGAAATCAATGATCCCGTCTGGAGGTGAAAAAGTCAAAGGCCCGGGCTCCGCCGGCCGGATTCGGTAACCGCGTGCATACGAACGCCGGGCCCGGGCCGTCGTCGCCGTAGCCGTGTGGGCGGCGCTACCGGGAATACGCGATTAGATCACACGGATAAGACACGATTCGCCGTTCGCGGCGAAAACGAAACGGCGCGGCGCGGCGACGCGCACGTTCGGGCGCGAATTCCGCGACGTTGATGCAACGTCCAAGTTCCGGAGGACGACCGGCATTAATCCTCGAAGAGATCTCCTTCAGTTGCCCCAGACAAGGCGAAGGATAACGATATGCATTGTCATACCGTTGAGATACAGATAAAGCATCGATCATCTCGTCTCATGTATATTATAGCATCTTGGTGTTTACCCGTCGTCAACGTTACAATGTATGTTTATTCATTCGATATTCGATCTTTTTTTTGTGTAATCTGATCGTTTCTTATGATGCAAACCAATATTAATTTCAATTCATATGTCGTTTCTTATTACCACGACGTGATTTCCATATTGTGATTTACAGGAAAATTATATGTATAAAAAGAATGAGAAATATGGAATAGTGTAAAAGGTTATATTCTGACCAGTTACATCCTTTGGGATTTCACAAGCAAATAAGTATTCTATTTTACGATATTCTGAAATAGAACAGAGATAATTCTTCGTTTTTTCGCTAGTTCTTTATAGGTGAACTTGCGAAGAATTTGAAGATAGTTTCCGGTAAAAGCCATTGACCAGCTCGTTTCCCTCGATTTTTTACAGCAGATAATACCTTTTCTGGAAATCGTATAATATGGCACGCAAATGTAACAGAATTTGTAGTTCTTTTTTTTTCATAATATGTTACGAACCACGGGGGAAGAAAGGGAAAAAGACAAAGAAACTCGTTCTGTAATTTAGACAAATGATTTTCGTGGAAAATCGAGCACGCCCACGGCATCGCAACCACGCTTTCGTGCGAATCTGGTCGTTTACGTCGATTTTTCGGGTCCGCAAGAAAAAACCGCTGCGAGGAGAAACGAAATAAAAGGCCGTCGGTACAAAAAGCGGCGTATGTCGAGAATACGAGATCTGTTGGTATATTCATCTATTTCTCTTGAAATTTAATAAATAAGAGTGTAAACTTTTGTGCCAAAAAGAAACAATAGAGATTAGATTATATATAGGTTGCGACTGAAACAACTACAATATCAGAATAAAAAGAATATACACATAAGTCGATAAATAAAAATTAAAAAACGACACTTCAATTCCATTTCTAATAAAATTAAGACAAAACTTCCGAAAATGTCCATGTTCAAATTTTGGTCAAACTTTGTAAACAGGTTCCTGTTAGATAAAAAAGACATATACCAAAAGGATTTTTTGCGACTCCAAAGTTTAGCAACTTTTTAAATATTTTTTCGAATTAACTCAGTATATTACGAGCGAACTAACTCAGTATATTACAAACCAAAACAGCTCTCAAGTAATGTAAACAACCACAAAGTCATATCCGTCAAAGTCATAACATAAACATCATTGGCGAAACTTCAGAAAATCAGAAAAGTTGTAAACCCATGTGACAACTCGTCTCGCGTGAAAAGTGTATGCGTGGAGGCAGTAGGTTCCGCCATCCCCTGCGGGGGGCTCCACTACTTTTAAACTAGACACATAGTGTGCCTTACAAAGTACATGCGTGAACTTTTCACGCGTGGAAAGTTGTAAACCCATGTGGCATCTCGTTTCGCGTAGAAAGTTTATGCGCGGAGGCAGCAAGTTAAAAATGTTAAAAAAGTTGCTAAACTTTGGAGTCGCAGAAAATTCTTTTGGTATATGTATTTTTTATCTAAAAGGAACCTATTCACAAAGTTTTACCTAAATCGGAGCATGGACGTTTTCGGAAGAACAGCCAAAATTGAATAGGGTACAGTATTTTGGACATCTCTAATATTATAATACTAAAAAAGGTGCCAATTTCACACAATTTGTCTACGGCTTATGTCTTACAAACTTTCCATAACAACTTTAAAATTATGATGAATATGACACAGTTTCAAATATCTCATAAAATCCGAGAAAGTCGATTTGCAAGTAAAAGAACATAAAAAGAAATCAAATGTGTAAATCTTCAATCATATGATAGATATCTCCGTTAATGAGACGCGAATGGATCCTTAATAGTACCTATTGAGACGAGGGAAGAGTTAAGAGGCGACTATATAAAAAGTTTGAGGCATTTTTACCAGTCATGTTATTCGATACGTAAAATTATAGTTGTAACCAGTTCGCTATCGCGGTTATAAAATAGGCAATATCGAATGAAGTTTTCAGAAGAAGAGAGAAAATAAATTCTATTTCATAATCCACGAAACGAAATTGAAATAATTACAGAAATATCAAAAGTAGGCAAAGCACGTTAAATAAAAATCATTGTATGTTAAGTTTTAAATTGTTCTAAAATCTAGTACAAGCTTTCTTATTTTATATAACTTTTACTCATCTCTAGTTCTCACTGAGGATTGCACACATTTGTCTTTTTTTTTTTTTCGGCAACTCTCAATTTAGATCCGCTGGGCATAATTTCTCGATCGAAGGGGCCCGGGCGGCACGATAGAAAAAGAACGAGGGGGCAGAGAGAAGCCGTCATATGTACATGTGTGTCTGAATATACAATATATAATATGTATGTGTGAGTGTGACCCAAGGCATTAACAAGACAAGGGGACGAACACGAAAGGGTTCTAGTCTATACCATCAAACCATGATTCTAAGAAGAACGAGAAAATTATTCCGTTATCGAGGAACATTATATATAATATATACCTAAGCTTCAATATCGTATTGTTAACAAAAATACTTTCATACAAAAATCGCAAATTAAATTCGTTAAAACCAATATAGTTCGTTAACTCCTACTACCGTCCTTTTTATAATCGTTTTTTATGTGAATCGAGAAAGAAAGTTAATTAGCCATGAGTGCCGGTAGCAATTACCCGGTCGACTAACGGAGTAACCGATAATTAGAAACAAAAATATTACAAAACAATCTAATAAATAGCTGGTTCACGTTGTCGATAAGGACGACTGGATATACTGGAGAATTTATGAGGTTGGTAAGTAAAATAATCTCTGTTAGATCTTAGTGAAACGTGCAGGATACGTGCGCAGCTCCCGATTAGGTCCGATTAGGTCTGTGACGTTCAGGTTCGTTTCCTTAGATTACGCCGCGCCGCGGCCTTCTTAGATCATTTTCGTCGAGAGGATAAGAGAAGTAATACGCAGCGGGTATACGTGCGAAGGCGTTATCGTGCACACTCAATTACAGGGGAATCTTATATGCGATCCAATCCCGCGATAAGTGGCAAAATCCATTACAGTTGTTCGCGCGCGCGCAAATCCGCGCGGCGCGTCTCGCACAAATCGCACATAAATTTCCGACGTGATGTACGAGTTAATGACGCGACGTTAGTGACTTCATTCGTCCGTGGCATTCGGCGGGACGAGCTTTACTCGTGCTGCGAGAGCCATTTAATTTTACCACGTTTCGCCATACCGGACGACGGCGAAGGAACGTGGTTCACGCCCGTCTTCCACTCGGCAATCGAAACGCTTTTATTTGCCGAATGCTTTCAACGCGGCGATCCGACGTTGTACCTCCTAGATCATAGGTCTCTCGAATTCCAGATAAAATAAAGTTTTTGTGATGAGTAATCGAATCACGATATTATTCCAAATATTTATGAATCAGTCCTCTTGATCCTATTTATCTGTGATTTTTCTGTGAATTTAAGATAAAAGAATTTAAGATGCGATGTGATAGAATAACTATTAATATGTAAATATAGAACAATATATTTCATCATTTTTCCATGTCAATATGCATTCTTGATGATGTCAACTTATCTATCGCTTTTCATGAATTTAAAAAGGAAAGTTCAATACAATTAAATAATCGTTTCCTTCGTTTTTCAACTTTAAATATTTCTATATTAATCTGACATTTGTGAAAACATTTAATATGGAAAGAATGTAATAAAGTAATTTATCTGTAATACGATAGAGCTGAAAAGAATTAAAAAGTTTGTAAACCTGAATTAAATAGGAAGCCGTTGCCGTACCATCTGTCTCTCAAAATATCATTTAAAAAATTTTATATTCGATTAAGTCAGGAAACTTTCATGTCGTCCTGAGACAACTTTATTGCATGAAAAGCCGTGGATTAAAAGATCATCATTTTAATGCCGTTAGGGACTTCTGGGAATTTAGCGAACGAAACGAAAATAGTCGACGTTAGGGTCGAGAGGTAACTTTCGACGAGAACTCTTAACGAACGTCTGGAAGGTAGTATTCCTGTCACTCGGCGATAATCCTTCCCGCGGCTTCCGCTGGCTGTATCATCACGGGTGCGTATACGAACGGCGGTCGTAACGGCGCGTCGCGCCGTCATCATTCGCTCGCCTCATCCTTATTGCGAATTCAACCGAACAAAAGAAACAACGGCCTCCTGATATTTTCGTTCTTCTTCGCTCCGCCGTTCGCGGCTGCATTCGACGTTGCGCTTCGGGTCGAGTTGCCGGAAATGCCGTGCGTGCCGCGGCGTCTAAAACCAACGTAGTCAGATCCGCATGCGAGACGCGACCGATAAAAAGATGGGGAATGAGATGGGGAATGAGAGATCGAGACAGAAAAAGCTGACGCCGGTTCCGAATCGCGCCTGTGGCCTCGGGGAAAGTTTCGTTCAATTCCTCTCTCCCAGGGAGAGCGATTTCTGATCCCATACCCCATGTGACACGTATCCCTCGACCCCAAAGAAAAAACAGTGATTGACTCGGTGATATTAAAACGAAGAGTAGTTGGCTATCAGTTTACCGACAATAAAATGAAGATAAATGTAATTTATATAATAAGATAAGAATATGTATCGGCGAGACAAATGCTTTGACAACCGAAGAAATGCCGATAAGAAATATAATTTTAATTACTACAGTCCTACATTATCTATTTAAGAAAACAGTGTTAATAAAATGTACACGTTCAAGAATGTAAATCACTTATCTATTAGTTTTTAATCAACGAAAATATTTTGTTATATTATTAAAAAATACGATATCAATATTCGCGACAAAATACAATTATTTGATAAATTTCCGAAGGTACATAATATTTTGCAGTGTCGCTTGAATTCCTCCTGACTCGTCCAATTTTATGAGCAAATGGGTTCGTAACTAAGTAACGACAATAGCGGTCGTAGCCCTTATAATTGCTTTATTAATAGCGTCCACTGACTCGTGATGTTAACAGCACATTCACACCGCAACATCGTGGGAGGCTTATCTAATTTTAAAAGACGCTCCGCGCGTTGAAAATTTCAGACGTCGCTCCGGTGATTGTCGACAGATTTTCGACCATCGGAAGCTGAGTTCAAAAACCGCACTTGTATTATTGCAAAAATATCTATCATTAGAATGCTTGAAGATAGTCGTAATTTTTGGAGAATTTCTAAAAATTTTTAGTATTCTTTGAAATTTGAATAAAATTTATAGTCACTCGTAGGAAAGATCAAAGATAAAAAAGTACTTGGGGTTTAAAACAATGTACATATAATGTCTATCTTTATTTCTTTTCCTTAAAATGATAATTTATTTTTCATAATCAATTTTGCATTTAGTGCGATTTTAGATAAATTTTAGATAATAATTATATTAATTATTATTATACAATTTTTACTCACGGACGAAAAGAAAAATCATGATAAGTAATGAGGTAAACCATTCTCTTTCTCAAATACTCCCAAAAGTAAATAACAGTTCGGAAAATAAATACTTGGGACAAAAGGAGAATGCCACTTTCCCTCCCGTCGAACGTGTTTGGCTTTGCACGGAAGACTTTGATTTCGCGGCCGACTGACTTAACGGGTTTCCCTATCGACAGCTTCCCGGATTCTGAGGTATAGATTGGAGGCACGAGCGGCGCGACTTCCGGGATGATTTTCACGAAACCGAGATAAGAGAGGCAGACTCCATCCGTCTGGTCCAAAGGGCCAGAGAGTGATGCATTCTGCAAGTTTCCTTTGAAAAGTGACTCGAGGAAACTCGACCGTATATAAGAAAGCGATAATGCATCTCTCTCACAAGCGCACTTCACGTCCGGAATGATTCAAATGGTAAATTGAAAAGGCGATTGTGAATCCTTTGATATACATTGATCGTTCGCTTCAACAAGATTTCTGATTTTTCCTTCTACAGTATAACATTGGAAAAATAGTAACATCCATAATTAAAAAATTAAAAGTTATTTATTTACCATATGGCCTTTTTCGAGTTCTACACGCAAAACAAATGGCATTCTGAATGAAAAAGAATATCTTACACACACCGTTACTCCTAATTTCATTATTCCGAGATTTATGACAGCCAGATCCTCTTTTTATAACCCGAGTCCTTCAATTTTGCTGGGCTGAAAAGGATTAAAAACGGCCATGCTCTGACTCAACGTGTTCCCTAACGTAAGCGCCACGAAGGTCAGAAGTTACGACCGGAGTCTGTGAAATGGCGCGCGGATGCGAGCAATAAATTCTTAAGGACTATCCCGCTGAGAGGAGCAACATTATGGTTGGCCATTGTGATTGCCATTTATACCACTTTTCTTCGATTTTATTGCTGAAAGCCGAAGAAAGCCGAAAAATTACGATGCCAGTCGCGCTTACGCATCTATCAAATCGGAAGCGGTAATATAATATATACATGTATATATACATATAGTTTCTTTTTTAGATTTTTATTTAGATATTTTTTTAGATATTTTTTTTAGATATTTTATTTGGAGTGATAAAAATAATATTAAAAACAGTAACTCTATCGTCATTATTTTAGCTTTTATTGTCTGTCGTAATAAAATTATTATCTAGGAACAAAATGTGAAAATGACAAATAATCACGCGCGCTACGAAGAAGGAAAAAACCTATAATACTTGCATAAAATGCAAGAAATAACGTTTTACTGGATAACCTTCGCCTTTCTTTGCTACTGAACCGAGAATAAGTCTTTACCTATATACCTACACTTTATTGTCAGCAATAAAAGATATTGGATGACATTTAAGTCAATTTGCGTAAACGAATCTTATTTCCGCATTTGAAAACAAAATATGCTCTATTTATGTATATAATGCTATATCCATTTATTAGGTCCGATAAGCGATACCAAATATATTTGCCATTATATACAATAACTTTCCTTTTGTCCATTTTAAATAACATACCCGTCGTATACTTTATATTCTTATTTCGTCTCCAATTTCTATATTTCATCTCGATAAAAATGTAAAATCGTTTAATCATCCACATCAAGGCCGATCGACCGTCTTCTCTTTTCGTCGCGATGTACGACACATATCGGCGGGACACGTCACCGTTTTTGCGAGACACAGTACGACTATCGGCTATATCATACAGGAAGGCGCAAACGTATTCGCCGCCGTACTCCGAAGCCGTCTGGCCAGTCGGTCGGTGGTCGGTCGGTCGGTCGGTGGCAGGAAATGACGACACATCCTCGGGTCGCGTAAGCTCCTCGCACATAGACGACCTAGCAGCTGCCGTCCAAGTGACACTCCCCGGGCGCTTTAAAAGTCGCAGGCCGATCGCACGCATACACCGCGCAAGAAGAAATTGCAACACGGAGGATAAGACCGGGGAAGAAGACGAAAGGGTGGAGGGGGGAATGGGGGGAAGGGAATGGAAGAAAGAAACAGCACTCGGCCAGATGCGCGGCACATTTTAATTAACGTCCAGACATCCTCCGAGACGGATGACCCCGAACTCAGGGCCATTCGATGACCCTTTTCCCATCGCGGTGCGTCCTCTGGATAACAGGAAGCGCGCCTTTCTCCTCATTCTTCTCGCCTGGACACGCGAAATGATCTTCCTTATACAGACGTGGTATGGATGAGCACGTATGGCATTTCTCGAGAAGATATAATTTGACACGGGTTCTACAATTCGCATAAAGCCCATAAATTCTTTATTGTGCAATGTATTGCACTACACGAAATGGAGCATGTTTAACGAATGTTTCACGTTTCACATATACGATTCTTTATAAGACTCGATAATACTGTCTGTCCTCAAATATCGAGATGTGATGCAAATTTCGATAAAGAAAATCGATACAAAAAGCTCACTGGTCACCACAAGGTCTTTAAATTCTTCTAACTGATAAAGCGAAACATATTCAATTCGAACGAAATCGTAGAAATATCGTGATAAATTTGTGAACGAAATTGTATTATTGCCAATCTTTTCAGCAGAAAACAGAATCTCCCAAGATATCGATATGTTATATATTTTTCGCGCGATAATTCCATCTCTTGGAAACCACAAAATTCCGGAAGCATCTCATGTGAGATATTACATTACATAACGTGATATAACGTAAATGGATTTTATCGCGCCGGTCTGTGTAACCTGGGACAACAAACATCACGAAGGACTGAGCTAGTCTTGTCAGTCGATAGCCGCAGAGAATCGATCGTCTATCTCTTCTTGGAACGTTCCACCGAAATAAATACACATTCGATAAGCTTCACTGCATCTAATTTTTATCACACTAACATATTTTAAATTATGATAATCTGTACGTGTCATACATATATATCAAAGTTAATCTTTTATTATATCGATAATTATCAAAATTACTACATTTTTATCTTCTTCAAATAGATTCCTCAGAGTATTTCGATTATTTATCAATAATTTCTACGTAACTTTATAAAATTTTATATCACATAAGTAATATATAATTAAAATATAAAAACATTTTTATTAAGAAATTAAAGATTTTATATCTGATCTCACTTGTATGTTAAACGTTTGTTGAAGCAGCAAAGAGAAGGTTCTTAAAATACTAAAAGAGGAGGTTCGTAAGTTCAGAGATCTCTATTACAGATCGATATTCTACGAAGCGTTACTTTCAGACGATCTTTCCAGCTCCAGTAGCGCCGAGAACGGAATCGCTGAACGCGGTTGAGGTCGCGCGATTCATTCAACTTTCTATCGAGCGCCGAGCGACGCGGATGCGCGTCGATGAGGCTGCATACGTCGTCGTATAGTTGCACGCGCGGGATTACGTTGCCGGCGAGTCATTCATAAAAATAACACGGCCGGTGCACTCTACTACGAGAGACCGCCCTCGGCGTACGTACGGGCGCGTAACGCGAGACCGGGGAATGCATGCGCACACGTACGCACGCGAGGCTACGTACCGAGGTGGATAACTCGAGCTAGTAAGGGGCCGTAGAAAGTAGCTATACGAACCGACTCGAGTCAGACGAATTTTACGCTCGTCGCGCACGACGCCTTCGGCCGTCTCGGATGTTATTTTTCAACGTACGCTCACCTCACGTCGATCGTATCTGCCGATAAGGCGATTATCCATAAAAAGATGATTTTTTTCAAGGTTCGCGAACGTTTTATAAATCATGTGTTTTGACTTGTATTCCTTAATGCTGTAAATCACGCGACGGTTTCCATTAACAATGATAATGAAAGACCTGTCGTTGCGATAGTTTAACGTACTGTGTTCGGTATAATGTAAAGTCATTTTTTTTTCTACCTTTTCAACACTATTGATTATTGAGTATTAATAATCAATAGTATTTAATAATAAATACTAAATTAAAACGCAATATTTATATTAATTGTATTACAGGCATTAAATCTTTGAATATTTGTGAAATCATTGAATTTATTTAACATTTTAATAACTCTGTCCTTTCTGAATGGAGCATACGCTATATATATATATATATATAAAACTTGTTAGTTTCTAAATAAGTATAGTTTAAAAGAAGGAAATAATAATCTAAACGGTTAAACGATGTTGGATATATGCAACGGCGCTGCAATTGCTATTTTATGACGCCCCTATCTGGAAGGTACAGTTTAATTCTGTCCATAGAATTTGCATAATTTAATCGCGTCTGCGTGGACGATAAGTCATAAAATACAGCTTGTAGGATCTGGAACGTAACTTGCGTAAACGAAGTTACATCTCCATAATATTTTACGAAACGCAGAACAGGATCTTTTAAGTTCTAAATGCACCATTCATTTTGCGATTGCTAAAGAGAGGAATTTTTAGAGTTTATTACAAATGTTAAATTATTTATTAAAATGCTATTAATATTAATATGCTAAATATAATAGTTTTTAAATTATTTTACATAAAATACACGCGTAGCGAAAGTATAATAAATTCTTCAATATAAGGATCTCTTTTTCTCGGAAAAAAATCATGCACATCATGGATTCAATATAGAAGCTTCTATTGGAAAAAAAATATGTTTTTCTTCAAATGATTCAATGCTAAATGAATGTAAAAACACACGTATTTGCAATACCAAAGTGTAACTTTTTGCGTTTTGTAGTTACATATTTATAATGTTAAATTATATTGAATAAAGATCACGCGTGACGTTGTTTAGACAGACGGAAGTGCATATGCTTACAGTATTGCAAACATGCTTATAGTATTGCACACTTCGAACTTCCCACGCGGAAAGGAACCGAACGAATTACTGGATGAGAACTCGATGCAAAAACACCAATATGCATAAATAATTTCGCGAACAAATAGTCGAGGTGCACAAATAATAATTAGAACCATTCTTGAAAGCTAATAATCACGTTACGTGCATTTAGAAAATCATTGGCTTTAAATTTTCTCGACATATTTACGTTCCTTGTGACAAACATGTTTTTCTGTCGCTAAAATAGCGACGATTAATACAAATAATGCAAAAATAAGCACATAATTAAAATGATGAATTGTAAACTAATCGTCGAGATATATTGCGAGATAAAAATCCCCTTATTTGTGTACGCTTGAGTTGAATTATGCAAAAACTGTCATGTTCAAAAAGCATTGAAACGATTAAAAATGATAAATATAAAGTAGGTATATAAATATATATCTATACTTGTATATGTTTTTCTTGATAATTCTCGAAGAAGTTTTCGAGCTAAAATAGCAGAGTGTGCATCGCAAATATTATCACTTATTTGCACACACGTGCCGCATAATAATTAGACGGCTAATCCATCGTGCTGCAAATATCTTAATTCACGAGCGAAGCTCTCGTTGCCAGCCGATTCATCTGCGTGCCTAGAAAAATCGTCCCGTATAAAGTCCGCTCGCGACGATATATACCTACTAACCGCATCGACTTTCCCGGGGCAATTTTCGCGATAGCCCCGTCTTGGCAGTCGGCGGAATTTAACACGGCCCGAGCGATCGTAAAGCAGTGCTTGTCGTCACCGGGATTTTTCATGAACCCGCGCTTTCGCATCCGCAATGCGGACGAAATGCGGCACCTCGTCGAGTATCGCAGGCATCGCGGCTCTCGACGAAAAATCGCCGAACGGTCTCGTTAGCCTTAACGACTTGTAAAACGAAATTGCTGCGTTAACGACTCCACGCCAGGCTTATATCTATTCTAAGTTAACGGTTGGGTCCAGAATGGATACCTCCATCATGACAGCACTAACCGCGGTGGATGACAAAAAATCGATCTACGCAGCCAACGTGATCGTGTATCTCACAACAGATTTATGCTGTTGTCACAAATCCTACTCCATCTTTAACAAAGTGCCACCAAGACACACGCATCCGGCAATTTCGGAATATATAAGAGATACATGATGGATCGAACTGCGTGTGATTACGCAAATTTAAACGCACTCGTGCCACATCGTAATAATTAGTATTCGTTCCACAAATTAGATGTTACAAATGTCGCTTCTCTCGTCCACTTCCGACTCTCTTTCGCGACTCGTTCCACACTCGAGAATTTTCGTGCCCTCGTAAAATTTAGCTTCTCCTTTTGCTTCTCTTCTTCCTCTTCGCGAACAGGAAACTCTCGTTTCCGAGACGGAAACGCGCGCGGATATCTCGATAGAAAAAGAGACGGAGCAACGAAATATTCGCAGCAAAATACGAATGTTAAGAAATGCGATTTCTCACAATATCGCGCAATGATGTATCTGATTGTGCATTTATAAGAAAAATATTTAAAATGCAAAAGTGAAATTTGCAAAAGTGTGCGGATGATAAAAGAGATATATAACAGATTAAAAAAATATAAGACCATTTCAATCAACGCCGTTTGTACTTGAAATAAAATATTTATTCGTGTTTGTCCGTACTCATTTCCTTAATCTGGATTTGTATTTCCTTAATCTAGACATCGTGTTTTGGAGCACCCGGACACCCTTTAAGTCTAAAGGGTTTTTGAAAGCGTTTCTGATGTGTTACAAAAAATCTATAAAAATTCAGTATCGTGTCTTTAAGGTTTCAAAAAGTGTGATTTCTATATACTTACATATTCCGAAACTATTGCAATTTTTTTTTTAAGTGTTGAAACGTCAGGAGAAAACTGTAAAATATGAAAAATTGACTGTGCCTTAAAAGGTCCATGGTGTCCCCGCGCAATGTTAATGAAGCTAATATAATTTTATTAATCTCATTTGCATTTAATTTTATTTGGCTTCTTAATCTTGAACTCTAGAATAACCAAGTAATTTTTTGTTGCGATCCACATACGCACACAGATGGACACATATTGCTAACGTTATATTACTGTGACAATCGTATTGATGGATGTGAACTTTTATCGACCGACGATCTATATACAAACGTAACGGGAGAGACGGCACGTGACAATTTCTTCGCTGGCATTCGTAAATTTCGCACGACTCTCGACGACGTGTATCATGTGAGTGAAATTCCTCATATTTTTATTATAGAACTCGACTCATTTCGGCTCATTAAACAGTGTAAAATAGTTATCTAACGGAAGCGGAAGCGGAATTTATCGCGAACGTAAAATGGGACACGTGAAGCACGAGAGATATTTATTAATAAAACGGGAGACGACCGCAATGACGGAAATCGAGACATAATGACCGGGTGACACGACTACCGTCGCGGTTCCTAAATTATAACCGGTGATTCAAGACGCAGATCATTTTGGCATAGGGCTATTTAGGTACGTCGTAGATATATGGCGTGGAAATAATAAAGAATTCATTAATGGTTTGTGTCGACATAACTGTCGACGACAACGTGCGGTTTTAGCTGTATTGCCGATAATTTTGACGCAAGGGAATCTGCCAAGAAACAATATCGTTTCTCCGGATTTATTTCAATATAATTTCACCAATGACTCTAATTACTATTCTTATTTATATCTCATCTCATTTTTCACTCGCTCCTATTCATGTTTATACGTTCATTTTACCTTTACGCATATCTCTACGGTTACCGTCCAGAATCACTCATTGTTTCGCAACATTGTAACTAGTCCAGGCACCGAGATCCTCGATCACGCGAGAGAACTTAATCGGTCCACTTTATCAAAGGTGGCAGTTGCAACCGATAACGGGAAAAGCAAATCGTATCGCCTCTCACTCTCCAGCGCCCATTGCAATAGAAAAGGTGCGCGGAAGTTCGTCCGCGCGATACTGTATGCGTTCGTACGTGCGCTCACGTATGTGCAAGTGGTTGCAAAGGATCGATGGAAAGGTAGCGAGGAGGGAGGTATTTGCAATACGGCAGAAAAATCTGGCATTCCAGTGCGGCTGCTCGCGAAACGCAGTCAGTGATCCATGCATAAACGATGACGTACGAGCATTAAGCCTTTCTTACACTATTATCTCTATCTCTCTCTTTCTCTCTTTTCCTTCAATGGATCATAGAAAGTATGTCATTGTAAAAGTGACGTCATCAGCTATAATTTTAACCATAGTAGTACATTCTTTAGATTTCGCTTGTATATTAGTTACTTTCAATTTACAGAAATTCTCTCTAGGCGAGATTTACTTATATTAATTAATAAACATATTTGTTGAACATATCATATAATTTGTCTAATAGATCTTTTAAACTAATATTCATTATTTTATTTAAATTTAAATTAAAGTAGTTTTCTATGAAAATTAAAAGATTTCAGAGACTTAGACTTTTTTAAGAACTTCCAACACAACGTTGAAAATTAGGTAAATCAAAGTCAAGAATAAAGATTAGGAAGTTACTAGACAAAACCGATTTTAAATTGTATATTTTATCAAATGTATATAGATGTCTATCATTATTATCGTCCACAAATGGTAAGAGCATGATGAAATCGCATGCGATGGTTTGAAGTGACCAGAATATATACCGCGAAATATAGTATAACGCTCATTCATTCCCGAGTACGTTACAATACGGCATAGTCCACCTGATTGAGAAATATGGTGTGAACGGAACCTTACTCGAGAACTCGCCGTTACTTAACGCCGTCTGCTCTCGGGGAAAGTCTTAGACCACAGATCTGCGGTAACGTAAGGCTAAAGAAATTCTCGAATGGCCCGTTAGTACGGGCACCGGCACAGGCAAGGTTGCCGAGGGATCGACTTCCGATTTCGAAATCGTGCTGGGCACCGATCGTTTCGCGGTATTTAGGATACCGGTGGTTTCGAGCGGACGGCGGTATTTGTGTCAGACGGCCTCGCGATTTTTGACATCGCCGCCTGAAACGGCCGCGTATTAGCATACATCGGCTTCGCTGTGCTTTTACTTTTACGACAGCGAGTCTCGCGCGAACGTCAGACGAAGGTTAATCGATTCGTGACTTAATTAAAGACTAAACGTGTGGCGTAAATCTCCATAAATTCGGTAGTTTAACTGTGGAACGACGTCGTATGCATCTCTCGTGTCTTCTAGATTACGTAAAAAAAAAATCGAATTTGACCGTGAGAGGATAGATGTGCAATTACGTCAAGATTTTCTTGTTACATAAGTCGAGGGAATATTTTTGAGATATTATTAATCACAGAAAGTGCTAATTGATAAAAATCTCAATATACATCACATATATAAGTATAGTATAGTATATATTTATATTTTTATTATGTTTCTATGGAGCGTGAATTTCTATCAAAGCAACCGATCTGGCAACTGTCAAAATGAGATATCTCGCACAGTTGCAATCAATTCTGAGGTATTTATTGTCCAGAAAGTATTTCCTAATTTGCTTTCCTATTTATGAGCGAGTCGGCGTAGCAGAACCGCGGATAAATTAATAATGCGGAAAGTGCTATTGGAGAAATGACAGTTCTGCCGTGACAGTAGCTGCCGGTCGACACTTCCGCTCTGCCGCTTTTAAAGCCACTACTTCAGTGAATATTTCCGTTGAGGTAACACCGCGTAGCCTAGAATCAAAGTTTCTATCCGTTTTTATCCGAATTCGCCGCTGATTACATATTAGATCCAATAAATTTGCACGCCGTGCAATCAACATCATCGTCTCGTAATTAGCCAGCTGTAGTTTCACGAAATGTTGTTCATTCAAAGCACGCATGATTTAACATCTCGTTGCGAAACTGTGACACCGGTTGAGAAGACTGTAATTCCGAGAGGCAGTCAGAATAAATAGATACAACGCGAAAAAAAGTATATTGCACGAAATTAATAGAAACGTTTGCGTATAATTTACCTACTTTCTACATATAATTTTTATCTTCTGTTTTTTTTACCTATGCGTTTGCTACAATCATATTAGAAATAATGGTCGTTATTGACCGATTCTTATTTTATTTTTGACTAAACATTCCTTCCTCATCCTCAGAGCTCGGATTAGTTTAGCCGAGCGATATTTTCTGTGATCTCTGTCATGAGAAGCCTTGGATAGCGATTTCTTTCGAAAGAGTAGGCGGGAACGAAGTATCTGCGGCGCTGAAAGCGGCACCATCGATTATCCTGACCTATCGGAGGCGACGATAAACCAGACCGGGCCGCGTTCGAAGGCGATAAACTTTATCGTTTATCAAGGAAAACGAGCGGCGCTGCTGAGAGCGACGATACAGTTATTCCTCAGTCAAGTTCCAGACTCGAAAACGGACGGGCGATACCCCGGCCGGCCTCGTCCTGAGTTAACCCGAAACAGCTTGCGAGAACAAGTTGACGGCGACGAATCAGATAAAATGAGTCGCGTCGAATGCAATCCCCCCCCCCCCCAACAAATTAATATGTTGACGCTCCCGCGCGTTTCCGTCGTAAACGGCGATAATTCCTGTCCTTCGAATTTTTCTATCGCACCCGTAAAAATAAAACATTTATCACAATGCGCTGAATATGGGCGCCGTCGATTAGCGGGATGCTTTTAAGACATCGATAAAGCGAACCCCGTGGTGCACCGAGCACAATAAACTTTAACTACGCACGACGTGATAGCGTTTTATGATCAACAGTGATTACGCGAATACCTTTTTTTTTACTTAAATCAACGATCGAGCCGAAGATTTATTCATTATATTAATTCTTGTCACGTAAAAAAAAAATCAGAAATTCTTGCGCAAACATTTCAAATTTTCAGCAAACGGTAGATTCTTAATTACAAAGATAATATTAATCCGAAGATAGCAAGAATCTGAGGATACTGATAACAAGATTATATTACACACGAATAGAATTGTACACCTATTTTTATTAGACTGATAATACGGTTTTAAAGTTCGACCTTATAAAAATCAGCAGAACATTTTGCGTAAAAGATCCTCGTAAAAAAGAAGGATGTTTTACGATTGATATACTAAAAGTCGCTTTAGGCAATAATTAAATAGAAATGATTATAGATTTCGAACGACATTCAACGGGAAGTTGTACACGAAAAGTTTATGGAAGAATCAAATGTAAATTTCATTTACTTTAATCTATTTCATAAATCCATAAAGAAAATAGGTCTATATTTTTATGTCACCTTAAAATTATGCACGAAAATCAGTATACGTTAATCTCTCGTTTTGTTATTCACTAGTTTCTACGGTTATTTTGTCTAAACGCTCGTCATGAAATTTATACTCAAAGGCAAGACGAATCGAGAAGCAATAAAATATACTGACAGAGACAAATTGCGAGAAGTAATGGTCTGGGAAACACGATGGTAAGTTCAAACAGGAGGCGTAGTTCCGTCGTTATTTTGGTAATACATCATACGGTCTGTCTGTGACAGTGGTAGAGTGATATCGATCGCTGACGTATCGAAGTTTAATCTATCGAAAGAACGCGGTCACGCACGTCGAGCATACCTTATTGCAGCGCAGCCACAAGATAATGGAATTTGGATATCTCAGAGGTCCCCCTAATCCGCAGCCACCGGCGTTGCGTTGGGCTTTCAGAAGCTCGGAATGGGTTTTTCCATGCTGATGGAAAATCTCCAAAGATCTGTAACAGATTCGAAAAAGACCTTCATCAATCCGCGAATCTTAACTTATCTTTTTCATGATATGTTAGAGATATCACGTATAGATTCATATTTAAATCTGGATCTTTTGTATAAGTGCAAATGACATTGACATTAGTCACATCTTTTCCGTGGTCATATCTTTCCTTAACTTCCGTAAAGAAAAAAATCAAATTTTGTGTCATCATAGTCGAATTAATCAAAGCATAAAAATTAGCATACGTCAATATATTCTTATCATTGACTTATATTACTAGCTATTTGCCGAAGCAAAAAATATTTATAATGAAAAATGTATTCATATTATCGATGGACACAAGAATATAATTAAATCACGGAAATTATAGAGAATGATATCATAGGCATGTACGATATTGATGGACATGAATTGTATTATACGGATACAATACGCTATTCATCGTCTTGTGCATTCTCGTAAACTTGTCACTCGTAGAAAGGGATGACTATAATAGTCGTCTATTTTACACGTTCGATAATATTAAACTTCGCGATATTCAAGACTGGCTTTCGACGACATTTTCGTCACCGGAGAGAGATAGAGGGAGGGAGAGAAAAAGGAATTTTTCGTAATTAGCAAGTGCCTTGACGTCTCTCGGCCAGATGCCTAAGGTGATCGAACTCGCGTCTCGAAGATTTATGTTGAGTGACGAGTGACCGCACGGAAACATTCCGCAATTTAAAGAGAAAGATCGCGAGCAGTCGCCTACCTCGTGAAAGCGCGAACCGCATTATTAAAGGGTCGTTCGTCAAACGATCGGGGAGACTGGAATAGTGCTGGATAATTAGCGCGCGTCGTTTCGCGCTCGTTAATTACACGGCGTATTACGCCCTGTAACATCGTGATTCTTATCTCGACGTTAAAATAAAATCCAGCATCAAATTAGCAACGAACACTCGTCTATTAGTACGCATTAAACAGTCTCCAGGAATCTCGGTGTCTCGATAAATGCCGAGGTCCCGTATGTGCGACACAAACTAATTATGACTTCCGATCTTGACTCGTGTTATCGCTCATGCGTGCATGTGATTGTAATGTTGTCGTGAGAAATACGACTATTTATGCAAACATAATGCGTTGCGCGATTCTTCTCTCGCTCAAGCTGCATCCTATCTGCGAAAGGAGCGAGAAAGATTGAATGAAAACGTGCATGCGGTAGGGCATGACAAATCTCTGACGAGTGTCGCCGCGCCGTGCCGTATATGTATAAATACATGCATTGACGCGAGCCGGCCGGTGCAGCGGTGATGGAAACAAAAGTCTCTATAAGCCTGGCCAAAGCTATCTTCAGAATTAACGATCGTGTCCCGGCTTCCCCCGATCGACGACGAGGGTCGCCTAATTCTGTGACTGGGTCGTCGCCGGCGTCGTCGAGTAAACGGATCTCGGGAGAGGTGTCTAAAGACTGGCTTCAACACGGGCGAACTTGTCGACGACATCGGGTCTGAGTGTCGCTTTCTATTTCCGTGACGGTCGTCAGCGCCTCCTTCTAAGCAAGTCCGACGAGAGGCGGGGACAAAGGGGGGAAAAAAGATGAAAATTAGACGCAGGGCGGTGCAACGTTCTGTCCGGAGGAAACGGCGCCGCAGACGAGGTAAACGACCGAACGTCTCTGGCAATTGAGCGAAAGATATTGGCCTAGGTTAGGCTATAGGGCAAAGATATGTGACAGATGCTCTTTCAAAGAGTTCATAGATTTTAGGTCATTTTTTATCGCTTTAGATCATTTTTTAAATCGCTTTATCTCAGATTATCGTAAGTTTAAATGAGACAGTTAGGATCGTCAGATAAATAATATATAAATATCCATGATTTTGTAATGAAATTAATTTCATTGAAAATAATATTTCATAATTATTAGAAAATTACTTTAAAAAAATTACTATTTTTAATTTTTTATGTAAAAAAAATATTTGTTATATCTGATAGTTCAATCAGTTCGTGTTCAATCACACCAAATACGATTCGTTAAAAAATGTATGCATCACTGGTCTGTGAAGAGATAATTTAAATTGAATGAATATTTGAAACATTTATTCTTGAAAACAATCCTCGATGGTAAAAGTTTTTATCAAAAATAAAAACTACTCTCGATTCTGTAATCTCCAATTTGTACAGAATCATATTGAGAATCTTCTTCCAGAGAAGGCAATTTTGCAATAAAAACACACAGTTTTTAAGTTTTTTTAAAGAATCTCCACGAAACATACAGTTGTATATATAAGGAACTTTACGTTTATGTAAAGAGCTCTCCTGACAATTAAAAATCTTCTCGCGGAGTTCCTTCACGCAAGACAATTTAAAGTTTTCCAGCCACTTCGCCGCTTCCATCTCACTGTTTGCATACCGTATACACGCCCGGCATTAGTACGCAGATCTGCTAAAGAATTTCAATGAAAAGAGTTGAAGCAACGCGTTAAAGAGCCTCACGTGTGAATTGCGGCTGTTCTCGAATCGCGCCGTCTTCCCTCGCGACGTGTGGTGTGGAAACGCGGAACCAAACGATCGAAGTTATGCAAGTGCAATGTCGCACTTCGTGTCGCGCGTTTCTGATAGTCTGGTAGGCGAAATCCGACCGCCCGCGGGAATCCGCTATCGTTGAGGAAACGGAGATCGTTGGAGATCGGAATTTTTTTTTTTTCGGAATGTTCAAAACGCTGATGGAATCAAGAATAATATATATACTTCTCACAAAAATGAAATTACAATTTGAGGAAGCATCGAGAAACGCAATAAATAACGACGATAAAAATGTTGTTTCGCTAATTACAAGTCTCAAACGTGGATCGTGCGATCGGACGCTTGCCGGGTGTGAGAATCCGAAGCGTGTGCTAATCCTATTCTTGGAATTTATACGAGAAGCGAGCGCGCCGGTTCGCAATCAAAGCCCTAAACGTCTAAACATCCGGCACAGTATCTCCGGCGTTAATTAATCCGACGCTTTCATCAAGCCGTCGCGATTATTGGGTCCACCCACCCACTTATCAGTCACGGGCTACGTCACGTTTAATGGCATAGCTTATAAAATAATGTCGTAGCTTCTTCGAAAAGCGCGAATGCGGACGAGTCTTTCATGCCAATCAACTTTACGACATTTTGTATCATCAGGGTTTGAGAGAGTCGTAAATATTCTCTGACATGCAATGAATGTATTTTACGATAATTAACGAGATAGTAACTCTCGTAAATGCTCTTTCGTTACATAATAAAATGATAGTGTCATACGACGCACGCTGGTATCTTGAA
The DNA here is from genome assembly GCF_030848805.1 of Temnothorax longispinosus. Lineage (NCBI taxonomy): Eukaryota > Metazoa > Arthropoda > Insecta > Hymenoptera > Formicidae > Temnothorax > Temnothorax longispinosus. The sequence goes on from NC_092369.1 coordinate 6,155,467, forward strand.
ACCATTGAATAACCGTTGATACTTTTTCACGCTTAATGATACCGCTTTATGCGAAATAGTATGAATATTGTATAAAATTATCGTAATATAGAATAATTAACAAGCCTGTCTTTTGTTAATATTCATACATCCTTTCTGAGCCATGAAAGTCAATAATATTATTTTACCAGTCATTTAATTATACTTAAGAGATATGACACAGATTATTCGAGTATTCTAGTTTTAATTGGGACATTAATTATTCTAAAACATTTGCGGTTAAAACACTGGCGTTCCTAAATGGAAGTTTCTATTTAGAAATCAGATTTCAAAATTAAAGAGTGTGAAGAGTGCGTTACGTATAAGAGGAAATACTAAATTTCGTTAAAAATTAATTGTTTTTTTTTTTTAGTAAGTTTTACTCGATATATGTATTGCCCTAAGCATTTCCATTTTAATTACATAACAGCGGATTGCACTGAATCTCTTGTGACTGATGCTGCAGTTCTCAATTCAATTATTCGGCATAGCTATAGTCTCGAGAGTCGCTGAAGCGAAAAGCTACGGGGCAGATCTCAGAAATCGTCCTGTCGATCGTGCGGAACGCCTCGATGACTCTCGAAGACAGTCCTCGCCAAATACGAAATTCCGTGTGCGACGTTGAGGTGGAACGCAGAAATCTTAGTTCGGTTCATCAGCCGTATCATTGAAGCGAATACATTCCTAATCTGTTGAATGTGAAGTCACTCGGATAAAGATAGACATTTGACGAGGTCTTCACTTAGCAATCTCCATTTTAATTAAGCCGATTCATTACGAAACATCGCAGATATCGGTATCGCGATACATTCGTGACTTTATCGTCAAGTATTGCGTGGTCCAAACTCTCGGAAAAAATTGTATGTCAAAGAGACGTTAAAACAAAATATCTTACAGTGTTTTAAAAAGAGATGTTAAGCACATTTCTTAAACACCGAGCCGGAGCTCTAAATTGACACACGTCGAGATATTAACAGAGATAGCGCATTTTTAATTTCGGATTAAACCTGTTGAACCTGCATATCTAATCTGCTAGGATGCAACATCCCGACGTTAAGACCCAAAGATGATCGTCTGGCTAAAAGATATTGGCGGGAAGAGAACGCGGGAAGAAAAAACAGGTATCTATACTCTGAACGATCCCGTTCCGATTCCGATCCGCATCGCAGCTTCGATTCGCCGTTTCTTATGTCTCCCTCTTTTCTCCGAGAACCGCAAATCGTCCGATACCGATTGTGCAATTCTCAGCGGCGCGTAATCAACGGGAATTGGAAAAGACGGCGAGCGGCGAATGGAAAAGGCGACTTTCTCCCGGGACAAGACAATTTTAAAGACACCTTCGTGGCGCGTCACTCCCACGAGACGCGATTCCACATCTCGATGGTTATTTTGTTACCTCAAGTGGAAACCGTCAATCTGAAACGCGCAACGCGAACTAACAAAATCAACTCTCGTATATCAATACATTTCTGGCATTTAAAATGCTCTTTTTTTGATAATTCGCAAACTTAAAAATAGAAAAGAGAAGATTCAAATTTCATGATGTTCATCTGAGCGTATCTGAGGGACAGTTAAAATTCCAGTCGATCCAATTCCAATACTATCACAATTTATCGAGGGATAGAGTGTCAATTGTTCGTGTCTGAAACAATATCCGTGTTGTCACCGAGATATTCGCATGCCATCGAGCAAGGCACGCGCGTGTGGCTTGGTCCATTATCTATTATTTATTTTATTCATATCAAGAAACACGATAGTACATATCATTGACGCGACGACACTCTCGGGTCTGGCTCCGTTCCACTCCTTCGCGTTTGCGCTCGTCGCTCCGATTCCCGACCCACGTCTAGCGTGTTTAGAGTGGTCTATGCCTCGCGAACGCGGTTTTACTTTGCACAACGTATTTAGGACGGTGGAATGAGGTCAGCGTAAATCCTAGCGATACCGAATGCCGACAAGCGGGCGCGCGGGCGCGCGCTGCGAACGACTCCGCAGCAGTTCACCCGGTGCGCGCGATTCGTTATGTCGTACTTTCCCCTACGTTAGATTTCTCGACCCGCCACCATCGTGCTCGCCGCCGCCGCGCGAGATATAATGCGGTTAACGCGAAATATGCAAGGAGAACGTACGCTGCCAAGAGATAATGCGAGATTAGAATTTTACGAGTCGTTCCGCGCGGCAAAAGACCACTTTCCACTCGCATTTTCGTTCGTAAGCGAGTCGAGCCGTTGCCATAAATCCTACCGCGCGCCGTGCCGACCATAAGATATGTACACGAGGGCTATATACACGCGTGGTAGATAGTAATATTCTTACTACTATTTGCGATTTCTCTTTGCGCTTCGATAATTAAAGGATTGAAGGTCTAAACGTTTGACAGAAGCTTCAAAAAAGGAAAGCGTATCGTTTAGAGAGATTTGATATCGGCTATGGCAAACAATACATTTACTGCACTTGTCATAATCTTTTAAATGTTACATGATTCAATAATAAAAATAAAAAAATTAAATTTTTTATTACAACTCTGTTTAATGACACTAACAAAAGCATTAGGTACAATGCATCTTCAAACACTTCTTATTGTATAATTTTTTACTCAAGAATTTTTATCTCAGTCCAAGTAATTTTAAATTTCCTATTCTTTTCTTTATTTTTATTATAATATGTAACTAAATAAAAGTTTCTAGAATATAATTATTGTATAGTTTTCTTAGAAAGTTAATTTCATATCTTATTGGTGTTGAAATGTTTGTTAATATGTAATAAAATTAGCATCTTTCCTTCTATCTATGCTTTGCAACGGTTAACATTTGCAACACTACGAAAAAAGCATGGTTCTCGAGCACTTTGCACTTTATTGCAGCCAACGTTCCAGTTATCGATAATTACATGATGCTGATATTATCCTGGCGGCGATGAAAATCTCGTATGATCTACGTTGAAACACGATCGAAATCTCCGTTACAGTGAATGCATCAATTAACTAATACCTATTCCGAAAGTTTTTGATTTATTGAAAAATAATATTTTTAATATAGACATGTAATTAGGCACGCGCTTTACATTAATTTTTCGAAAATACAAGAAAGTCAGATCATGAGCCGAATATAATTGAATATGTTTTTCTCAAAATATTGCATTGATTGCAAGTATAAATAAGAATTATATAAAAGATAGGCTATTTTATACTCAAAGAAAAAGTTCAGAAGCAGACAAAATCAGGCATTTCGTCGAACAAAGATCTTCGCCGAGATAGTCCATTCCAAGTGGCAATGACAGCAGTACCTGCTGCTTGGCCAAGGTTGTGCCAAGACTGGAGAGCTTTAGGCACAGAGAGATAGAAATAGACGAATAGAGCGAGATAGAGGGAAAGAGATAGAGAAAAGGAGAAAGGGGGAGTCATGGGTAAAATCTATCTCTCGGCGGAGAGTCCTGGAACGATGCCAAAGAGAGCGGGCAGACTTTAGTCATCCCGCAGGAGTCTCGCCTCGCGACGGACTGAAGTAGGAAGAAGCGCGCGAGAAGCGGCAAAGGCGAGGCTACGACCGTCGGCTAATAAAAGACAAGCGTAACGTAATTCCACCCGCGCTCCAATAATAGTACCGTCGTTTAACGGTGCTTCCGACGTCGGCGTTCCCGCGCCGGCAACCAGGACTATTCTCATCGTCGTACGCGCACGATTATTCGGGAATTCGGCAAACCGCGAGCGTCTCGCCCGCGCGAGAAAACGGAGAATTTGGAGAGGATTAGTAAATCAATCAGAATCGCAAGATGAGATGGTTTATGATTGTGTTACTCGATTGAACAAAATGTATCTATTTCTTGTAAGAGGTCAATTTTGACGTCACAAGTGTAGTCTATTTTTTTTCTAAGAATAACGGCAGATTTTGATCGATAATCAATCCGCGAAATTTTTCAGAAGATTCGCTTCGCTATCAGTTTTCTAAAAATTACGCGAACGATTCAAAATACTACGAAATTCTTTAATTGGTGCATTAACGCTCGCGCGCGCCTCCAGTGCGAGCTACTTCCAATTATTAACATCGACAACCGGCAATTCGAAATCAAACAAGGTACAGGCCACCTGTTCATATTTAGGCCTCGGTGCTAATAAACGCTCAAGTTAGTGCTCGGGGAGACTCGCAGAGATCCCGGTCTCTCGCTCTTTTCTCGAGGTAGGTAGATACATCCACTTAGGAGGCACCGGGCATCGTTGGTGTGAACACAGGTGTTTAGCGTTCTTGTCCCTATATCGCGGCGCGAAGAGACGATGTGGGAAAAATGGGAAGGGAATCGAGGTAAGACTTATCGGGCATAAACCGAACCGACGTAAAACTCGGTGGCGCGGCCGAGATACGGAGCGTAGGAAACAGTCGCGGCCGCGCGATAGCGAAATAATTGTTTTTCTGCATGAAACGCGTGAAAGTCAGCGCGCAAGATGATAAAATACGCCTAATAAGGTGTATACCGCGCCGGCAACGTGCATTATCGCGGTGTGCGGCGATCGGCTCGATCCCGCCGCTCGGCAATAAACTCGTTATCCCATTACGCTTAAGGGTAAAGGTAAACGTAATAAAGATAGAGTACACAATGTAACGGAGGACGATGTAAGAGTACGATGACAGAGCGTGTGATCGATAGAATTTCGTGAATGGCTGTAAGCAAACCAGCATTCGATTCGTCATTCATCTTTTTCGGGTTAAATAAACATGGAAATGATTAATTTCGATAACTTTATTAAAATTGCTTTACGTTCATTCACATCGCATTTATGATAAACCATATTTATGTTATTTATAAAATATGCTCCTTGTGAAACGAACATCGTGGGAATTTTAAAAAACTTTTTTGGAGTCGTTGAGAAAGAGAGAGAGAAAGTAAGACTGGAATTCTCTTACTTTTCTTACTCGAAAAGTAACGTTTACATTATCGCAAACATAATTCAAAAGAAATGAAGACGGATCAAAAATTACGCGCCGAATAAATTTAAGCAGACAGGCAATATTTGTCATCTGACCGCAAGATTACACGAAATATGTAAAACGGACGGATAAATTTTCTGGCCACATTATTTGTCAAGTCTACTTAACAAGCAAATTCACTCGGTTGTTTTATAAATTGCGCCCAATGATATATGGACAGCGATTACCGTCACATAAAGGGACTGGCAGAAAGACATTAATATCATATATTTCGTCGGAAATATCTTTAAAGAGAAATAACATTCCTCGTGATAATATTCCATAAGAATGTACATATAATTTCTAATACGGAGATTATATATTTTTTAAATTAAATAACATTCTCTTCATACTGCCACACTTTTATGTAATTTTTCGCTCATGTTCGGTTAAATATATAGCAATCTTATTTAAAAGTTACTGCTTGGAATATTTGTAGAGCAAATAGAAAAGATTTGTGATGGTCGATAAAATGTCTAAATTCTACAGCGCGAATAATCAGGCAATAACGTCTGGTAATTTAAAACGAATAAATTTTCAAATATTGAAGGCTAACACCTTAATCACGTTTCTCCTTCAAAATTCTTTGCCTGTAGAATAACGTGCCGTTTGCACGATGTAATTACATAATTGATAGATCTGCGATACAGGCATAACTAGACTGTCACGGTGAATTTAAATGGACCAGAAATAGAACGCGTGTCGACCAACTGGAATTATTGGAATTATTTCACTGGAGATACTTGAAAGTCCGGCTTTATGTGTCAGTCGTGGAGTGCACGGCTGTTACGCGTGCTTATTCACGTTAAATGACTATCCGAAAACTATTTGGTTTCATTTAATAATGAGCTGACGCAACTCGTAATGAGTATATATAAGAATCATAGATTTATGATGAAAACCGCTCGCCGCTTAGAAGGCTTATTTTTGCATACTTTGAATTTATGAAGTCGATAATTATGTTCAGTCAATAAAAAGGCCTAAATAAGGTTAGATCTCTAATATTTAAGTGTTATATACGCAATGATATCTGAATTTTTCAATAATCTTCCGATGTATTTAATATTTATTATACACATAAGCGTCGATGATTAAATATTTAACTGTGTCGTTGACATGTATGTCAAATTATTCGAGTTCTCCACAAGAAACTGGCCAACATATGGTATTTATATTGAACATGCTGTATCACATTTCATCATCTTTTAACCACAACCGTAATACAATATTCGGCAGATCGAAGTCCCTTGATGTTAAAATAGGTCATGAGAAAATTAACTTTCTTTCAATTTGGTGGCACTGGGGAAATCCAATTTAAAGGCAGTCTGACAAATATTTGTACAATTAAAAATCAACCCTTTTCAACAATTCGACAGTTCGGACAAAACAAATGTTCTAATGAAATTAAATATAATACCCTTTAATTTCTTTCCAACCTAGATTGAGTTTATAAAATGTAAAATAAGCATAAGGTTATAACACAATGTAAGTCATTAGAAATTAATGCAACAAAAGAGGAACAAGATATAAAGGATGCAATATTCGTAATTCTGCAAGCTATTGAACTTTATAAAAAGTGAAATTCGTGACCATAAAATATAATATCACTCAATTTCGCTTTTTCTTTTTGATGAATTTATGATATTGCAAGCTGTCCAGAAGTTTAATTACAAGATGCGATCGCGTATTTTGTTACATTCGAGACTCGCTATCGGTGCATACGGATATCGTGCGGGAATTTCGTTAAGAAGTCGACGCGAAATTATCGATCCAGCTATATTTCTTAAATTAATGCGACTCGGTAACGCAACTTTTTCTGCCGAATTCCATTTTCTTTTCTCGACCGCTTGAGCTTGATCGACGAGTCGTTCCCCGCAGTTGATCTTTCGATCACGAATCGTAATTATCGCATACTCGGATCGTTATGGAATTTATCAGTGAGAACACGCCCTACCGGAACGTTACGTAACGGTGCAGCACCGGGAGGCCCCATGGTGTGTTTCTTGCGGAACAGGCGCTTTAAGTAGTCTGTTCGTTGTGCGTCATACGTGTACGCACGTGTCGCTCGTTGTACCACCCACCTTTCTTAATGTTACATTTTCCTCGTGCCTTGTTACGATCGCCCCGATAATAATTTACATCGGCAATAACTTATATGGCATTTTTCATGAAATGCGACAAATACACGTGCATAATTTTCCCACAAGTGATGCTACACTTAACAGTTCGTGTAATTTCTCTCGTTTTACGCATACGCGAATTCTTTATCCGCGTGCAATCTTCAAAAGTTTAGAAGAATGAAGCTTTAGCAAGCATTCAATATCACTGATAATGAGATAACGCAACAAAGTATTATTGTTATGCTAAATCGTTAAAACAGATGAAATTCACGCAAGGCTATTACAGCTATCTTTACCGATGAAACAGATATCGGCGTACTGGCGGCAATATAAATTATTTCCAATAATTTCGCGATTTCATAATATTACGTATTATTATTACGCCGTATGAATCTAGATTTCTTGTCTACTATTCAATGGAAAGTGCAGGTTGCACAAGAAAAGAAGGTTAAACCAATTTTCTTGAAATGGTCTTCCCCATACAATCTTTCTTATATTTCTGAATCGATTTATCGAAGCATAAAAGATCATTCGCATGTTGAACTTAAACCGAATTGATATAAACTGGCGTCTTTGCGTATACTTCTATTCTTTTGCATAAAAAAAAAGGAACAAGCTATCGTGCAATTTCAGCGATCTCGCGTGAAAATATACTTTCTATCTTTCTCGCAAAAGAAAGATACGATCACCTGAATAAGACTTATGTCATAACCTTTGTTATTCCCTTCATTTTCCAAACGATCAAAGGTAGGCAAACAATAGTTCGCGATACGACTCGATGTGTGAGCGATTATGATCGACGAAGAATACTGTTTGACCCGAATATGGCAGGAGCGTATTTGTGGGTGTTTAACTTAATGTGATGATGTACGATCCATTAACTCGATTATTAACGACAGGCCGAAGTCTCGAAGAAGCTGTCGGGGTGGTTGGACCGTGAGGAGCCATCAGAGGATTAGAGTGGCGGCGACACTTGGCAAAGATTCAAACAGTGATTGCAGGTCTCTGTCTCAGCGGCGCGCGCTCGGAATATTTCGTCCTCGCGTTCCTCGAACAATTCGGACCTTCTATTCCTCTTTCAAAGCGAGTCCAGTTCCTCCCCCTTTTTTTATTTACTACAACGGCTCCTAGTCGTGACTCTGAGTGCATCGCCGACAGAACGGTGAAATATTCGATGCAGATTTGTATCGTGAAAAAGCGCGGAGAGAAAACTTGTGCATTTCGGTATTGCTTATAAGAAAATAGCAAAAGATTCGGAGATATCGAAAAGATTGGAGAACTTGCATAAAATTTCCTGAAAAAAACTTTGTAGTGAAACAGATGATGTAGAGAGAAGAATGTTAGAAAAAATAGTTATTTGAGATAATATTTAATACGCGCGTTGCTTAAATATTCCGTGTGTTATTTTAAGATCCTATACAAAAAATATTCTTAAAAGAGATTAAGAGGGAGAAGAGAGCATGACAAGCTTAATGTATTTAAAAAAAAATTAAACTAAATTATTAAAATACTAATAGCAATTCAGACAATAAAAATTAAATGGTGTGTGTATTTACCAATAATTACTCTTGAACTCAATGTAATATTAATTTATTACCGGTTATTTTTTTATTGGAATTGTATATTTTAATGATGCGAGAGATACTCGAGCCACCCGTGGCACAAAATTTCTCGGCCGACGAGTTTAAAGTGAAGTGTATAATCTTTTTTTTCGCAAAGTCAACCTAAACTATACCTGTTTAATTACTTCGGAACTCCGTGCGTTCCGAGGATCCACCGATCCCCGGCGGCTGCGTGACGGCGGTATCTTCTCCTGGACGAAGTGGAAGTATGATCGAAATTTGTTTCGCGCGCGCCGAACCGGAGATCGAGGGAGAATGAAAAGAAGAAAGAGAAAGAGGGAGATAGGCTGGCGGGGAGCGAGGGGGAGATGGAAAAGGAGCGTGAAAGGATCACTGGGCGTGTCCAGACAGATCGAGTCGAAAACCCGCTGCTTTATTAAAGCGGCGGGGTCAATGGTGGTACACCAGCCACGATAAAGACACGACATTCCCTTTACTACTCGCCTCTTAAGCCACTATCGCGCGATGAAGAACCGTGTTCATTAAAATGGAGTGTGGAACAACTTTTGGGAGATTTTCGCGAAGTACGCTATAATTTGCAGCTATTCCTCGTCCAATATAGTAAATTTTGAAATATTCACGTGGAACTGTCGTAATTAAGTTCTAACATCAGAAAGTGAGCCCCTAAGAGCGTTAAACTTTGCTTTAATAAATATAGCAATTATTTAAAAAAAAAATTCTGAGAAATAATTATGCATAGATACTGAACATATAAAAGAAATATTAAGTAATCTTTATATTTGCCATTGAAAATTAGAAGATATTTTGTGATAATTATAGCAATAGACATTCTCAAATACTCCACGTTGCAACTGTTCACAATAAGTTAAGAATGTGAAACTACATCCGCGTGCACGCAAGATAACATCGATCGTGATGTCATTGTAGAACACCAGGTGAATTCGAGAGAAGAAGATAACCGCGAAGGGATCTCGCGAAACACAAAAGCCAAGCAGATTTCAAATAAATTTCAGACGTTAAAGGGGCGAAGAGGCGTTGCTTTATCAGCGCCACGTACGCGAAGCCTATATGGAATCGCACTCCGCGTTGGCCACTAATCAAATACCGCGATCTACATAATTTGTTTAGGAGCAGTCATAAATCATTGCGCGCGCGCGAGCAGTTTATCTCGAGTGCTGATTCAGTGAAATTAGTATTATCGCGAACCGGCTGCGTTCTTTCTTCCTCCCGTTACTTCGTGCGCGCGCCGAGCGGAAAAGAAATTTTACATCCTGATGCCGTCGCCGCCGCCACGACCGCGGAATAATTCAGAAACGCGAATTGCAAAATTGGATCACGCATGCACGACTGACAGCTATCCTCCGAGATATTTTCTTAAACGTCAATTATATCGGGACGAGATATCTCTCGCGCATATTTGCCTTACGTCGAGTACAAAGTACCTGGTGATTTAATGTTTCTCCGAATGCTATATGTTATAAATCTCATCGTCACTCTGAAAGTGGCTAACACGTAACAAGAGGCGTGTATCGTTATTTAATCACATTCGTCCTCGCATCCATTCTTTTTGCGAAGAAATTCAGCAAGAAATGAAATAAGACTATTCGGGGAGCAGATTGGGGTGCACGAAGCCCTGAATTTGATAAGAAGTCGACGCATGGATAAGAACTTGACGCTTGGATTCATTACGAGGCATAATTATATACTCGAGAAAGAAAGATGTATATTATAAAGCCGTGCCTCTTTGCACTTTATTTTTCAGAATAAATTAACTTAACGTCTTAATAGAAGACCTTATTTCCATAACGCATGCAAAGATGCAACAAAATATTATCCGATTAATCTCCTTTTTATAAATACCGTTCACTTATTTCTGCAACTATTTTGTGTAATTATGTAATACAAAAAGATATTTATACTAGAAACATACGAGATACTAAATTACGCCACCAAGCTTATGAAAAGTCTTTGGCGGCGGTTTCGTGGCTTGGTATATGCGGATCAGAGAAACCGTGCCGACCATACGCCTGCTAAATTAAGCCTGATTTACAGCTTTTACTTCGCGAAAATTCTCTCTTCCTATCCGTACTCGGTGTAACCGCAACTTCGCCCGACTGTCCTGTGATTTATGAGGAAACCCTGTGTCCTCGAAGTGCGTAACATTGAAACGCTTTCTACAGTGTTACAAACAGAAGGGTACTGTTATCGATACTTTGTGGAAGGTGGTGAATTTAAGGGGGAGAAGTCGGGGGAACAGCGCGCTAACCGAACGCTTAGGTACAATGTTAGGAATGTTCTATATCAATTTACGGGCTGCACTGTTAATTCAGTCACTCCTTTTCTGTCTGCGGCAATTATAGTTAATATAAGAAAGAAAAATGTACATTTCTCTTGTTTTTCTAAACAAAATTAAGCTCCATTAAAATTGCAATTAAAATATTATTTAAGAAATGTATAATTTAGTATTTAAAACTTTTTATTTATCTCATTATCAAACGTATTGAATTGCTGTAGTCCCTGCCCATTTATCAATTCACGTTTCATCATTTACAATTACTTTCAAATAATAATTTAAAAATTCTCCTGCTACAGATAGAAATCCTATTTTCGACAAGTATAATTTCTACATTGTTAACGTTTTAACATCTGCGATAAGAGAAGATCGATTGCAAGCGCCAAAAATACTCGACCAGAAGAAAGGAATAGGAGACTCTGGCACACGCAAAATTCCTGTCACGCGATATCAATAGCTCGCAATTTTTACGCTCGGTAAAACGAGTAATCGTAGCTCAAGTCGCTCCACGTGATTCACGTGTGTGTTTACGCAACACAGCGGAGAAGACAATATTATCGGCGTGTCGCAGAAGTCGAAGAAAGGAACGAAAACACCCGGTGTTCCTCGTGTTCATGGGAAGGGCACGTTTTATCGACATCGGTATTGTGCGTGCCAAGCACGGAGCGTACGATGACATGCGTATGCGTGCTATGTCAACCTGACACGATTTAAATCATTATCATGTGCGAACGCGAATGAGATTCTCTTGAAACTTTACCTCAAGGATTCTCGAAATAGGTATATTGAGTTGAGTGCATTATGTCAAGATTAGAAGCCTTGAAACGCAGTGGAAAATATTTGCAGATTCGAAGACACCTATTGAGAGAAGTGCTGCATTGCCGACACGAAAAAGCCTTAAGGAAAAGTGGAATGACGAATGACATTATAAAGATTGACGGTGGAGTCTGCACGAAGATCATATTACTCAATAATAAAATCCAATCATAAAATCAGTACACGACGCGATTGATCATGTGTAAAGAAGTGACGGCTGGAAGCTAGGCTAAGTAAACACTTGTTACTCCATGCTCGGAAAGCGCAGCGAGTAAACACAATTTGAAACGTCTATGTCGAGCAAGGTGACTGGATAAAGAAAAAAAAAGGTACGACAGCTGGCAACGCGTGGTCCTTGCCCGACCTAGCCCAACCCGATCCAAAATATTCTATAGAGTTCGACGTCTTTTCACGTATGAGACGAAAGTGCGCGGGGATAGCTATCGCGGAAGAAAAAGGTTGCTTCCGAGGCACAGCTGGCGTTGGTGGCCATATTGTGAAAGCGTAACAGTTGTCCAAAAGACGTGCCTGCTCTGCTTTGCTCTGCCCCGCCTTATACCCTGCCCTAATTGGCCATTGTCGATCATTTTGCACGGCGACGTCGCATTCATGCCGAGGAAACTCGACGATTGTGAACGATCTGCGGGAGCTGGACACGCAAATCTTACGGAAGCTAAAGTCAGGTCAGAGGGACTGCAGGAAAATGCATCACTCCACCGCCTTGACATTCATTGATGATGTTAGTCGCAGCGTGGTACGCAAGAAACCGTTAATCATAATTAATCACAAGCATGACGGATACATGAAATAGTTTCAATTATCGTGGTGGGTTATACGGAAAAAGAATTGCTTGGTTTGATTAATGACAATCGCGTAGATACACGTGGGTTCGCGAAGACTCTAGGATTCACATCGCGTTGTATCGCTGCACGCAACCGCAAATCGCTATAATTGTGAACGTAGCTTTATGTAGCGTCCGCGATTCTGCGAAAAACTCCGGCGAAGTAACAGGTGGACCTACGGCGAATTCCAGCAAGAACTGGGACTCTTTCCATCGAATTCATGTACGTTTCGAATGAGAAACGTGATCGTGTGCAAAATATATTCTGCATATCAGACTACATTCATAATTATGGCATTCATGATATATTTCGTTCACATGTCTAAATTACACCTACTACTGAACACGCAGGTAAAGTAAGTTATAATTCTATAATAATTTCAAAATAATTTTAACTCCAAATAAACTGAAGCAATTACAATTGTAAGGTGGAAAATTCAATTCTAAATTTGGGAAGAATATAATTTTAATATAAATTTTAAACCAAAATTAAAAAGTATTAGAATTTTTAATTAAATTCCGAATAAGCAACCTAAAAAAATCAATAAGAAACTTGAAATAAAATCCCAAATAAATTAGAAGAATTGTAATTTCAAATTATATTTTAAATAAAATAAAAGAAATTAAATTCCAGTATCTCTTTAAGTGTTATATAATATATGACACTAAAAGAAATTCCCTTTTTCTTTATCGCACACAATATATAAGCTGATCTTATTAAATTAATAGATAAGATTATAATAAAAAGTTCGCTACTTGAACCGAATATTTCCTGATTATTTTCTCTCTTCAGCACATGCATCGATTCTTATCTATATTGTATTACGTATACGATGAGTGATTGAAGAGATTTCATAAATGACTCTACACTAACTTACGATTACAGTTGAGACACGTTTACATTTTGCCGATGCGTGCTATCAGTCGATTGCTTAACCAAGATAATGTCCTAAGCTCTCTGCGGTGCGATGGATGAAACGTTGAAGTCGAGACAATTTGATACATTATCCGTTTCATTTCTATGATTGACGTTATCTGATGATGGCATACATAAATGGGAATAAATCAAAATTTTGTAGGAAAGAGAAGGAGAAGAGAGATCTAAATGATAAAAATTATCCTATCAAAGTAGGTTGATTGATTATCAGTTAATCGGGATTTATCGAAGCAGTACATTGATAATTAGAGTAAGTTTGCAAAATACCTCCGTTTATATAAAATTTTAATTTTTATCATTTAATTTTTTTAATTTTTCCCACCGGTAATTGGATATCGTTGGATTACTTATTACTTTTTCCAAGATTTTTTAAGAAAAATAAAATAATATTTCGGGAAATATTCTGATTATCACTGATTATCGATACAAAAACAATTCAATTATTTTTTTAATGTGCTTGGAATGTCCTTTTAAATTTCACAAACTGATCTTTACATAAGGAAAGCATCTCGTTTATACAATAAACATGTACACTTTAAATATACTACGAAAATACTACGAAATTTTTGTTATCAACATATTACCATAAGTTAGTGCTAGCGAATAGTAAAACTCAAGTTATGTACAACATCATTGCATGGCGTATCAGCCATCTAATTAATTATTCAATTATGAGAACAATAGCATGCGGCATTAGCTATTTCACAGCCTCGCTTATTGTATATATGTATACATATACATGTATCAAAGCCATTTTTCCAGTCCAGTCTACTCCGACAATTCGATACGGGAATCGCCAAAAATAGAACGGAATTTCATTTAACGTTCCCCTGAATATTTCATTCGAATAACGTCGAACAAATTATAAGTGCCGCATTAAAGTTTTGAGTAGAAAACGCTTACTAATTAGTAAGAGAAAACTCAAGCTACGAAAACTCAAAACTCTATTAGACATTCGACGAGGCAGCCATAAAGGCAAGGTCGATTCAGCTGTTAACTCTTCATTATCTCTTACTTTCCGAATTTTTATCAATCTCTTTCGAACAGACTTTCCTAACATCACGAACCGTAGCACCTGAGAGTACTTCGTAAAAGTTTCACGATTTATCATATTATTCAACGCGTATATATATATATATATATATATATATATATATATATATATATATATTTCGAGCAAAAACGATGTGTAACTGTATCTTAATTCTCTCACCGAAAATAGGTCAAAAGTTTATTAGTCGCGATGAGGAAGCAGGATTTCATAAGTTCGGAACGTTTTCAGGACTTTACGATCGTCGCCTTGAGACTTATTTGCACGATAAGCAAGTGGAAAATGTTAATGAATTCAACGAATTAAATTAACACCTATATTCATGCGAGAGATACCGACCGCTTGATTAATGACCGTTTCTTTTAATATTAAACGTAATACGACAAGTGACATTACGATTGCCGGATATCAAATAATAATGATGGAGTTTGCCGCATAGCGCGTTTCAGTAAAACACTAATCGTAAATTAACTGTTCGTTGTCACGGATACGAGTGAAATTTGACATTTATGCACGCTATGATATAAATAACATTATGATATAAATAATATTTATTATTCAAAAATTATACGATGCAAACTCGTAATCAATTCCGTTTCAGATATTCATCGATATATATATCCTGTTTTAAATACTTAGTTATATAATTTTAGGCTTAAGGTAGAATGTCATCGTCCGTCAAAAGAATGATGCAGATTTCAAACTGTTTATAGAATGCTATAATGTAAAATGTATGACTTTCCACATTAGGAATCGCGTGATTATAATTAATTTGATATTCAATGTAATTAAAAATATCGCGCTCGCATTGCAATAATATATATTATATATAAATTTATTTACACTGCGCGCGTATTCGTCTAAACAACGGCAATCAGCATTCGCGTATCAACGATCGCAAATTTGCATCTTACCTTATGACTTTCCGCCTGTTGTTGGGATGCAATTTGCACGCCATCTCCGGATCGACCTCCATCAGTCTTCGGTGAAGCTCCTCGTTGCTGCCGTCGTAGATTCTCGCGTCGAATTTCAACCTCTTCGGCGCCGTCTCATCATCGTCATCGTCGCCGTCATTCAGCCGATCAACTTGCACATTATATCGATCGTCCGATCTGTTCTCGATCGACGCGCTCGGATTGGTCGCGCTTGAATCGTCTTGGACCGACGGTTCTTTCGGATCAGTTATAAGGATCTCCCATAGCAGTGATTCTATGTAATAGTTCGTACCACCGACGACGATCGGCAGTTTCCTTCTGGCCAGCAGGTTGTCTATCTACATCGATAGGAAAAGGAACGGTCGGAGTGTAGAGCGTAGACGAGAACAGGACCGAGCAAGAGATCCGCGCGGGAGACCGTGGCTAATGATCGTATCAAGGTCTTCGCGAGGATCAAGGGCGTTCCGATTGGCTTCGTCCGAAGATCTTTATTTTACGAAGTCGATTTCGCGAGCTGTGAACCCGTCGTGATGGTTTCACCGCACGCGAGATATCCAACCGGCGCGTAATTATAAACCTTAACACACAACAATAAGCGTCTCGTGCCGACCAGAAAGGGAAACAGAAGAAAAAAAAATATCACTTTCGACATCTGTGATTCATTGAACATTTCTTAGTACGTTTTTCATTAACACGCCCTGAGAAAGATGACTTGCCCACCTGATGATTTTATCTACTCACGATAGTTTCAGTTCACGGTATTCTTTTAACATTCTTTTAATTTTTAGAGAACATTATAATTAAGCTGTTATGAACTAATCCTTGTTTGATTAGATTAGATCCAAAACGCGATGCAAAAATAAATCACTAGAAATCGCATTATTTATGCATGTAACTTGTTATGGTAATCATTATTATCGCAAATTATGAAATTTTTCGCTAGTTTATCAGAAGATATAATCCGCGAGTTCTTAAGAGATTATAACGATCGTCTTTAATGTCGCGTAATTATAGCTGTCACATTAAACGTCGGCAATCTCCGTTAGCGCGGAAAAAGAGAACGAGATGTGACGATTACGATCGGCAGGGCCATGTCCCTGAAGTCGATTACGGAGAAGTTGGTCAGCGGATCCACGATGTCCAGCATGTGATGCGGCGCCGCCTTTCTTTCCGCCGGGGTCACCTTCGCGGTAACGATGTCCAGGCTTTTGTACACCTGCGGGCCGGGAGAGAATCGCCGTAATTAAATGTGAAATAACGAGGGACCGGCGAGACAGAGACCGGCGCGAAAGAAATACATAAGTAACGGCTGATAAATAATGAATGAATAGAAATAATGCGATATCGAATGATTCCGTTAATTGCACCGCTTGTGTGGTTTGCGGCCAGGGATAAACGCGGCGAATATAACGCAGATACGATTGCATCCAGCAAAATCGCCAGCACAAAACCGTGTCCGAGTCGAATATTACGAAAGTTCAAAAGCGAAACGTTTATCGAGTCCTTCATCTATAAAAAATTTTCGCCATCGGTGTAACGAGAATTAACAAATTAACGCGATTTCTTATCAGCGTTCAATTTATGATCTAGAATTTGATGCTTGAATTTCCCCATGACAAAGGGGGGGAGCGACGACGTCGCTCAAGAGTTCTC
Organism: Temnothorax longispinosus; assembly: GCF_030848805.1. Lineage (NCBI taxonomy): Eukaryota > Metazoa > Arthropoda > Insecta > Hymenoptera > Formicidae > Temnothorax > Temnothorax longispinosus. The sequence goes on from NC_092369.1 coordinate 6,172,675, forward strand.
ATAAGTTTTATAAAAGCCATTATTTTTTTCGTGAACAGTAATATCAGAAAAGTATAATCATGTGTTTATTGTTCCATTCTTTTTTAAACACATAGGTATTAAATTATTGTATTAAAACCTTTCGACGTATATATTGAACGAGTATAATTGGATGCAGTTTTTTTAAGTTACGAGAGAAAGAGAGAGAGAGAGAGAGAGAAAAATTTTCTCACATAAATCACACGTTACATATTTTTGTTAACGCAGTGTAAAATGTACACAGTTATAAAGATAATAAAACTAATTATCACTATTATAATCATCTCAATAATTCGAATTCGAGAATTCGCTGTCGGCATCATTTTTTCGTTGGAGCGTTTGTCAAAATTTGCATTTACAAGTGAATTTATGAGTTGACGATGATGTCCAATAAAGAGCAGGTATACATATAAGTCCGAAGTCATTGGGAGTAATCAGAATGTCCCTCACGCAAAGAACATCATACCGTTTCGAGTCAAACGCCAAAGAAAACTTTCCATCTGCAATCTATAACGCACATTTTACAACGCATTTATTATATTAAACAGATGATGTTTTCTTCTGAAACACACTAAATCTATAAGTATTGCGTCACGCTATTGAAACACACTTGAACCGCGTAACCAACAAAGATTGAGGTAAATGTCTAACCTTCGTTCCACTTCGCTCACCAGCATGAATGAGCTTCGATCAGAAACCTCATACATCGTTTCTACAGTGATGAAACGTCGAAGAGAAATACAGCGTGCAAAATATTAGCAAAGTACTCGAGGACAGTGACCGGCTACCGATGAAAGAGCTGCTGAATGTTCGAAACTCATTAAGTCTCCTTGAAAGTGTCGAACGTAAAAACCGAAAGATTTTAGAGGTTTGAAAGATATTAGCAAGATCGATTAACGACAAAAGTGTCAACGAACGATTCAATTATGCATAATTCAAAAAATAGTTCGCTGCCAGCCAATAATAAATATGCCTTTCTCTGCATAAGCAAAAATAAAGGAAATAAAAGTCAAATTATAAAATTAAAGAAAAATAGAAATGCATTTTCAATGCCCTAGTAATTATAGCTAAGTTATGCTTGCTCTCATTAATAAAATCTCGGAGAAAAATTTTCATCATTTTATGATATCTACATCAAAGACAAAGATAAATTAACAATATTCCAAAGGCGTCTGTATCGAATCCGTTAGTAGCTTCTCTCTCACCGACATTCCCACATTTCCGCGAAAATGTATCCGTGCTTTGGCAATGATATATATATCCGCCTTCCTTAATTCAAGGAGAATCCAGTACGTATATGAAGTACGTGCCTAGAGGCTCAATAGTACCTTCAATCACTTTTCTGCTTCGTTAATCGCACACGGTTACCAAACGAAGTTCCATCCGTACTTCGTGATTCGCTTACATAATGGCGAAGCAAAGCGAAGGAACAGTTGAAGTATTTGTGTAAGGTCTAATTCTACTCGAAGTCAGACACGTGCTAACAGGTTCTACCTCGCAACCGAATCTCGCAACCAAGACGTTTGGTCCCTTAAATTACTTAACGCACCAAACGACATTTTTTCCGTCTGTAGCGAAATTATTGATTGGCTCAATTACACATCGGCTCTTACCGTTTAGAAATCCGTACAATTATCGGTCGATTCTATCGATCGTTTTGCGATCTGAAAAAGATAGCTTTACACGCGTATCAACATTATCTTGTCAATGACGCAAGACATTTGAAATTTAGAGCCGCAAGTGGCAATCGTATCAAGGCATTTAAAACGCTTGGAGGCCAATGACTATCATTATCGCGCGCGTAGGGAAATTCACGACTTTTATGGTTAAATTAACACGTTGCCGTGTAGATATCGATCAACCTGGTAAAATACTAATTAAATTTCTTGCGCAAAATCGCAAAGTATCGGATCAATATCGATGGAAGTAAGATAATTTGTCAAGAATAGCAACCAGCGTGCCTGGCAATCCGTTAGATGCGCGCCGCCCGATGGAACAGGTACCCAAGGTTCTATACGTCCGAGATATCTTGAATAGCTACGTTCGCAACCTTCATTAGCTTTCATTCATCAAGCACTTGTCGGATGAATTGTTTTATGTTCAGTGGATTAAGAAATCGAATGCGACGTGTCGACAAACAAACGATCGAACAACCGTTCGAGATGAAGATCTTCAATTAACGAATTAACCATTCATATACACAATAAATTTATTTATCGATAGAAATGAGTTTAAAAAAACGTCAGTTACGTTTCGATTTTTTAATATAACTTAAAAAGAAACAAAGAGATTAAATCGTGATGTAAATATACGAAGAAATGAAAGCATAATATATGTAGCCATAATATAAAAATAGTCCTAATTAACTACAGCTGTATAGATTTTCGATCCTTCTTTTCTCTCCTCTTTTAAATAATTTCCTAATTAATCTATATAATGTTCCATTAACTCAATATAATAATCTCTGACATTTCAAATAAAGATTTCAAAATAATTCATTCACATTCTCGAAAAGTATCGTTCGCTGATTCATATTTATTGCGTAATCAAGAATATATCGCAAGCGAAAATGCTAATCGCTTACTCCACATTCCGTTGAACCATAATTCGCATACTATTTCGAAAGTGATCTCAAACAAATCTGTTCACGCGATCCGCACACGGATTAGCGTCCGGAGTTTCTGCCGAATTTATTACTGTCCAGTTTAGCACGTCTGGGAAACGGCGTTCTCCTCCCGCACGCGTTCTGTCAAGAGATCTCGAGAGATCAGCGAGAGGAAGAAAGTGACAGATCCTGAATAATACATGAACAAGATATTAGTGAAGTTCAATGGCAGAAATCGGACAATGACCGCTGCTTTTGATTATCAAAATTAGCTGTCATTGAGTAGAATCACTCCCATATTCTGTGCTTGTTCCATTTTAAGTTCCATTTTAAGCCGTATTTTAATGACATAAAGTGGATTTAATAACGTTACATGATCGAATCAGATTCTTTAAAGAATAGTTTTCTCTATAACATCTTTTTTGTTCTATGACAGTTTTGAAGATATACAAAAGTTGACATGACAAAGTTATACAAAAAAGATTTACGATGAAAAACCGACATCTCGAATACTAGAGCTTGCGGGGATCAATGGTCGAATGGTCAGTTCTAATTTCATATAAGTCCAAACACACCGACTTATTACATAATTAAGAACACCGAAGCGACAGCTGGAAGGATTAATCGATAGCTTAAGTAGAGCAGGCGTTTAGGTTTCATCGAGATTTAAAAGAAGCGAGACACCATTTGTCTTTTCTCGTTTTGTTCGTCACCTTATAACCAGTTCGTCAGCGGGCAAGTGCCATGGCATTCTATACGACGGCGACGTGACGTTGGCGGAAGTCGCGGCCGCTCTAGACGGATCTAATTCAAGACTTCAGAAATAGACGAGGGAAGGAGTGAAGCGGAACCCGAAGAGGGTGATGATGTGCGAACGTTTCCTAGACTCAAGGTCGCGAGGCTACGGAGGCTTGGAGAAGAGGAAGCCACGTCGTGTCGACCAATCGGAGCGTTTCTAACGGTGCTTCGATACGGGAGGAAGTTTACGGACTGGATATATTCTGCCGTCGTGATTTATCGATAACGCTCAAGAAACCTCTCGCTCGGCCTCTATCGCTTGCAACGGCAATTATCGAAGTCGCCGGCAAATCGTAGGGCAATTATGCGAGATTTACTGATCGACGCGTAAATTATTCGAACCCCGGGACTGGACCTTCGAGAAAACTTAGGTCGCCTTCATAGCGATCGCACTATGTGCCGAGATTCCCGAGAGGAAATCAAAGTTATATGAAAAAATAAGTGGATTTTTTCGTGATCGTCTGTGTGTGAATGAAAGATGTCATAGTCAATGCATAAAATACGCATTTACATGTTTGCGATACATTTTCTGAAATTTATGTATAGGTATTATATAAAAAGAGCAAACAAAGAAAGTGCGAATTCGTTGTTTCAATTATTCGACAGCTGAATTCCAAATCGCTTATCAGTTTTCGTTAAAAATACAGGTATTATTCTTCAAAAAATATGAAAAATTAAGTTTGGAAAGGTAATTTCCTGAAGTGGCTTCCTCCCGAAAAAAACAGATTATGATCTGCCAAATTTTAGTGCGGTATATTTGACTAATTGTAGCCAAGATAAACCGGGAAGATCATTACGTTGGTTTTACTATACTGAATATTTAATCAGTAGAAAGAGCAGATAGGTCGCGTAGCGGCACATTGTCGTCGTTGCGACATTAAAATTGCTTAGGCGAATCCGTCTGAAATCGCATAAGCATGTACGACACAACGCGCGAACCTCGTAGGATACCCGACCGGACAACGCTGCGACACAGTGACTTCCTGAAGCAGACACGAGGACAAATAAAAACTTCAATTTCGTCTCAGGCAACTTTTATTAAGTACGTCTTTTTAATATTTATCGGTGATTACGAATCTGACTTCGTCAGTTCGAAAGACATTTTTGCAGATTAATACTTCGGCACACAAGTATATATCGCCTTCGACTTTTTGTACGCGTGGTAACACGATTTGTAATCATTTCATAACGACCTCGCTTGAATTATTAGCGAAATAAAATATTTTCTTATTCGAGAATGAGATGCTAAAGTAATATATATTAACATTAACGTCAAAGAATATCAAGTACATGGTTAAAAAATCAGAATTAAAATAGCGTTAATTTTTTTAATATGTTAAAATCAAATTTGCATAAGTAAAGTTATTGATTAAGTCACAAGCATATAGTGAGATTTGTGTGAGTGATTTGAATAAAAGAATTTAAATAAAATTCGCGGAATATATTATAGGCCGCACAAAAGATTTATTCACACGATTATCTGTAATTGTTCGAAAATGTCTCGCGTGAAGCACGAAAGGGAGAAAGAGGACGGGTCCTTCTTCTTCCTTCTAGAGCGCACCCAGAGAATCTTAAGCGGCGTTCATATGCAAATGGCCGCGTGCACTTAAGGGTCCCCGGGTTCGTTCGAGTCATGCCGTAAAAATCCTCGGAGACGCGGAATCTTTCTTTGTCGGCTCACTTTTCACGACAGTTACTGCCCATCGGGCGGCTGACTTTGAGTCAAACTCAATGAAAGTTAGGGTTGGGCGAACACCGACAATAATGAATCGTAAGTTCGTGACTATATGAGCACCCGTGACTCTAAGCGAAATTAACTAATGCCAACGATTAGACAGACTACTCGACGCACGCCCGAGCAATTATTCATGTCGCGCAGAAACTTATCGTGAATAGATATCTTTGGTTGAAATGAAGCTCGATTGGCGAGTTCAACAATAGGTTCAAGAAATTATACGAAATCGCGAATAAATTATATTCAAACTTAATTGCAAGAATTGTACAATGAGATGCACGAATGACAAAATTCGAAGATCTCGTAAAAATAATTTTTTTTATTATTTGTAGAAAATATAAAATTTTATTTTGCCAAAACACAATGAATATTCTGGTTAAATATATGCGGTGAATTCACTTCTTTATACTGATAAATTCTTCAACTAATTTCAGCTTAATTCTTTAACAAAATTATGAAAAAAATAGTGTTTAAGCTATAATATTTAAAATCAATAATTTTTTAATAGTATTACTTCATAACAAAACCTTATGTTTAATTCGTTAAAGATTGTAGTTTAGTAAAATGTTAATTAGTTAGAAACAATTAATTACAAAGAGTTGCGACAAACAGTGACAAATTTTTGCTGAGAAAATATTAAGCATAAATAAAAAAAATTCTTATTAACATTTAGATATACTTTAAAGTATTATTACAAAAATATATTTATTAAACTAACCGATATGATAGAAAATAAATGAAATGATGTATAATTATATGTATTATATTTAATTACTTAGCCATATACGATTCGCAATTAGGTTACGGAGTAACCGGTGGGCTCCGAGACTACGAAAGTATGCAATTTGACGGTCTTAAAGACAAGTATCACTCAAGTAGATTAATCTGGAGGTATAACGACAATGAGAACAAGCTCAAACTTGTAAGAAGCAGATGCCGGCCCTTGAAGTATTCCGCGAGGACCGTATCGCTTTGGGGTACCTGTACGAAAACTGGTCCGGTGGAGCGAAATGGCGCATACAAACGATCTCGTCTCCGCTCTCTCCTGGAGAGATGGACCGCTCTCCCTCTGCCTCTCTCTCATCTCTTTCCAGCATCTCTCTTCCCCTATTTCTCTCTCAGTCTCTCTTCGTCGCGCTCCTCGTCTCTCGATCGGATCGTCCGTCTTCGTTCGACCGCCGTCACAAAACAGCGTCCCCCATGCATGTGTTCTCGACTCAAGAGTTTCTCACGTCATCCTCTTATCAAGTTCAGAAACCGGTCCTCCCTCTTTCCCTCCTCGTTGTCCGCGATCGCGCGCAAATCATCGACCGCGTAGGCGAAAGATGCCGATCTACTACCTCCGGTCTTTCCTTCCTCCCAGTCTTTAAAAACCTTTATTCGTCCGCATTTTTAACCCTCAACGATAGAGATAACGGTGAGATAAGAAATTTTCGAATAACTTCAGAAGTCAGCAGGTTCTTTTTTCAGCTAAAGTGTCTGATGCAATCTCAGATTTAAGATTTTTTAAAAATGCTAATTTAATATTTTGTAGAAAATTTTGCAAATTAAATATTTTATAGGAAGTAGAAAATTTCGTAGTTTTAAGAGAAAGTACGGCATAAAATCAAATATTATACCCAAGAAGGAAGTTTTAATTTTTCACATTCCTAAAACTAAATCTCACACTAATCGATAATAATAAGTAGACACTTTCACTGAAACTATTTCGATAAATGTGCGTGGTGGTTGACAGATAATTCTGAAAGCAGTTATGCCGACTGCTCGATGAAGGATTGTACAATAGTAATAAACTTTCGCTCTCATCAGTTGGCGCGACTTAAAAGCATACCACTTCCCTCGGATCTCTTAGTTATCTTTATCAGAGTGTGCCGTAGCGAGCGGTGTGCAATAAATTACGGCGAACTATATTTAAGGGTGGCACTTTCGTGAATGAGACGGATTAAGGAGACAGAACACTCGAGATCGGCTCGAAGGTGTCATTGCCGTATATCCCGATTTCACGCGAAAGTAAGTTTAAAACGTAGAATTACGAGGCAAGACGTGAATAGCTATATCGCACGAGTGCGCGCGTCGTCCAAGAAACCGCGAAACTGGCCGCATTAATGCTCCTGACGCCGACGTTTGGATTCGCGCAAATAATCCACGGACGACCGGGCCCGTGTACCACTACGTCTACTTGGCATTTATGATAATTAGTAGGAATGTACGACGCTAATGGACTAACCCGTCCGAGTACATGTTCCGCGTAAGAACGCATATGCAGAGCCCGGGCTTGTTCTTCTACCTTTATTCGCGCTGCTACTTAACCAGTCAGTTGTCACTCGTAATTACTATACGGTATAATGGTTTTTATGTGCTCATATCTCCTAAATATACTATATTTTGTTGCGCACTTGTGTATTCTCGTTTTTATTACAAAATATCCAAGTTTAATATAAATAGAAAGTATGCCCTTAGAATTCCTGATCAACATTATTAATAACTAATCCTAACAAAAATTGAATTTTGCTACTCTTTTTTAAAAAAAGCTCTTTATTTTACCTCGATAGAGAATCGAAGAGACTCCTAATTATCACTACCTATCGTGGCATATTATACGCATTATGATTACCGACCGCGGTGAACACTATAGCATCACCACGTGATTAAGTAATAATTAAGGAGCGAATAAAAGATAACGAGCATCTGACTCATCCCTTATATATTTCTCATCCTGCCAAACTATGGACGTGCTCTTTGTAATTCTTTTACTTATGGCTTTTATAATGCTGATTAGTCGCGTCTCGCATCGCTCGTGGCGCGTTAATTAGATATATGCGAGAGAAAATTGATTGCTACATAATACGTAAATTGATAAAAGAGGATTGATAAAAGGATACTAATCGTTCGATCGTTTTCTCGGTCTAGAAAAACGCGATCGCGCGCCAAGTGCTCGAGTTAATTAAGTTTTATAATGTTGTACAACGCGACGATTTATCGTTGGGTCTATTCATGGAAGAACTTTTTGACTTTTTTTCCTGATAAAACCGGTAATGCGGCGTCTTGTTATCGGAAAGGTTACACTCAATGGACAAGATATGAACCTGCTCTCCCGCATCGTCTTTGAGAAACAAAATACATATCTTTTTCATGAAACCCGTTCCTGCCTGAAGAAGTAAATTAGAATGTAACTGCGATACTTCCCAGCTCAATTTAATTAATAAATGTAGTTAATTCAATTAATCTTGAAAAATATCATAATTTTATCGCTCGAGAAAGTAGCATGACGGATAATGTTTTTACGTGATGTATTATACTGATGTCTTCTCCTAATTAAACAAGTTTGAAATACGATATTATTTTCATATTACATATACTGTTTATATGTATACATTCAGTATTTTATAAGATTTTATATACATATGCACATACACAAATCTCAATGTTAACTGGAATCGTTAATAAATATGATAATCAGATTTTAAATTAAAGTTCTCTCTTTCGAATTGATTCACTGTAACTTGTTCTGTATTGATTCTTCTGGTTACCAGCAATATCAGTTATAAATCACTACCTATCTATCGTCAATTTAAATCATTATGTCATAAAAGTTACTAATTTTTATTCAATTCGTCGTCCGCTCGTCTTTAAACGACATCTTGTTATACAATATTTCCCGAGGAGGATAAATTCTGACAAGAAGGAATCTCCCTAAAATCTACATTCAAAAGGCTTTCACCTGCTGCCTTGGAGAAGCATAACCTTGATAGGCCAATTATGAAAACTTCGCAAGAGAGAAGATTGTTAGGTACGTGCCACCGTTCAGCCTTAACTATTCTGAATCTCATTCACGAGTAACGAATAACGAGGATTCCTTAGTAGACCACGGAAATCATGGCATCGCAACGATAGAACTCAAAGTAATAAGCCGAGATGTTTTCTGCTCTAGCATTTCGTTCTAATCGCAAGCGTAATATTCGCACCGCAAATGCTGTCATATCCTGTTGCAGCATTTCTACAGGAAAATATTCTTACGATACGAGCTCTGTTTACGCCTAACATCTGTAGAAATTGCGGCTCGGGAAACGTACAATCGCTAAGTCGAGCAATATTTATAGGATATTTGCTTCTTTTGCGTCGGAAACGAAAATATATTTTCAGAGAAATGTCAGAATTAATTAAAGATGTTAATGTCAAGATGTATACGTGTTGATAAACGCGAAAAAAATGATCGAATCAAATAAATTGGCTTCTTTACTAGTTTTATCCTATTTCGTTATCTCCCGCGATTAGTATCTTTTCGAGTCTGATTGCTTAATGAGTGTTCTAACAGCGGAAAAATTTTTCTGTAGTATTAATTAATTAAACGATAAGATCTGACCTCTTATACAAATTTGATTACGCGGCAGCATTGATCGATGCTATAATTTTCACACTTTAGAAATGTTATAATACAATTAAATCGCTTTTAAATCGTAAAAAAAAGATACTTGCGTGATAGGAATGTTTGAGACAAACGAACGTTGAGCTGCTGCTGCATCATGATCGGTATTGCGGACACGATCCCCAATTTCCATAGTCTCGACCCACGAATTATCCGCGCGAATTCAAGCGGGTTTAGTCCGAAAAGCGTCTGGACGTTTTGAGGTCGATAACCCGCAAAAGCAACGAGTATTTTTGTCATTGCGCATTAACGCACTCTCGCCCACGTGGGCGGGACGAGCAAAAAGCTCGCTAAAAATTTGATGAAATAAACTTCGCACTACGTAAATATTGTTTCAAAAACTAGACACGTTTGTTATCATTTCATTAAGTAATGGCACGTTGTTATACATATTTTCTGCGGACAATTATTTAAACATACATCTATAAATAATAACAGGAATAATAAAGGAAATAATCGTTGACAACTTTTGAATTAATTTTTCTTAATAATAAAATTATTATATTATCAATTTTTTAATTTTATTACAAGTCACACATTAAAAAATAATTTTAAAAGATATTTTAAATAAGTCAAGTGCTATTTGTTTGATTTTCAAAAATTTTGTTTTAATTTAAGATTTAATTTTGTCAAGTTGAAAATATTGGAAATTTAGTTCTGAAAAGTGATGGGATTTAATCAAAATATGATTGCATTATTGGGAAATGCTTTAAAACGTAACATTAATTAGCATTGTTAATATTCATTACAGTATTCAAATAATATTTAATATAATAATAATTGTAAAGAAAACTTCTCAAGAGCTAACACATCAAACCAATCTCTCTTATCTTCTTTCTAGATAAAATTACATCACATCAATTGGCGCCAAGGTACTGATATATTCCTCTCTAGATATATTCTACATAAAACTACCTCATGTCACTTAACGCCAAAGATACTGATATCTTACACGGATAATCATACAATTATGACAGCATATTCCGAGGGAAATTACATAATGCATCGCGAGCAAATGCACCAACTTATCACAGAAGTATGACTAATTGTTCTCAGCATTAATCGTACACGGTTTGAACTGATGCCGCATAAGTAGCAAGAAAAAAACATATAATAATAATGCAATAAATGATATTAATTGAATTACGTTTTTACACTCACGTTATTATGATATTCTCGTTAAGTAAATTAAAATAAAGAAAATGTATGTCTAACTTTGTCAATTAATATTAATAGTAATCAATAAAACTGATAAATTGCAAGAAGTGTTAAAGATCAAAACCATAATTAATTAAATCATCTCGTTGTTAATCTTAAATAATCTAGAAGTAAAGACTCTCTTTTCTTTTTAAATGGAAATTATATCGTGCGACAAATATTCGCGCTCATATTAATCTCGAGATTATAAACGGAAAAAAATTGCCACGCTGTTACGTAAATCTGCAATAATTTATATATACGGGATTTTTGGATACAGGAGATAATTTACAATCATGTGACACAATTTGTAAACATTAAGATATCCTAGATTAACGTATGAAATCCTACGATCATTTCTCGCGCTACCAGCTCTTCTGTCTGCGATTTATGCGAATAAAATTTCAAAATTGTTACAGGTATTTTAAGACATCGGAGAACACCGTCGCTACATTCTTAAACGAATCTCGCATAATGCATAATTAATAAGAGAATGAAGAGAAACAGAGTTAAAAGCATCTTTACAAAAAGGCCCGAGAATATCCATTGAACAATTGACCTGATTTTGACATACACAACACAATTCTAAACTAGATTGGAATCCTGAAATGCGCTATAAACAAGATTATCGATAATCAACTTTAACGTGCAATCTCGACCATCTGCCGCTTTTAAATTAGAGTACTTCTCGGTACTACCGTGCGTAAAGGTGAAATCAATAACCCCGCGTGAGTGATAGCAAATGCTGAGAAAAAACTGGGATGATTACGATCCTTTGATATTATACGTTAAATGATGTTAATGTTGATTGGCAATTACATCACTTCAGCGTTCTACAGAGCTAAATACATTCATTAATCGTTTGTAATTGTTACATGATTTCACTCGACATCTTGATAAAGGCTTGCACTTGCAACTCAGCGCCGTAATAAAACAACGGCTGCGAGCGTCCCGAGGCATCCGCGTCGACAAAAGAGCCCCGTAAATCTCGCGTCATCGCGTCGCCGTGGATTTAAAACCGGTTGGGGGGGCCTGCTATATAACCAACTATAACTCACGAGTTTTATCACGATTTTCGTCGGTCATAATGCACACTGTCGCAGCTATCGAAGTGCATTCGATTGCGCCAATTATTATATTTCTGTGCGGACTATTGCTGTCAAAGATGGTTTTCGCGAGAGAAACGGCGCCCTGTTTTTCTTAAATTTACATCCGGTTTCAATTCGATAACCCCCTTAAAATTATGAAGCCGTTTATTGTATCGGAATTTTAATTAACACACAAATTTGCATTATACAACATTATATAATTTTAGTTTTGCATAAATAGTTTTGTTACTGCCATTGTATTTTCGTATATTTAATATATGCATAGAAAACGTCATTACATATGTTCATTGCGGACATTTTACTTATACAACATTAATTTAAATACTCTGCGCAAAAGAAATGAAAAGATCACGAGATAAAGATAAATCCTGATTTCTAATTAATAATTGCGTGATCGCAATTATCTCATTTGTGCAATAATGAAAGTAACATCCTAATGGAATGAAGCGAATTCTGCTGCTCTCGCAGGTATACTCTAGTCGCATGAATTAAAATGAAAGTTTCCATGCGTGGCACGCAGCCGGTTTGCCGGAGACGGCGAGTACTATTTTGAATTCAAGGACCAAGGTACATTGCCTTCCGCGGATCAGTGCCGCGATAAAGTATCAACGAATTTCAGCCGCTATCGCACGCCTTTGAACGCCCCGGTATTGCGGAATTAACGGCGCGTATCCGTGAGAATACGTCACTTTTAACGCCTATTATTCTCAGCCCCGGGTATATTCGCGTGATACGAGGCAGGAGGCAGCCTCGTCGATCCCTCGGAATAATACCTCGGGCAACTTTGCATTTCGCTGTGCAAGAAGGACTCTACTTATTACGATCGGCACACGTCGCCGAAGTTTTTACGCAATCCGGCTCTCGCGAAGCGCGCGGACGGAGCGCGTCGCGAGACGAATCCTCGCGTTAAATTTGTAATCGCGCGCAATTACCCTTTCGACCGCGCAGTTCGTTACACAGAATTATAAACTAATTATACTTTCATGCCGCTTTCATACGTACAGCCGAACGTCAGCGTATTCCCCCGGTGTATTTCTTGATGAAAGGTCTCGCGCCTAAACGTTCACTTTCTCAAACCGTGTATCAAGTGTGCCGATTGTAGCCTACATAACTCGCAGTTACATATACGGTATCAATGCGTGTAATATATACGTATAAACGATATATGTACGGTAACAAAATGCACGTATCGGCATTGCCAAAAGGAATGGAAGCATTCGTGCACGAAATGAGATAATTTACACATTTCTGTATGTAATTACAGCTCGTAATTAATCTCGTACACGACGCGCAAAATTAGTTATGCGATTATCGCATAATCCTGTTCTAGAACAGTTACTTTTTATATTCAAATTAGAATATCTCGGTCATATCCATTTCAGAAAATATAATTCTTAAGCAAAGACATTTCTTTAACGAAACGCTCTAAATTTTACAGAGAATTTTTTATTCTTTTTTAAATCCACGATTTTATATCGTCACTTACTTTTATGATTTCCAGAACAGTTGAAATATGGGCTCTAATAAAATCTCGTGAAATTCTTACGAACTATTGGAAACTGCGGTTCTTCACTCGCTCATCAAAAATGTAGCGGATCATCTTAATAGATCATAAGAGAATCACTCGCAGTCTTCCGGCGGAATTCCAGTACGCCTTCTTAACGGCAATATTAAAATTCTACGCGCTGAATATTTCAGAAATCGATTTAACGTTTTGCTAAAAGAGAAACTTTCGATATATGTTCTTCCGTTTAATTAGTTTTTAGACAAATTACGTTTCTAGACGTTCTGATATTCCATATAAATAAAATGTTTATTTGCTAAATAATCTCACAAAAAATAGAATAATATTCTAGTCAAACTACGATTTCTTTTTAACATAATTTATATCTGCACTTAATTGCATTTTTTTTTTAAATAGGAAATTAAAAGCAAATAATGAATTTTAATTTTTCAGAGAATTTGAAGCACTTAAGAAAAAGATATCTAATAAGAATAACAAAATCTAACAAAAAATTTCATTTTAGATTTTTCTCCACTTATCCGTCTCTCAACTATTCAATTCAATATATGTTCTTGATATTACATCTTTAATAGAAAGAAAATAAGCTGCTGCACATTATAATTACATTTTTTACTCGCAGAATAATCAGTATTTAACATAGACTTTCACAGCGGAATCTTCAATCAATTTAGAACAGCTGAACTTTCTTGAGCAAAAACTCAATGAACGAATATCTTAATGAGAAAACGTTCTGTGGTCTGGAGCATAAGGCTTAAGCAAAAGACTAAGAACATCTCCGTCTGGTCGTGTGAGATACGTCCCCGGAGGATTCGCTCGTCGCGAGGACGAACAATCCCGGCACTGATCGCGATTTCCCAAGCGAGGACGCCGTCGTTTGATGTTCGGGTCCGCGCGAGGGCGGAAGTTTCTGAATATCTCTTTTTTTTCCTCAGGCACGCGCGTGCGTGGGCGTCGCGCCGTGACCGTCAGGGAACGATTTATGCACGCGAGTGAAGTCACGCGTGGCCACGAGCGGGAAACGAAATTGGAGCCGATACGCTCCGTGTGAAAAAGCAACCGAAATAAACGGGCACGCGCGCGCGAGAACTCGCCGGCAGACCCCGAGACGAATGAGCTTCCTCGCGTACGAAACTGCAACGGGAAAGACGGGGATGATCTCAACTATCAAAGTCAGATCATCGCTGTAAAACTTAAAAAGGCAATCGAAACTGTCAAAAAAGAATATTTGAGTCAAACCGATTATTCAGAGAAATTTTTTATTAGCAAAATCATGTTGGATATTTCTCTAATTGTTCGTTTATTGTGCAAGAAACTAGAGAACGCGTGTAAAAATTTAGGAAAATGATTAGAGACATTTATTTCTACTAAAAAATGACTAAATGTTAGCGATATACTCGTGGATAATTCAAAATGTTTCAATTTACAATTAATTTCTTATCGCATTGCTTAAAGTTAATCTTAGAAACAAAAGTTAACTTCTTCTTACTCGCCTCTTAACTCCTTTTTCATTTACTTAACTGAATTTTATGACGTCAACTTGATTTTTTCAAAATACGCGTGTTTAAAAATTGAATACAAAATATAGGACAGGAAACAATCTGCATAAATTAACTTTTCGCATATCAAATAATTATTCCAATTAGAAGTGAATTCGCATTACGAAAACATTATTGGACATATGAAGTATTGAAACACACGCTAATTGTTTTCTTCGAAAATTGGATTCTTCATACAGTGATTTCCGTGCGCATTCTCATATGAATTCTATCTGCGATTCCCTTGCTTCGTCACAATAAAAGAATAAACTAGCTTCAATCTTTTGAAACATATCAAATAAGTATATATGAGAAGCAAAGGAGGAATGTTAATGCCTCTCAATAAAAAAAAAACCTTCAATAAAAACAGAAGAGAGCCAATTTGTTTAAGAAGATATGTAATATAAGAAAGACTGATCTTTGACCATTCGATAAAAAGTGTCACGATATTAATTCGCCGGAAGTTCGTTCGACCGGAAGTCAACGGGTTTTCTCCGGCAGGCCCGCTGGAAATACGGAATTCGATTTACATCACGATCGCGGCGCGGCTGATCCTCGTGTCAAGGCCGCCATGCGATTAGATTACCGGACGCGCCTCCGACGTGCGCGACAATTAAAGCGGCTACTAATTTATGGGCCACGAGCGTGTGTGCTCCACGCGTGGCGGACCTGTGTGACCCGCGGCTTCGCGGAACAACAGGGAGAAGACACTCGGTCGTCGCAGCGAAGACGTCAAGACGCTAACGATAACAATGACATCGATTATTACGGCGATAACAATAACGTATCATCTGGCATTCTCACGAGATTGATAATAGCTATAATGACTTCGGGGAAATACAAACACCGTTTAGGAGCGTTCTCACGTGCGTGCCTTATCAACGACGCTCTATGTAGCATGTCGTTGACGTCAAACTATGATTTGCATTCGCAACAGAAAGAGAAAGAGAGAGAGAGAGAAAGAGAGAATGTGTGAAAACAAGAAAGAGAAGGTGAGAGGAGGCGCTGTTCTTTTCTCACGTATTAAATCGCTCTAACCAAGTGCCTCGTCAGATGGATTTAAAAGTCAGCATTACGAGCAGGCAGATTTAAATACTGCCATTACAGACGGACGGATTTCACTTTCGAGTACGCAAACATCTCATGACGTCGCGATTTCGATAAACGAGAACGTAACGAAGAGAAAAAAAAAGAATTAGAGAAAGTTGAAAAATCAATATCCATACGTGAATGGGACTTCACGTTGAATACAGCGTTTAATTGGCGAAAATATTAATTCGTTCAATCCGTCCGTAACGAGATTTTATTTATAAAGAATATAATTTATATGAAAGATATAATTTCGCAATAATCGTTATTGATGTGTTCTTAGAAAATTGCGCTTTTATCGCGGACAGCGTCGTTGAAGCGAGCGCTTCCGCGTCAACCTCGACGCCCGCGCCGGGGAACAGATTGATCGCGCAATTCAGTTTTATCGCGATCACCGCGCGCGCTCGTTCCTATATATATTGGAGCACTTCCGCCACGCGGTCGTCGCGCACACGTTTACGTTCAATTGAGGAATACCTGACTCTTCCCCGGGTTTACCGGCGAGTCCGGCGCAAATTATTCGGACGGACGTTTTTCCGGGGAAAAACGGCGCATTCCCGGCCTCCGTCTCTCGCGAGTTTCCTCGCGGACGACGAACAAGTTTGAAAATCGTGCCCCGCGGGGGCCTGACCTAACCTCGTCGTCGCGCTGCCGCGTCGGGAATCGGGCGTAATTGCGACTCACCTGCATGCTGTCGGCCGAGATGATCTCCCCGCTGAAACGGCGCGCCAGCTCGATGCTCAGCCGCGATTTTCCGGACCCGGTGGCACCTAGGATCACCAAAATTGGCACACGCGACATCGCTACCTCGTTGCGATCGACCATCGTAAACGCGGTACTGAGCGCATGCGCTACGCTGCCGCTCACGAGAGCGCCCGCAGCCCGCAGCCCGCACGATCCGCTGTGCACGCGTGGCGAAACGGCGGAACGCGGACCGCGCGCTAGATTTCAAAACAATGGAGAGCGAGAACGACGACGAGGAAGACGGTTCCCTTGAGTCTCTCGTCCGGGCTGCGTGCGTAAGTTCGTCGTAAGCGATCTGGAATTATAACTCATAACTTCATCTGTAACTTTACGTCTTATTTATAATTTTGTATATTAAATTATGTCATAATTATGGGGATATAAAAAATAATCACACCAGAGAATAATATGACGTCTTAAGGTTGCCTAAAAGAGTCGCCTAAAATATCGAAGGTGTTTTGTGAAATTATCAGAAATACATATATATTGTTTTTAAAATGTGTTGATTTATTCAATGTGAAAATTTAAATTCATGAAAGTAAAAAAAATACTAGGAGAATATAATAAGCAAAGAGATGTTATTTCTTGTTAACGCATTTCCGTAAACGCGACTTAGAAAATGAGGAATAGAATATCTTACCTGTTAGAAAGAATTTTGTATGGAAAATCTATCAATAATTAGATAAAATATATATTCTGCAACGTTTCAATATATATGTGCGAAGAAAATTTCTAAAACTTTTGTGTCCAGTTTCTCTAACTGTACTTGAAACAATGAGTCCAAAGCTTACGTAAACTTTTCGCATATATCTATATATTACTTACGACTTATTCCATGTATAACTCTTTGTGCATATATCTATATATAACTCTTTTTGCATATATCTATATATTACTTACTACTTATTCCATGTATAACTCTTTGTGATAGGCACGTTACGATAAGATGACGCAACGATCTCTACAAATAGCATCTACCCGTGACGTAATAAATAATTAAATCTCAGGAGGCCTTCCGCGATATGTGTGCTATATTGACAAAATAAAACCGGGACCTGCGTGAGAAATATTATCGATATGTTGAATAATATACCTATAACAATGAGCAACTTCTGCGAGACTGTTGCAAGTCGGTGTATAAATCGCGCTCAAAACTTGATCCAAAGGCTGATGCAATTTCGTGTAGGTATTTGTGACACCTGGGGCATACCCGCATACGACAGTTTGATTTTTAATAGACTTTTATTCTGCAGTATTCCAATCTTAAGCTTTCAAGGATAATGAATTCGCGGATATGACATGACCTAAGTTAATGAAATTCTAAATATAACAACTGGCATCGCCCCTTCTCCAATTTGGCTTTTGACGTGTATTATTTCACGCGTTAATGTATCTGCGAGACTAAATTAAACATTTACATACGCGTTGACGTACAGTAATCATTTAAAAAAAAATTTTTTCAACAAATTTTTTAATTCCCTCTTCAGAAGAATTTGATCGAGCATTTAATCTTCTAAAATCAAAATTCAAACTTTATATCTAAATATATATATTTCTATATTTAATGATAAGAAATTTTGTTTAAAAGAATCTCAACTTAAGTAAAACGAATAAGATTTTATGTATTATCTATTTACACATCTTTGACATCTAAATTAATAAAGTTTGAAGAGCTTTTGTTGTCTTAACATTTTCAAGAAAATCGATATCGTGTTGAAGAAATGTATCACTTACCTTATGATATGATACGGAAGTCGGCCATTCCGCTCATATAGACGTGAGAACTCCCCTCATTATTCGTAATAAATCTATGCTAAACAAAGCGGTGTTTATCGTTCTATATACGTTCGAATGATTACATTTGAAACTAGCAAAGGCGGAATCACGTGCGAAACGATGCAAACAACTGGATATTCGTGTGTGGTGCAATCCATGTGTGCGCATCCCGACACGTGTGTCGAATCCAACGAACGTCATTCTCGAGTTAAATGATTGCGCGATTCAAAGCCTACATTTCACTAGACTCGCGGAAATATCAATGGCGCCAATGATACTCATTTCCATCAATGAATAGTGCAAGTAGTGTAATAAGGTCTCAGTATACTTATAGTGTAAATGATGTCACTGTGTTATCGGTAAGAATTTTTTTCCAATACAATCTTCAAATAATCATTAATACGATATAGTATTTGAAATGATAAATAAAGAAATTACTAACAGCGCAAAAATATTTTTAACGAGCAATCAATTTCATTCTCTTTATCGTCTTAAATTAGCAAAAATATTATTACAGCTTTTTAAACATAATTCTTTTTGTTTTAATCTTCTATTAACTTTTTAACATATTCTCTCACAAATGAGTATTTTACATGTAACCTGAAGCATAATAACGCAATTTTAACGTATAATTCGCTTTATTACGTTTCACGTGAGCGAACAATGTCACGATGTGAAATTCATATATGTATAATATGTAATTAATACTCCATTATATGTATTATATGTATAATATGTAATGAATACTCATCATTGTGTGAGAGATAGAATATTCAAATGCAGGACAGTATTTGTTCTGCGTGACACAATTATTTTCAATCCATTAAACGGCTGTGTTAATTAAGTACTGACAAATCACATATGAAGCATGTCGACAAAGATTACATTGTGATAGCATTTTTCCATTAATTCTCGTTACTCTAATTTACAAATAATAAAATATATTTAAAAAGCCATATTATTTATATGTCAAAATTTATCAGTGTTTTTAACTAAATAATCTTTTTCCAAAAGAATTTTATATACATAGTCTAATTATAAAAGTATTAAAGTATAAAGGTTATGTATCGTTTACACACGTATTTGTGTAAATCACGTTTTTTTATCAATTTGCTATTGCATTTGTTAAATGAAATAATCACTTTTGATAAAAATAAACATTAAATCTCTGCCGGCATTTAAGTAATTCCTTTAATGGCGCGTTCAATATTTTTTGGCGTAAAACCAGGAGTCCATTCAAAGTTTAGATTTCATGAGAGTACCTATATATTTTTGTTTGATATCAGTAAAGCATATATATTCGCAAACAGCGCGTCATAATGACAGTATATAGTGAAACATTCAAGCGAGAATATCCACGATCGGTGACAGATAATTAAACGCCTAGATGAACTAAACTTTCTCTGCACCGCGTTATTGTATTCTCTACAACAATGGCGACAATTAAATTACCATATTAATTATTGCATATATCTTGCTGTACAATGGACATAATATAGGTATAATTACGCGGTATACACGAATTTGACGACAGTTGGCAGAAGAAAAGTCGAACATGTACGAAACGCGGTATACTCGCGAGTAGGGAGATTAATGGGTTTTTTTTCCATGATATTGCGCAAGCGTTCACGCAAGAAGTTTACACTCGACGGACGCAACCCCGCGCTCGCGTTAAATTGACGATTGATAAGAACACGAATTAACGTCAGTGAAACGTGAATGCGACCGCCGTCAGCGTGTAATGCAACGCCGACGTAATTCAATGCGAGGCATAAGCTCGGTGCGAAGCGGAATGCCGACGTAATGCCGACGTAACGGAAAATGTGATGCGAATGCGACGCGCGCTTAATGAAACGCAACGTGGACGCGAAGGCGAGCGGGGTGAGGTGAATATTGGCGTTTCGATCTTTTTGTTTAACGTAATGCCGTCAACATAAGCGCAAGTGCCGAGGCCGAGTGCCATGCAAATTTGTATGCGATGTAACGTAACGTAGCGCGGCCCACACAGTGGGTGCAGTGCGAATGTAACGCAATGTAACACAGCGCGACGAAGCGTGATGCAAACTAATATCTTTATTAATAGGGTCGACAAACATAACACATTATGACAAAATCACAAAATTTTATCGCAGATATAAAAAAAGTTTATTCAAAAATTATAAAATTCTTCGCGATGTTACATATATTTTCATTATAAACATTGTGAACGTACAAATGATCAAAACGAATATTTTCATGTCCTTTGTGTTTTCCAAATTGCTTTTCTTGTAAAAATAAGAGATTCTATCTGCATGTATGTATATCGCAGTTGTAAGATGGTCTTATATGCCATTTTGTATATCTTCAAAGCTATATATCGACAGCATGTACTTCTTCGCCATACAGAATTTTCTTATTGAAGCAGTAACTAATAATGTTTATTTCGGAACATGCAGAGACAGGTACAATGAAGAGGAGAAGAAAAACACACGGGAATTAAATGGATATATTTTATTCGTGTAAGATATTCAAAATATAAATGCATGTCAAGGAACTTGTCTGACCCTTTTCTTAAGAAAGATAACTAAACTACCACACGGAGAAAAAGGATTTGCTATTATAGGGCTAACTAACATTTTTTGCTGCGAGAGCTATAATTTAGCTATAGTAGCAAAATCTTTTTGAAATTATTACTAAGTAGCGAAAGTTCAGCAAAACTTTTTGCTATTGCAACAAAAGGTTTTGCTATTATTGCAAAATTAATAGCTCTCGCTGCAAAAAATGTTAGTTAGCCCATATTTAACGAGTAGATTTGCTATAGTACCAAATCTTTTTTCTCCATTATTCTCCATATTTCTAATAATAAAATCCGCATATGCGCAAATATCGTACTCGTTATCGTTACAATTTTGACGTTTAATTAACAATTTAGTTGTCACATAAGGCCGAGAGGTTTAAGGCTCCTGGCATGGTATTTCCAAATAAAAAGATATTTGCGAAAAATAACACTTTAGATCACTTCAGCACATTTGAAAAATACTCCGAGTTCTATCCCCATTTCCCTTGACAGTTATGTAACTGTCCGAATCTCAGATTCAGTTGTGTGTAATTATTCGCAATTTGCCGGAAAAGGACGAGTCTTTTTTTAAATTTGATATTTTTAAGTACAACACAAAAAGAATTACGTTCTATCTCTAATGTTTTTTGAAAGTGACAAAAAAGAAAAAATATTCAGACAGAATTATGCAACAGACAAGTTTTTTTTTATATACGATTCTCGTATAAAAAGGAGATGTGTGTGTGTGTGTGTGGAGGTTATTTCTAAATTGCCTGTTTTAAGGCTACCTAAATATATATATTATATATATATGTGTAAATATAGTAAATATAGAAATATAAATATTATTCCTAAAGTAATTCTTTTTATGCTATTAATTTCTCGTATATATAAATATTATTACTCTTTTTATCAGTCTATTATACAATATATATTCTTATAGTTTGTAAGTGTACCTTGACTTCATTTCATTATAGTATATAAAAATCTGTACATATTACTATAATATAATTGTACGAGGTTAGGCTGTGCCGTAGCGACTCGATGACGATTCTATCCAGAGAGCCTCTAGGAGAGAAAGGCGCTTCGGCCGATCGGCCTGCTGAAAAGCGAGGAAAGATCTCAACGTGGTAAGGGTAGTGGCAGCCATTTTTTGAGGTAAATTTTATTGTGTCAGTTTGTTCATGTGTAACATTGGGTTACCGTATCTGAAAAGATACGTTCTCTTGAGAAGCGTTTGCGTCTACATGCCAATGGAACACCGAGTTGGTCATCGATATGCCCTCCACTTTGCCTCAGTTCTGGCTACAGAGGTAGCAGTCTAGTGGTATATAGAAATCTGTGTAATGCACATATTCATACAGGGTGTTTCCTATTCCTAAGTGATGTCGAAAACTCCAAGAAACGATTCCTTGGATAATTTTAAAGAAAAAAGTTCCTGTGAACATAGGTCCGGAAATACTTCCCTGCTTATAAGCCTTCTAAGTTAAAGAAAAATAAAACACTCTCTTAGAGGTTCTCTAATCCTATCAGATTACAAGGATTCGAAATAGGAAATCGTCATTAAGAAGCTCGTTTCTATCATTGATGAAATCGTTTATTTGTATATAAATTCAACAATCTTCAAGGTACAATGAACTTTGAAGCGCATCGTTGCTTCGTCTCTGTGCTCGGACGATATTTCAAACTTACGCAAGCAATGAAACAATATTTGCAAATAATATCCTTTATTAATAGGGTCGACAAACACATTATGACAAAATCACAATCGCAGATATAAAAAAGTTATTCTAAAATTACAAAATTTTTTTACGTAATCTTATATATAAAGAAAATTTGTTAATCCGAAAAAATATTTAGTCCGATACGTTCAACTAAACATTTTAGTTAGTTAACTAAACATCAGTTGTTTGAACAATTTATTTAGCTTTTTAAATCAAGAACTAATTAATTCAATTAATGTTTAATTAAACTAACTAAAAGTTTAGTTAAACGTATCGGACTAATTGTAAGTATTTTTTCGGAATAACAATTTTTTTTTCAGTGTACAATGCGTCGCGAAAAAATACAAGAACGCGACATGAACAATGTGGAAAGTAAGGATTCGAAATAGGAAATCGTCATTAAAAAGCTCATTTCTATTATTGATGAAATTATTTATTTGTATATAATTCGCCACGTACAAATAATCAAAATGAATATTTTCATGTCCTTTTTTTGTTTTCTAAATTTGATTTTCTTGTAAAAATAAGAGATTCTATGTATTGTATATGTATATCGCAGTTGTTGCCTTACACATGCCGTTTTATATATATAAAACTTTATACATACGTAATATATATATATGTATAATTCATATTAATGGCTATTTGTTTTATCTAGTTTATTTTATGTAAGCTTAGTTATATAATCGGTACAATTCTTATTTATCTCTGTATTATTGCGGCAAAAGTACCTTTATCATATCTGTGTAACAGTATATACTTTGACCGTTACAAATTTCTCGTTCGATTATCATGAGAAATGATTTTCGGTAGCAACGTCGTATATAAAAATAAAGAAGATAAATAAAAAATATCTTTTCTTCCTCTGAATAAAAAATCTAAGTTACATAAAATATAACTTCTCAATATCACTATATCCCACTTCCATCAAGCTTCTCGCCACAACTTCTTTTGTTATTTCTTCTCAAACTTCAAAGTCTCAGCTGTATATCTCACCTCAACTATATCATCTCAACTATATATCTCTCGATCCTTCTTTTCATACATATAACTCTCGTGTGAACAATCGTTAGGTACACGTCGTACTTATTTCCACGTGATTGTAGTTGGCAAAATTAAATCCCGGTCACACCTGGGGAATCGGTGCCTTTATCTCTCATCAGGTCTCTACTGTATTTTATAAACATCGCCGATTAAAATCCAACGAAAAGCGAATTGCTTGTGACGAATAGATATGAGCTCGACGGAAATGGGCAATACATTTATATACAGGACACTCACATTCCGTATTTCGGAGTATATATTTAAAAATCTTGAAAAAAAAGCAAACACAAATCATTAAGTATCGATCTAAAAAAAATCATCTGTGTATTACGTTTTCGAAATCAAACTTTTCTCATCTACGATACATTGGAAGATATTCTTTAAACGAAATGAAACGTCCTGTATACACTCACATTCACAGCGAGCCTCACTCCGGTGCTGTATGAGGAAAATGAAAATGAGGGAAAGAAAACATGAATTTCTGAGCTCGTAGAGCTCTCTTGTTGACAAAAATATCTATCGAAGAAAGTTTGTGTGTGGATGGAAAGGAGCGAGGCAAGCCCATATAATTTTGCGCTTATCGTTTATAATACATTTATTTTAATAGCTCCCTTTATTTATTTTTACATTTTTAAAGCTAGATAGTTGCGACATAAGTCGTTTATAAAAGCTAATCTTTCATATATTAGCTATTATTATTAATTTTTAATTCTTAACGTAATAGCAGGTACGTGTGTACTCTTGACGGATGCGAGGTGTTTGTTTCAAATTGTCTACAATAAGATTTTTCTACAATTATTGTTTCTACTATGCCACAAATTAATATATCTATATAAATTGTTCGCAAAAAAATCTATATACATAAATTTGTAGCATGATAATAGAAACAATAATTCCTTATTCATATAATTATATGGTAACAATTAAACTTAACAAGAAGATGAAAGATATAAATTCGAGACTTCGCAAAAGAAAAGAAAAAGAACAGCGAGGATTGTACTATAAATACCTATATTCGTAAAAATATTGTGTTATACAACTTTTTTTCCTTTATATAATATATACATATGTAATATTTCTTCCTTTCGCGCGATTTTTAATGGCCGATACAAAATCCAGCGATTTATATTTCACTATTACATCATTTGCTACATTAACGAAACACAATTCGCTCGAAATTTATAAGCATGCCATATTTCTGTAAAAAAAGAATCATGAGTTCGAGACGACAATCAAGAAATCTTGCATTTATTTAATGTACATGTACATGTTTATAAAAATTATCTACTTTATTACCTAATCTATATTATCTAATTACATTAGTTCAAAACAACTATTTCCATTAACTATATCTATAACAGTCGTTTATATATGTATCTTAACAACTTTGCGTATAAAAATGGAAAAGATGATTTTTTTTTGCTTTTTACGAAGTCTAGAGCTGGGCTTAATTTCTGAGCTGTCGTCTCAAACGCGTCTGAGAGAATGAAAAATGGTTCGAGAAAAAGTCTTCGAGAGATAAGAGAACAAAAAGGATAAAAGAACTATAGAATGGAAGAAAAAACAAAACACCATCACGATCCGCCAATCAAGTTACTTTTTCTTTCTCTCTAAGCAAGGACCTTTATTGAAAATATATATAAATATAGTCTATCACTCTATTATAAGAAACTATGTGTAGTTATATATATACACATATATATATATATATATATATATATATATTGAAAGTAAAGGTTCTTACCTATAGAAAAACCTAATCAATTTATTAAAAAAAAAAAAGTTGAAACAGAAAAAGGAATAGGAAGAACTAGGAGAAATATATTTTTTAAATGTAAGGCCGACAATGTGACGTCGACTTCGTTTCTATTTGTAGTACATAAATGTGGCTGAATAGCCAACCTCAGTCATAAAAACACATTAAATTGGTATTATTTGGCACGATCGAGAGAACTCACAGGTCGGATACACGTGCAAGTAAAAAATACGACGAAGCAAGGATTTATTTAAGCGAGAGAAGGCTTCCGTCTCCGCCGAGAACGGAATTTTTGCGAGGTACATCGTCGAGTTTCCTTTCCGAGTTGATCTTATGGTCTAATGCTATCAGCGAAGAACCGTTTTTGAATAGCAAAGAATCAAATACGAGAAGTCGGGTTAAAAATAATACTCGCGCTTGGGGTCATTCATTAAAAAAAAAAAAAAAAAATCAGCACTTTCCATTTATAATTTGTCATATTGACCGTACAAGAAAAATCTTTGCATAATTTTTCTTTACAGGAAAGTTTCATCATTAATTTCATTATCCTTCGAGTCTTTCACGAGATAAAGGACATGAAGCGAAGTTCGAAGTATAAAAAAATATAGAAGTGTACAGATTGTATGTCAGGATTCGGTGTAAATAGATGCATTTTCATACTGCAATTGAAAAAACCCAATGAGAAATATTTTCGCCAAAACCCTTTGACTTCTCGCACCTTTGCAAATAACGATTATTGAAAATCGAAAAAATTGGCTATAACGCCAGTACATCTTAAATTAATTAACTATAAGCTTATTTCAGCTTTCAACCTACAACGTCAAACTACTATGTACAAGTGGCTGAACTGCAGCAAATCAACTCTAATTCTATGTAACTATTTTGCACGCAAATTTGATGGTATATGAAAACATTTTGGCATACACTAAAGTGTCGAGGTTGCACTTTTAAGAGTCCTAAACGACATTTCCAAATTAACTAAATGTGATCAGTATTCAATATTCGCGATGTTAACGCGAAATACAAAATGGTCTATAAAAAGTACAAAAGAGTGTCTCTTTTAATTATTTTTATCTGTAGAAGTCTCTCTCGCGGTACTAGATAATCCAATCTACATGTTCCTTCCGATCGCCGTCGGGAAACTACTGTGTGTGGTCGCCCGTGTTCCGAACTGCATTACTACGTTGCGTATATTACTACTTTTGTATGTGTATACTTATAAATATATATATAAATATATATATAAATATATATATATATATAAATATATATATATATATATATATAAAACTTGGGTAGTGATTATAAAATATCCTCGTGTCGTTCAATTAATAATAGTTTCTATTTAGTTCAACTGTATTCGTTTGCGTGTCATGTGTGTCTCGCGTATACGCACGCGTGGTAGTGTGTATGTGTCATTAAAATGTTAGTATGTCCGATTCCTGACCTATCACAGGTCTTTCGTCGCTTCTTTCTTTATCCCTATCTGTGCAATGTCGCTATATCTCACCGTTTCTCTAGCTTGGCTGAGTTTTCTCTCTGACGCCATTGTTATTCTATTTATAATTTGAATTTGGACTACGTGCGAACGAAGCTGCGCGTTTATTACACGTGTCCACGTGACGCGACTGTTGTACAATGTGTTAAGTATGAAAAGCGTTTGTGTATATGTATGTGTGTGTTAGTGTATGTGTGTAAGTGCAGGTATGTGTTTTTCTCGAAAGGTTCTCACTTTCGCGTTCATCTTCATCCTTCTATCGTAAAAAATATGTATACAAACGAATACTGTTACCTATA
Organism: Temnothorax longispinosus; assembly: GCF_030848805.1. Taxonomy (NCBI): domain Eukaryota; kingdom Metazoa; phylum Arthropoda; class Insecta; order Hymenoptera; family Formicidae; genus Temnothorax; species Temnothorax longispinosus. The sequence goes on from NC_092369.1 coordinate 6,200,089, forward strand.
AATGTAATGAACACATTATGTTGTTTCTTCTTTTTCTTAATTTCTTATATCTGTATAGCAATATAAAAAATCTTCTTTCGAAGACACTATGCTTCCCTCGACTCGCGTCTTCAATTGATCACTCGCATGTCAATCGTTTGTACAACATACACAATTATGCATATTACATTTGCGTGTGGGCTACGTATTTATGGGAAGTATTAATATATTAGTATAATCATATATATGTACGTATTCACGTGCATGATTATGTATGGCATACGCTGTTGTGTACATGTGTGTGTGTGTGTTGTGTGTGCGGCATGGGTACGTGGTATGTGTATCATAATCGTTGCTTTATATCTTTATAGCATCTCTTCTCTTTTGTATAAATCGTGCAAAGGCTAACATCGTGCATTATAGCCATCTTGATTTAAGAAGTATGTATAACCGCGGCGCGCGATGCTACAGTAAACTAAAGCCGATAACAATGATACTCTACAAGAGTAAATATTACAATATAATAATGATAATAATATTGATAACTGTTATATATGTATATTCACTCGCCGTTAGAGCATCGGTACTCATTGTTATTTTTTCTGCGAATATATATGTAATATATATGTATACAAATATATTGAATCCGTGTATGCCTAAATGTATGGAAATCTATATGTATACGTGCATATGAAAACTTATGTGATAAAAAAACAATTTCTTATTTCCGTGAGATACGGAAAGTATCTAATATCCTATTTCTACTAAATGAAATGATTAATTAATTAAAAACGTGCCAGAGATATCTACAGGCGTTATTTAAATAAAATTTCTATGTGAGATCGAGCCGTGTTATAAAAAAAAAAGGTCTATCGATCCCACGTTACGCCTGTTTCTCACCGAAAAAAATAAAACAGATAAAAAAACCAACAATATTTTACGACAAATCTTATTCATTTTATTGCACCCAATAGAAAACGCGATGTTAACTGTGCAGTCGAGTCTCGTTATGAGGTATAATATGGTGAAAGAGGAAACTGAATTTCGGGTGCAAAACTGAAAAATAGGCACGAAACATGTAGGCGAAAGAGTCTCTGATCAAGAAGATGACTCGATTCAGTCGATGACACTATAAGGTGCAAAAACGATACACAAAAAATATGATAAACACTTATTTCTAATCAGAATAAGTGTTCTAATGAAAATTACAATTATCCTAAGTGGCCTGTTCACCTGTCACTTTAGACGCAGAGCGAGCTGTTTGTATCTCATTTTGCTGAGCAAATAGATGACAATAAAAGAATTAGTTTTTCTTTTATCGTTTCTTTAATTGTTACCATTATTCGATATTTAGCCATTTTTTCCAATTATATCGAGAGAATGATAACGAAGCAAAGTGAATATGCCACACATGAATACTCAATACGCGCATAGAACTATTTCTAGCTGCTTGGCTAACTCATTATCTCGCGCCTCTATGTGCTGCATCTAACTAACTAGGCTGTGCCTGAAAGCCCGGCCACATAATGTTTAGCATAAATTGCTAAAAGAAATTTGAACGGGGAGACGTGTTTTCGAGGTCGCGACTGTCGCCCAAGAGACCGTCTCTTCCCGCGGGAATTGAATCGCGTGCAAGAAAGCGATTTAAAAAAATATCAGCTCGCGCTCTTAAATCGGACATTATATCCGTAGAGTAGGCTCAGATAGAGAACGCTACTTAGAATGCGATAGATACCTGAGATCCAAACTTTGAATGGTAGAGAAGTCTGTCTTCTGCCTGGAGAAATTTATCTCCATTGCTGAAGAAAATACTTCTTGTATCCTTGCTGACGACTCATTAATTTCGAATTGAATTTTCAACAAATCGTGCCAACAATTTTGCTAAGTTATAGATTCACGGATCGTACAATCGGGGATAATCGGACAATTGTATAAATATCTCGTGAAACAAATACGCCCGAGGTCTCACGTGATCGAATGATCGAGAGCGAAGAGCAATTCGCGAGCAGTCTCGACCATACGAACACGACTTTTTTTTGCTTATTCAAGTTTTGGAAAAGAAGCGGTGACTGCCGACAATCGAAGCCCGCACGTTTCTCACTTTTCTCCTTTTTTTTAACTCTCCTATATATGTATAAAATGCATGCAAAGAGCAGTTAGAACCGGTCCGCGTCTGAAGCGCGCCCTAAGACCGACGAACCGGTTGGGAACCGGTAGTCAGGTTGTTGGGCAATATCGTGATAAGGCTCCTCCTCCTCCGACTGCTCGAGCGATCCGCTTTATCTGTGCAACGAAAATTAAAATACGTTCGCTGATGACTCGTCGACGTGCAACAGGTCGCGCGAGAGAGTCGACAAAAGGCGGAAAGCGAATCGCTGAATAAACGCGATGTTAAATATAAGATATCGAAAAGAATATCTTCGATCAAGCCAGTCGGAACGGGCCAGGAGAGTATATTTTTTTTATCAAGCAAACGAGCTTTCGACTTTCCTATGACTTATGTTTTATTATCGTTATCCTGACAGCAACTAATCTTTTTTTGTCGATAATTGTATCAATTTTTGTATTAACGCGTCACTTTGCGTGCTTCGTTGTCGGCAATACGATTTTGTCATCGTAATGAAAAATATGTATGATCCGCACAATAAAGTACAGTCCCCTCCTTTTTACATACCGCTTTACGATTTTAAGACCTGCCGGCAAATTCTGGATTCTATTTAATATATTTCTAATATCGCGTCGCGAGGAATTTAATGCATCGTGATTTGAAATTTTTTTCTTTTTCGCTCAAGTTCTATTTTCATGTTATAGAGTACCATACGTTTCTGTAGTAACCGGTTTTTCTTAGCTACTTCTCTATTATAAGCCTTCTGTAGCCTTATGAGTTCTATAACATGTGCCCTCCCGTACTTCAGAATGTCCACCTTCGCCGCCTTCGGGTTGCTCTCAACTGCCGGAATATTTTTTCTTAAATCGTCGTAAACCTTCCTCAGGTCAGCCCGCCGTTGCCGCTCTAGACAGTTGTGGTTACGTCTCTTGGTTTCCTCGGTTTCATCCTCGGATTCATTTTGGTTCTGCTGAATGTTATTCCGATGTCTGACTGTTCGATTACTCTTAACGCGGCTACGTTTCGGAGTAGGTCTGTTAACTTGATCATCCTCTGCGTCTCTCTTTCGTTTTCCGTAATTCCGGCCTGGTGGTCTACCACGAGGTCGGCGGCAAATGTAGGTGTCATTTGTTTTCGTAACTGCAGCTTTACCGTGCTGAGTCCGCGCGGAGTTGAAACATGTCGCCTGGTACTCGACCGACTCTTCTCCGACGTCGATCTCTTCCTCATCTGCAACAAAATCGACAGATTCGTCTGTTAAATCACCGGTACGAGTGGTGTTACGTCGCGTATTGAACGATATACATCGCGAAAAATAGCATAAACACGTAAATGTCACGTTCGCGTGGTGCAGTAAACAACTTAATAGCATTATGCATAATGCTATTACTACTGAAATTCTTACAACGCAGTGGATATATCTCTCCATCACAAAATGCAACATTATTCAAAAATTTCTGTAAAAAAGAGATTGGCACCTAATCGATTTCCACAAAGCGCGTTATGCATTATGAAAATGGTTTACAGATTGTAGGGATAAATGAAAACATCACATAATGGATATATGATATAATATAATCAAGTGGTTCTTTTTCGTACCCGAAATCATAGGCGGATAAGTACGATAATACTCAAAATTCCTATTCGCGATCGGATAAGTGCTATAAGTCGCGAAATTATGGTGGAATTAATATCATAGTTCGGAATGTACGAAAATTGTAGCAGTTGTACAACGAATTAATAATTGAAAAATATAAATAAAGATAATCTAAATTAGAAATAATAATACATATGTTTGTAATTCAAAATTTACTTACAATATAAGTGTGTTTCAGTGTTTGAAGTTATACTTTAGAAAAAAATTAAGGAAAATTATATTTACTGCATATTCTGTTACATGAGGAATTTCATATTACATCTCTTTTCAGGAAAAAAAAACAAAAGTATAGAATATTAGAAAAAAATCCTTTTAAAGAAAAAATCAAAGTTACTGATATTGCAATAATTTAGAAACAAAAGATATTTGAGTGCCTTTGACAGAGCGAATCTTTTCGAGACCATGTGGCCAAGGAGGGCGTTCTGGATGGACATACGAAACCGTGGGCGTTTCTGCAAACTATGCCATTAGCGGCGCCTGGCACAATCGATGGAAATCCGGTTGATCCGGATTCCTCTCGTAAGGATGCAACTGCGAAATCTCTCGACAAGGGCACTTCCGTAATGTGATTCGACGATGTCGCATTCGGCATTCACATGCACGCGTGCGAAAGATCGCCTCTCTCTCTCTCTCTCCCCCCCTCTCTCCTGTCTCTTTCCCACCTTCCCCCCTCTCTCTCTTTCCCAGCTCTAACCCGTTCGCGTCTCTGAATTGTTGTAGTATAATTCCATCGCAACGATTATTTCGCATCCGCCGAGCAGTTTATCTTATCTTTATTGAGTCAATTCTCTCGTTCGGTATTCGAGGTGATTCATACGTAATAAAGCGCAATAGGCCGTTATTAACTTATTATGTACTCAATGTTTCTGTGTGCTTCCCGAGTCGCGATTGCCGCGCGTCGAAAACTCTCTCAATTCGTTTCTACGATCGCGTAAAATCCGAATTCGGCTAATCTCTCGCAGAGACGTTTCTTCTTTCCAATCCAAAATTTACCAACGAGGAAAAATCTGACGCATGCTTCATAATTTTTGTCGGCTAATGAACTCGTCGAGAAACCTCTTCGTGCCAAGTCTCATCGGTAATTTTATGCCACGGTCATGTGTCCTTTGTAAGCCGCAAGACTGTCATGCACACGCAAGGACGTCACGCAGCTTAGTGCGCCTCTCGTGTTTATGGCGTAATAATAAGAGTTTGACAGATTTTACAACATTTACCGGCCTTCAAAATACCTATTATACTAATTATAAATACATTGAAATAGACGTTTAATTATATTAAATTGTTTATCATTTTTCCTAACTTAAGAATCAATGTTTGCCGTTGTTATCAAAGTACGCGCCACGAGCAATTGCATTCGCGTGAATACCGAGCATCGCGGGAATATACACGTTAAATTGTGCCATTCAAAGAAGAGTTCAATCAGCGCTGTTCATTTAAAGCTGCGATCTTCCAGCGTGCATGCCCTTTTTGGCATCGCTCCATAGGTGCCGTAACATTTCAGTCCCGAGGCTCATAAACGAGGACAAGCGGAAGGAGACACTCGAGGCACGAGGAAGAAAAGCAAGATATGTCTGTCAACCTCGCACGCGCACCTATATGCACGTGCACGAAAGCGGCCTCGCGTCGGGACTCGGAACGCTTCCACGTGCCTGATGCATTCAGACATATGAATCTCGCCGAATCTGGCGTGGGGCCAGCCGGGCCAGGGCGTCGTCGCGGCCTCGCAATGAAAAAGGCGCGAAACGTCTAAAATAGCGACGCAAGTTGGTAGGCGAGGCTTTGATTTACTCGCGTGCGCCTCTATCCTGGCGCTACGACTATTCAGCCCCTCTCCGTAATAAGGCTTCAACCAATAAGCATTTATTTAACCACTTAAAGAAGTTACTTAAGAAATAAATACTTGATAACAATTGAAAGACAGTGATCACTATTGTAAATATAATTACTTTTAAAAATATCGCCGCTTTTTAAGTATTATACTTAATCGCGCAATTAAATTACTAACTACGCTTCTTTTCGCGTATTATGATGTAGTCTTCTATCTTTTCAAAACTCTCATTAAATCAAATAAAACATTCTTTTTCCCTTTCTCTTTCTCTTTCCCTTTTCACAGTCACTGACATTATATGAATATCTCGACTGAGGGAGTGCCTCAAATTTTTCACGATGTTCCGCGATGTCCGCGACATATTTAATTAGCACAATGACGCGTGTGTGCGCGCGTCTATGTGCATGTGTGAAGCAAGCGAGGAGAGCGAATAGAAGCTCGAGCAAGAGCGTGACTCGTGTGTGACGAGAACGCGGAAGTAAGCCGACGTGCAATTGAGCGTTAGAATATATGCTAATAATCGCACGACAACTCTAGGCGCAGCAGAATTGATTTGTATTGGTGTCCGCGTCGATGTGCAAACGTGCCCGTATGTGCGTCGTGACGCACGCACGCGGTAAGACGTCGTGAATGCGCGATTACAGAGCGTGCGCGTCCGTTCGCCCCTGCCGGAACCGCGGAATGACGATCTGACGCCGGTTACGTTGTTCGTAACGACTAATTCATTAATCGGTAATCACCGACTGGCTCTTCTTCGTGATAAAAGTACTAATTATGGATCTCCGGAGGATGTGTGATAAATAACTGAGAGCTGGAGCAAATGTTAGCTCGTTAAGTCGTTTCCTCTCGAGGCGATCTACGAGGCAAAGATCGCTATGTGATACCTAAAACGTGACGATGATTCTTTCCACAAATTGGAAACAATCTATATCACCGTCTCGCTTGTATATATAGCATAACGTAAGTACAATTGCAACGTTACATAGAAAATTAGCATCGTTTTATTAAAAGATACGCACGACAAGGCACTGCGCACTGCGCGTTCGAGAGATCCACCTGACTTTGCTAAGCAGTCCACCTCTCTGCGTCTCATGCTCCCTATCAGACCCCGTTCCCTCTCTCTTTCTCTCCCTCCTCCCCATCTCGACTGTTTTACGAATATCGATATCTTGAATTCATATGTCACGCGCGCTGCTGCGAGGAGGCCGCAGAAGTGGTCGGCGGTATCCGTCGTCGTCGTCGTCGCGAATGTCGCGATGTAAGCGTGTCAGTGCAGCGTGCACCACGACAGCGGGAGGAGGAGAGACCGGGGGACGGCGGATCAAGTACTCCGCGAGGCGGCGGCAGGAAGGGGGGAAGGCGACGATCGACGGTAGAGAGGGGCAACGTCAATTCGCGGCAGCACGTGCAGCCGCGTAAGAACGACCTTGGGGGTCAGTGCTCTCCGCGTAAGCAGGCCATAGTACGTCGACGCGAATCGATCGCCTCTCCTCTCCTCTCTCTCTTTCTCTCTCTCTCTCCCTCCCCCTCTCTCTCTCTCTCTCTCACTCTCATTGAGACAGCCGACGCGACGTCGATCGAAGAGGCCAGGGGAACGGGGATGAGGGATAGGGAGACGGGACAAGCAGGAGGATGCGAGGACACGCGACGAGGGGGAGGATTCTTCCGCGCCGTATCGAACGCGACGCCTCTGCTTAGTTAGGGGAACGCTTGGGCGTGGATCCGGGGTGAGAGTACTCCTGCGCTTCGGTTTTCCAGGTAGTACCCCCCTCTTGCCCGCACTCCTCTCGGCTCCGTCTCTCGGCTCCGTCTCTCGGATGCTGACGCTTCCCCCCTCCCGCAAAAACGGCGAGCGAGCGCGAAATACGCGGACGAATAGATGCGGCGAGATAACGTGATATTTAGAACGTTGTCCGACTATTCAAAGAATATCTCGTATAAATTACTTTATACGATGGTCAACATAACCAAGAAAAAGAATTTATGTTAATTGACGAAAGAGAAAATTCTTTAATAGAAATTTTGATTTATTTTTATTCGTTTCTATTCCATTTTCTGTAGATTATTTTAAAATAGCGTTTATCTTAATTCTACTCGAGCTGTCGAGCAAAATTTATGTACACATTAAGAATTGTCTAGACCTACGAGGATAATTATGGACGTACGTTTTTTAAAGATTGCAGATAATAGATAGTGCACGCGATAAAACTAGTTCAAGGGAACGTATGTACACTATTTTCTTAATTACGATGAGATTAACCTATCAACCCAATTTAAAGCGCCATATCTTTATGAAGAATTAAAGACCGATCAGTTGAAAAGGATAGAAAGAGAACTCAAATATAGGTACTTTGATAAAAGGAAGAAGCTAATCTAATCAGAATGACGCATAGCAATTAAGGGTTGAGTAGCATGGTGTAAGCTACATCAATAGGACTCGAAAACGATAGATGATGCCCGAGTTTCGTGTTTCGTGCGATAAATATGTAAGTCCCCTGATACGAGACGACCCGTCTGCGATAACACCGACCGATAGCGGAAGATATATCGGATCTTCATGACCTACGCGAACTCCCTTCAAGCGGCTTTCATGTACTTGCACATAAAACTTCCACGGATCGTTGTCATTCACGGATTATCACTTTCTCCGGCGCCACATACAACACTTTGAGATCTAGGCGAGGTCCAGAGGAGATGTTCGTCTAGCGATGATCCACTTCTATCTGACCCGAGTGAACTCTCATTTCTATCTAGCTTATATTGCCGTTTTCTTCGCGTTATCAAATTTCTCGCGCTTCCGTATCTCGCGGATTAATATTTCTCATTTTCTAACCGAGCTCCGGGTTTCGATAGTATTTTATGATTCAATAACTGCAATAATATCAATTATAAAATAAAAAATAATCAAGCAAAAATGTAGGTTTTTTTTAGATTGAGCAGGATCGTAAAATTTTCCAACTTCTCTTTTTGACTTTACAGCGAAGGAAAGACCTTAAAATTTTCCGCAAAATCGCGATTATCTTGGAATTCAAGCAAGGTACGAACGTCAGAAAGCTGTTTGTACTTTAAAGTAGTCTCGAATGACGATCCTTTTCCTCGTGCCACATATGCGAACGTGATGGCACGTTTCTCTTCCTGGTCAGCCGTATATAAGACGAAGCCATAAATCTCTTCATGCCTGATTGTGAGCCTCGTGATGTCTTGTAACCGACAAGCTTCCAATCCAGTTACGAAAGTGAACATCGCGAAGGGATTCGAATGCCTGAATTAATTGATTCGGTGTGCCCCGTTGATGCCGAAATAAGGAGAATGATAATAAGGAATACGTAGACAATATCTTGCAGAGGATAACGAATGCGGATAACCGCGCGTGAACGTACGTACGTGCACCCACCCACGTCACGTCGCGCGTTATCTGCGAATCGAGTCGCCGGGTCGCGACGTGTCACTGCGTGAGTAACAACAAGTACGTCGAAAAAAAGAAGTCGCACGCGGTGTTCCTGCTATCCGTTGGACTCGCCGTTCTGCCCGTTCGCACGCGAATACGGTCGCGGACGATGATACCATAGAACGGAGGGGATAAATATCTTCACGAGATACAAGCGGCTCACATGGCGTCTAGAGGGAATAGTGGCGGAGTCGACGTCCGTTCCGGTGACCAGACGTAATCGGAGCACTCCCACACACGCCAATAGCCGGCCATAACGATGCATTAACAAGGAGCATCGGGATAATTCCTTCCCGTTCGCTCGCGAGAAAGTGCGGCCGAATGAATCATTCTGTGCCTTCCACATGCGAAAGTAGGCGTCACGAGTATCACGTCGGAACGTTAGAACGCGAATTGCTTTGAAATGCGACTCTAGTCTCTCGTAATCGTCGATACGATCGTCATGCTTTTGTAAAATAACAATGTACGGCGGGACAATACGAAAAATTTCCGTAAAAATCTTGCAAAATTTGTTGTTGACGAAAAGTCGCGACGAGTGATTCATCGATAAGTTTAGATGATTTTTCGCAAAACATTTCGCAGCATTGAGCCTAACGCATTCAGGTGGCACCAGAAAAAAGACGGAGGAATGCATCATCTCACTCGCACGAATCACTTACGGAAAATGTCAATTTATTCTCTCTCTCTCGCTGCCGTTTCACCTCTCTTTCTCTTTCTCTCTCCTCTTCATCTACCTGTGCCTCCTCTTACTCTCTCCCTTTTCTTCTCTCCTCTTAGCATTCCTTCCCCGTACCGTTCCACCGCATTATCGTTTCGAGAATAGACGAGCGACTGACATACCGTCTCGGACGAGAAATGCAATAAGAACGAGAGGAAGACGAAACGGCCAGCCGATCGAAAGGTAAAGGGAGGATTGTTAATTATATTACTCATTCGATGGCAATGCTCGCATTTCATCCAATTAATGAGCAGTATAATTAACAATCGGTGACGATAAACTGGACTTGCCATCAGAATACATTCATTTGATTTCATAATACAATTAAAAAACATAATACAATTAAAAATTGCATATTTGATTTTGTTAATATTTTCTACAATGTTTTCTCGAGCTCCAGAAAATAAAAAACGCAGAGAATAAAAATTTCATTCAAATTACTAAAATAATTTTGTAAATTAAGTGCAACCCCTGTTATATAGTCAAATTACTAGACTAATTGAAACAGAGTTAATTAAATCGAATTATATTTAAAAATGAGTACTTTTTTCGTTCATTGCAAATTTTTCTGCTTTCTCAAAATAGTTATTAAGGCGGAAAAAAACAGGAGATGAGGGATCGATTGCTTGACCAAAAAAGTAGTCAAAACGTTGTCGACGACACTGGATCGGCATTCCCAAATCAGATTTTGCCGGGCTGACATTTTGGGCGTTCGACTCGGTCTCTTAATTGCCGGTGCAAGAGTCAAGGCGTCCTGGTTAGTCGACCAGACGATTCGTCTTTTTATCTCCCCCTCTTTCTCTCTTTATCTCCTCTTCTCCTTCATTCGCACGGCGATAACCGGAAACGATATTGTGCAAAACTGAAATGCGTCGCGTTTATGCGGGAATAACGATAAATCTGTTCGACTGAAAATGATAATTACGGTGTTATCTAAGCCTTTCGAATAACATTTAAATAACTTACACGCGATGGATTTAAAATTATAATGACGCCCGCTGCGCGTAGGGGTATTACTTTAAGCAATGCAAAGCAGGTATTAGCTCGTATCGCGATTCTAAACTTAGCCCATACAGGCATAGACATGATATTCTCGCGTGCAATGGCGAAGTTTAACGCTTTCTTCAATTATCCACGCAGAAATTGGCGACGATGCCAAACTCGAGGAAATCAGCTTTGCGATATTGAATCTTTCGCAAAATATTTTTTGCGCGATTAATATGACGTGCAACGATGACTTTTAAACGGAGATCCCAGTGTACCGTTTTATTATTCCGGAAGAATTCCACTCCCATTAGAAAGTCTTAGAAGCGACTTCAGTGGGCGCTCTTGCTACGGCACTTATCTGCAGTCTCTCCCACGCGGCTGCAGTTAATGAATGAATGGATTGCGTCATCTTACGGAGATGCGCTTTTACGTACAGCCCCTGCACAAAAATAGGCACCCACTTGTTCTCCCGAGGGAAAGGCGTAATTGTAGCTAGTGGGAGGAGGAAATGAAGGAAAAGAGGAAGAGGAAGACGGTGAAAGTGAGAAAGCAATGCGCTTTTTTGCACTTTATAAATCAGAAAAAAAAAACAGAAAAATTAGTGATAGTATTATTTAAAGTTTAAGAAAACTATAAAAATATCTAAAATTCTTAAATAAGATGTTAAAAAATAAGAATAGTAACGATGGTGATAACGGGCAAGGTTTGACAGACAGAAAGGGAGAATGAAAGAATAGTTGGTTTCTAGGTTTCCGCTCAGATAGAATATTTAACTAATACCTTCGCAAGATGCCAAACCCGTCTACGTGCAGAACCGATACGCAAAATTGTTTTGCAATAACCAGAAGGCGCGTTACGTTCGCGGTGAAACTGCATTTCAATGATATTAGAATACAACCCACGTCAACCGCCCGTATTATATACGTATTTTAATAATGGACTGCCTGACATTTTCCTCACTTTCGTGCGATAGCTTTCGTAACGCAACGTTAGTCAGGATAAATTCAGTACCGCCGTGTAATTATTCTATGCCTATTAACGTTCCGATTTTTATTTGCCGATCAATTGGTGACTTTACGAGTTCTGCTATTTTTCATAAACAGAAGAATGTTAGAATATATAAATTCTAAGCGCTATATATTCGAAGTAAAGATAATACCAAGAATGTCACAAGGTATCAAAATGTTGATCAGTGACATTTATCAACATTTTTGCGAGAGGCACAAAGCAATAAAAAGAGAGAGAGAGAGAGAGAGAGAGAGGAGACAAAGTATGAAGTCTAGTCGCGGCCGTGGATTTAAAAGCTGCAAATAGAGGGAGACCAGATTTCTCGACAACAGTTTTGTAATCGCATATAAATTTCAACGAAGACGCGGAAAAGCCGCGCGTTTCACCTGTTTCTCCGAAATCGAAATTGACTTTCAGACGTGCATAGCAGCACGCGCATGACCGCCGTCTGTATTTGCGAAACGCGCGAATCCTGATTCCGATGCAACGCGCGCAAGTAACGAGCGTTCCAACGCGCGACTTTCCTGGAAGCTTTAAGCGAGGAATTTGCATGAGGAACTGAACCCACAGTGCAGTCTATGCCATCGATGGAAAAAGAACCTGAGTGGGATTGCGTGCGAATACCACGAAAGGTAGCTTCAAACATAAGACGAGTCGTCGACTTCCTTGAAATGCGACGGCGTGCAAATTAAACGCGGGTGAAGTTGATCAAGGCGTGTGAGAGAAATTGCCGCCGACGCACATAAGTGGATTAAAAGTGTCGCGAGCTTCTTGTGAATTATTTAAGTACCGGGCATTAATACTTCGCTGCATGTAGAAGAACTTTACTCATTTGTAATTCTAATGTCAAATTATTTCGAGTTCGCTCATTAATTTATTTATACGACTTTTAATAATTCATACTTCCTTTTTTGTAATTTTTATCTCTGGCGATTATTTTTATAAGAGTGAGATTTTTATGTACGATTTTTTAATCGCTCGCGCTAATTTTTAAAAGCAACTTCCTAAGTGTTCAGGAGCGGCGAAAAGTCGAGTCCGCCGCTGAAAACTGATCCGTCGGTCGACGTTAATCACGAGATTCCGAGATGCGATCCTGATACGGCAAGCAAAATGCATTCGTTTTTTGTCGGTTGCTCAGCCATCCCGGTCCTCACCTGGTGATTAATCTTGCAAGACGCGAGATCGAGTGGTCGGCTCGAGTTCGTGGAATTTCATGATCGTTCAACCGGGAATTTCCTGGCTCCCACTACGCTCTGTCGGCTCTACAGAGCCGACGGTGGTGGCGATATATCCCGGATCGCTGTCGTTGTTCATCGCACATATCGTCGCGTTCGCGAGGCCTTGATGATTAGCGGCGCCTAAGCTTGGCGCCAACAAACGTCGTCGCAATTCGCGCGATTTACACACGAGGAAAATTTACAGAAAAATGATTACTCACGCAAGGAATTGAATGATTACGTTCTGAAGTGTTTACACTCGAATTCGACTCTTCACTCACTTTAACGTCGGATAATATTTAACAATGGTCGCTAACTGACGTAATCGTTAAAGCCATATCTAAAATATTTAACAAATAAATGTGAAAGGTTACTATGTCGCAAAGAGTACAAAAGAACGTCATCCATAATATCGGGAATTATCAGTTCCGTGCGGGAAGCTATTACGGACAATTGACCGATTGTGAATGAAACACGCTCGTTTCCCTGACGTACGCCGGGATTCAGTTCTCAGCGATGAATCATCCCGTTACGGGTCGATGCAATGAATCATGTGACAAGGCAGATCAGCTTTTCCGAGGAAAATCCGCGCGTCAATTTTTAGTTCACCGTTCTCTACTTGAAGTATTTCCAACTTTGTAATGCTAGTACGTAGAACGTGCTCGCCAATGTTTCTTCAAGGAAACGCGACTGAAAGATCAACGCGATGCGGTTAGACTAAATTCCAATAAGCATTTCTACAACTGTAATTTTTATTATTACAGACACTGTTCCGTATTTTTTTTTATAGACGAAAATAGCGCTGATATGAGCAGTGCACTTAAGAAAATCAATAAATTTCGATTTCCTCAAATAATATTTGTTTATAAAAATCGTGATTGCTATATCTATATATTTATTGTTTCATCAAAGATTATTATTGAGATATTTATTCGATAGAATTATTTAAATCAAGCAACTGTGCAAAAAGCAGATGCCGCGAGGGCTACGTGCTCCGCGTGATACGTCGTTGACTATCCCCCGTCACACGGTCCACAACTGCGGCGCGAATGGCAAAAAGGCTTAACCGCATTCCGGCGACCATTTAAACCACCGCTGCGGGGTCCCACGCCTGACCGCAAACGGCGATCGACGGAGCGGACCGGTAGACCGGCAGACCGGCGAACCGGCCGGCCGGCCGGCCGGCTATCGGTTGACGTCACTTGGTGCCGCGCGACCTTCGAGTTCCCGCGCGATCGGAGGCGCATGCTCCATCAATCCTCTCGGTTGTGCGAATGGAAGATCACGCCCGAAGAAACTGTCGGCGCGAACAAACGCGTCGTTCGGAGCGCCGTTATATTGATAGAACGCGCCGAAGTATGATTGACAGATGTACGTACCGAGCAAATATCGAGTTGCTTTAATTTGATTTCTTAATTACATTAAAATGATATAAATATAATTATATAATAAATTTATTTAAATCCGATGTTTGTACAGCAGATTGAGCGATTACTCGTTTGGAGCTTTCCACTGAGTGGAACGAGCGCGCGTAAGTCAGATAAGACGGGGCTACTTATCCTTTCATCGAGATATATGCGTATGTATTTTCGCTTAAGAATGTCTCCGTTAAATTGCTCACTTAATATACGCTGTAGTCGCGCAGAAATGTTCATTAGATTTTCGATGGAGGAATGTACATTAATTATGTACATTCTCAATTAAGATACTGGAAATGAACGTAGAAATCCGCGCAGAAATTCGTGGCGATTTAATATCTTAACTGCAAGACGCGTCGCACGAAGATGAGATAAAAGTATTCGCCTTGAAATTCAGATAATGAATCCGTTAGTCCTTACTCGGTGCAACGCGACGAAAAGAACGCTCAAACACGTGATGCGATCACGAAGACCGTTCATGAATACAAAAAAACGACCATACGGAGTCAGTTTATCTGCGACGGATGTCGGTCGCTTCCAATCTTCTCTCTGTAAAAGAGTAACCTACTGCGAAAAAAAGTAATCAATGTGACCCTCTCCCGGATGAATAGGAGACGAGAAGACCAGAGCCAGTGCAGAGGTCCACAAAGATATGAAAAAAATAGCGTTGCTTCATCGATCTTCCAAAAAAAGAAAGACAAGGTCAGTCGGTGGCAATCACGGATTACGTAAAAATCGAAAGTCGATTGTTTGCGCGTGGACTATCTCACTGAGTGGCCGGGTTTTTCGCGTTAAACAGTTAATCGGATTCCGATAAGGGACTCGAAGGAATAAATCGATCCATTCCTGACGGGATAGGTTGTGACGATTACGCGCGCGGGACGAAAGAATCGGTTCTCACGACGAGCACGCACACGCACCCAATGCCGCAATGTCGAGAAATTTACGAGCACGATTATGTCTTATGTCTTCATAAATCGGTACACGAGCGGCACGAGTATCCGCCCGATGTACATCGCGCGCTAAATGCGGCCATGATTCTTGGCCCGTGATAACGACAAACGCGAGTTTCGTCATGAAAGCTGATTAAAAAAAAAAGAAAGAAAGAATCGGATGACCGCATTTAACGCTAAAAGCGGGTATCAGACCAAGTTATCAGCGGAGAAGTATTGAGAAGTGTAATTTGTAATTTCTTGTCCGAAAGACCGACCGACAATCACCTGTGCGTCTCACCGATACGGCCGACCGCGATCAAAACCGGCGACTTGCACATCAGTGAATCGGCCAATTACCAATTACGAGCGGGCAACGTCAAGGTCGGATCTGCGACGTGTCCGGTCACATGCCACCACCGTCGTCGCGTCGTCTTGGTCAGACCCATTGGGATCCACGCTGTGGGTCCATTAAGGAGCTGCGGGTAGAGAGAGAGAGAGGAAACGCGGGCGGCACTTTTGACGAAGGAACCGCGGTTCGAACATCCCACTGCTTTGCCGTTTGTGAAACGCCATTTGGCGCTTCATACTTCTCGAGATCTCCACAATGATTGCTACTTAAGTCATTCGTGACAATGTTGCGAGATTGCGACATCCGACGCTGGGCGTCATCGGTCATTCAGATCTGCCGCATCTGACGATTTTCAACAGTACGTTTCCGTCAAGATCACGTTCGTTCTCTAACTATAAGCCCGTCTGACGCAAATCAGCAAATTGAATCAAAGCCGAATTAAATTAACTTGGCAAGTAACATCTCAGATCAGATTTTACGTGCATACTGATGCCTGCCTTGTACACTACTTGCACTTTAAACACAACGCTTTAGAAGCAAAGAAAGAGAGAGAGGGAGAGAAAATGAGGAAAAAAAGCAGTGTGGAAAACGCTGAGCTAGCAATAAACCTATGTCGATCGATCAAAGGCCGAGCGCGTTAGCTGTGCTCGTCGACGACCCTTGTATTCCCGCCAAACCAATGCATCAGCGGCTTCGTTGCAATGCTCGCGCGCAAACAAGACGGAGACAGAGGACGATCGTTCTAATCGGTAAAGTACCGCCGCGAGCGAGAGGCGCGCTCGTGGTAGGTACGTAATCATCTTCGAGCCGACGTAAGTTACGTGTCTGGGTCACGAGCGCGTACGCCGCCGCCGTCGCGTGAGCGCACACATTCTCATGTACGTACATGCGTCCGATAGCGGCCGGTGTCGCCATGTGGTGCAATACACTCCTCAGGTGGCAAATCACGGGCGTGAGTTTACTGTCGAGCGACGTCGCCGTTGGATTCCAGCGCTGGTGGCGATTACGCGCGCGGAATACCCTTTCGCGGCATGGTTTAGGCATGTTCCGATTCCTCCGAGAGATTGCAGATACCTGTTTGAAGACGTAATCGCGCGAGAACCTGCGCCATTCTTAACGCCACGATCGCGACATTCAATAAGCAATTGCGTTTGCAATTTCAATGTAAATTCTTATAAAATAATAATTGCAAAAAATTAGATGATAACTTTAGATTACGACAGATTTCTAATTTTTTTAACGATTATTTTGCAACGATTAAAGTAAATGAGTTTGCGAACAAATTATTTTTATACCTTTGCAAAACGAAACGGTCACTTCAAGTCTACAAGGATAAATAGTGTTTTCCGAACTTGTTTATTTTTATCTCGCGTGTTTTGCTGGAGCAAAATCGTTCGGTTTGGCAAAAGTTCGAAGGCTATCGGAGATTAACAGAAAATGTTTTCCGCAAATAGAACACCTTGATTTTTGCAAACGACAGTACACGTGCATTTCGTTGCCCTCCTTCGCGCGCACGAGGCTACTTGGGAAGAAAAAAAGAACATTTATCATAGCTCGCGGCTTATTCGTGTTATGCAAGTCGCGTCTATTTTCTCGGTAGAAATTACACTATAGTTAGATACGGCATCGCGACACGTGAAGGAATGGCGCCTTCTACGAGGAAAACGTGCGGAACGCATCCTAAAAGCCTTTCGCGTGCGTATACAGCCGTGAAAATAAAATTGCAATTGTCGCGTGACGCACGATAACGATAATAACGCGGAACGAAATTATCAGAATTTATCGTGCAATCATTTTAAAATCGTCTCGCGTCTTCAGCGAATGTTCTTTATTCTTTTTATTATGCGGCAGCTAATCGATAATGAAAACGCTTTCAATAATTTGCATCTTATCACGCAACTTGCGAAAATTTTGAGAATCGACAATTTAGCAGACCGATATAAATTTTGTTAAAATAATAGATGAGAGAGAGAGAGAGAGAGAGAGAGAGAGAGAAAATGCGTGTATGAATCTTTTTATCACGTGCATCGTATTTTCATTATTTTTCGTCGTAATTTTTTTCGCTAATATTTCATGTTCGCCCGCTTAGATTTCGAGAGGCTAGGTAATCGTGATAGTTCGCAGAAACCCAGCGTCTTCGCGATCTTAATTCACGATGTACAAACCGATAGATAACTTTTCCTGACCTCGACACAATTTTGCCGATGCGCGCGAAGATACGACACGAGAGGAGAGTTTTCAACGGCCGGCCCCGGCCGGGTCGCGCGGCGATCGATACTACGGCGATCTATCAACTCACGACGCTCCTTCGTCGATGGTAATCAGTAATCATTGGTGTCATTGAGGGAGAAAAACAGTGCCGAGAGAGGTCGGTAATTAAGTAACACTTACGATGCTGCGAGCGCGCTCGCACAACATTCTTCGTCAATATTGACTCAGGAACGGCGATGCAACGCGAATCGGACTTACCCATTGTCCGCGATTGTAAAAGACGTACGAGTGCGCTCGATATTTTATGTCCTATACATCGGAGATGACTGTACACGCGGGATAAGAAAAGGATCTACCTCCGTGAAGGATCGCGGGCATCGTGCGCGAAAACGCAATGCACATCGTGCATTTAATGGTTGTTTAGCGAGACGATAACCGTTTCGCTGAAATACACCTCGAGAGGATGTACACTGCAAATATCCTTCGAGTCCTAGAAATACCATCAAACGCCTCCAGCATGGAAATTCATAGGAGATACGGTGGTTTAGCATAGCATTTACAAGTTAAACAGATTTTAAGATCGTGGAAGGACGAAAATAAGCTTCGGGGGATTTTTTTCATTCGCGCGTCCGAGTAAATAAGCTGCATTTATACGAAACAATATTTCACGGAGATTTATACATAATATCCGGGGAATCGAATAAAAGAAAAATTACGTAATATATTGTGCGCGTAATCACGGCGAGTCGTTCGACGATCGCGATTGCGCGACGATGAAACATCATCACGTCGTCGCTACGACGATGACAGGCGTTGTTGCAGTTTTAATGAGAGATATTCGAGGCGTTGATCAGCGCGAAATCCGGTGCGCTCGCGTATTGCCTGACCCGTTACTTCGAGACGCACGTGTCTCTCGCTTTATCGAATACTCGTCCCTTTCCTTCTTATCTCTCTTCTTCTGTTTCCTTTTTTTTCTACCACCTTTCCTTTCCTTCCGACGTACTGACGAATCAATTCCGCGGCGGCACGAAATTCTCACGGGATCTCTCTCGCAATAAATTACTGCCTAAGGACGTTATAGTCTGCGCTCGCGCACGAAAACGAGTTTCTCGTTCGCGCAAACGAACGAGCGAGAACGAGCGCGATGACGAGTAACCGAGTCCCCGCGATTAGCATACTCATGCGGGTAGCCGAATTCGGTGCCCTAATGCACTCCGGGCACCATGCCGCCGATTACGCGATCTCCCGCGTCTGAGATATCATACCGAACTCAAAATATTTCGACAAATACTCTATTTCGTTTTGACATATTCACATTATATCACACAGCATCTTTACGCGACTTTTCATGCGTTTCCCCACCCCAAATAGCTTTAGTGTGAAATGCAGAAGGAAATAAAATAGTGCAAAATTTGCTCGTAAAATAAACCTATTAAAACAAGTAATTTGTCTACTTGCACACACTGTGCAGGTAGAATTTGTGATCTACCGAGGAACGATTCGTGTATCTTGTTATCTCTATTATCACCGAAACATAAATTTTTGTCTTCAAATAATGTATATGAAATATTACGCTTCTGTAATGTTGGACTAGGTAAAAATTTGCATTTATTATTTATTTATTATTAATATTGAGCGTATTATCAACAGTTACCAATTCTAATCAAAATTAGCGCGGCTATTGAGATGTTATACAATCAGCGGTTATCTTAAATTCGAATTATATAAAAAAGCCAATAATCGTTCATCGTTAAATCGCGAAAAGATTTCATAAGAAAATTCGAGACATCAAAAATACATTTCACTTACCAGACTTCATTTCCAACCGTTTTGCGCCTTCGGGCTCATTCAGGTGATAGCAATGATCGATGAGGGTGTTCTTGATATCGTTTTGTCGTTGATTCTCCTCGGTTTTCCTCCGACGCCGTCTGCCGCTGGCTATGGCCCGCTGGCTCTGGCTAGTAGAAAACTGCTCTTCATTGTTTAATGAAGGTGAGCTTCCTGTCAATCCTATATTGATATACTCGGATACGTTCATCTGATGCCGGAAGGTCGGCTCCTCGTTTGTATCACCGATCTGAGTTGCCTGTTTGTGTAAGTTTAACTCTTGCATCATTTCTACGTCATCTTGATTTTCTTCTTGACGGTTTACTTGTTGGTTATACGATGTGACAACGTTTTCTTGACAATTTAGATGGGAAGTTAACACAGGTTGACCAGAAGATCGAAGGATTCTGGTGGAAGAAAATTGACCAGAAGTTGACGAAAGTTGACCGGAAGTTGACGAAGATTGACTTAAGTTGGCGGAAGTTGACGGAACTTGATGGGGAATATTCATTGCGCCTGAATTCGTATTATTGACATTTTGTTGACATCTTAGAAGGCTCCTGTTGGCTATCTGCGTTTTAGGTTGACATTGTTGGACATTCTTGTTTTGATTCCTAGGACTGACATTCTCATATTTGACGGTTTCGGACAGCATGCGATTAGAATTTTCATCCGTTATAAAATATGGATAAACAGAGTTATCTTTCGTGAGTCTCTTGAGTTTTCTTACCTCACTTTTTGTCACCGGCTCATTCATTATGAGCTGGATCATCAAATCTTCCGCAGTTTCTGACCGGATAAACCACTCACGCGTTGTCATAGTTTCATGATCTGGATAACTCGCCCATTCTCTTATTAATTTTCTTAGTTCTTCTTCCCATTCTGGGTTCGATGCCTGTCGCAGCAACTGCTGCCATTCCTGCACATCTAAATCTTCTAGCTCCTGCTTTGAATAGCACTTTACATGAGGCTCCGGCTTCGTCTCCGTCTCTATCTCCGATTTCGACTTCAGTTCTGCTTCCGATTCCGAATTCGATTTTAGCTCAGGTTTCGGTTCCGACTCCGGCTCTGGCTTTGACTTCGGCTTCGGCTCTTGCACCACCTGCGGCTCTTGCACCGGCCACTGGAATATGCTTTTCACCTTCTTTTCCTCATTTGCGATCGTTGTAGCATTGTTCCAAGGATCTAAAACATTAGAAATTTATTTATGATTTTTTTAAAGCAGATTTGTATATGATAAAAAAATTTATAATTAATAAAAAATTACGTTGTTAATTATTATATTATATTATTTACGTTATATTACTAAAATTAATGCCTAATGCATTTAAAAATTCAAAGATTCATCCTTTTTTTTATATCACTTTCACGAATAAATCATTAACCGCATTATGACAAAAATATAAGACTCTTGCGACACATTGTGTTAAGCCTTGCAAAAATTAAATTAATAAATTAATTAAATGGTATTTAATAAAAAATGTTTAATCCATAAGGTTTATGATTTAAATGAAATATTTGTATCAAATAATTAAATATTTGTGTCAAATAATCAAAGTTTTGTTTAAGTTCTGTGAGCAATATGTTAAAGTAAAAAATGAAAAAATTGTTATTAGATGTTATGATTGAAAAAATATAAATATATATGATACCACAAAAATGTCAAAAATAAATTTTAGAATTTCATATTTTCCTATTTTTTTCTAATTCGGTTATTTAATGATCGTGGAATCTTTACTTTTTAGTATTTTCCACTGTTGATTGCAACATGTTGCTTCATTGCAATAGAGTAACGCGCGAAATTGCATCACGTACATACCATAATGCCGGCGCATTATCGTGTATATCAATAAAACAGCATGTAATTAGTAATTTCGAAAATAGGAATGAAGGTTGAAAACATGTGCATAACACTATATGAAAATAGATGACCTTTACATTACACGTACATGTTCATTAGTAAATTGTGACAAAAGACCTTATTTGCCGATAAATAATACGAAAAGGAGCCAAAATGGATAACGCCACAAAGTGACAAATTATTATTCGCGAAACTGTTCTGACCGTTAACAAATCATCGACATCTAGCTATCATGAGAATAGCTTCTTATCTGTATAAGGAACTATTATATCTAACGTGTGTTATTTATACCCTTTCAGGATGCATTTCGTCGGTGGTTTGCTAACATTAAAGTATGCGATCCTTAATGTTACTTTCTAATACACGTAGTCGGCCAACATCCAACATTACTTTCTGATCTAATTCGATCAGCTGCAACATTTCGTAACAGAGAAATGTATGTCGTGATTTCTCGATAAAACGTGTATCTATATAACTTTATATGCGATACATATATAGCCTACCGAATACTTTTTAAATAAATCAATTAAAATCGAGGAAGCATAAAGAAGAAAACGCGGGATTAATCTGTTATCGTATGTCATCTCATTATGCTCAAAATTTAAAATACGTAAATTGAAAGCAAAGGTACAAACGATTGCACAACATTACAGATCACGTCCTTCTCAAAACAATTGATTCGTTTATGACATAGACTTAAATATAATCGGTAATTCAAATCGGGAGATTCAATCGAGGTCAACCCAATGGCAGCCCTTTGAGGGTTCGATGATGATCTATAAGAACTGAAAATATATATAAAAGCAATTGCGGCGACTGAAAATATACGGAAGCGCCAGCGTTATATACCTATACCTAACATGCGATGATTCATCGCTTGACTGTTCCAATGAGATCCGCTGGGATTCAAGATTGCCGTTTCGCCTAAAGCAGATGGGAAACTGTGTACGGATGACGCCTGTGGGTGATCCGTATGAATCACGATTACAGAAAGATCAGTTTCACCGATATTTGCGTGCCAGTATAATGGCTTCCCTTTCTTCCAACTCCTATTTACGAGTTTACCAAATTTTCAGCCAAATATTCACTAATTATTATCTATGTAGTTCCTGTTACATTTTCGTCTCAATTATTTTTCAAGCGACGCAAAATAATCTCTTCGTATTAAAATGATGATAATTAGTTAACTCGTTTGTATTCTACAATCGACTTTTAACACGCGAGAGACACGACACGATAAACGACAGCACGGACGATGTTCGAAGAGTGAGTGTGTAGTAGATCAATTTGTTTAACCTTGAAGGAAGAAAGAAAGCAGAGGACTACAAAATAACGTTAAAATAAAATAAATGGATAAACAAAAATATAAAATATAAATATAGGGATATATAAATATAGGGAAATGTTGAAACAATATAATTTAATAGGAGAAAACGTTGGAAAAATTTAATTTGATTTAATATATTCTATCAATATGAAAAGTAACGGTAGTATTCGATAAAAAATATATAACTAATGAACTATATAGCTCTCATGTAAATATATTTTATGTGTGTACCTTACAACGATCTTCACATCCCAATTTCTTACGTTTTCGACAATATTGACAGTTTCACGGGTAAAAAGTTACGGGTTAAAAGGTAACTGGTGTGGGAGACGAAGTTTATAAACCTTGAGAACCAAAGAAAGGACTGCTTCGCGACTCGGCGAAGAAAAAACTGCTCTCGTAGCTCCGAGCACGCGAACAACAAATGATCGAGCATGCAAACAGACATGTGTTGACACACGGCACGACTTAATTATCGGTCACTGTCACTCGCGCGAGAAAATTATAAAACTTTCAATTTTTTTTACGATTTAAAAGAAATGGGTCAATCGGACAATTATGATTTGTACGAAAAGTAATAAAAAAGTTAAAAAAAATTTCATTAATGCATATTTCATCGTGTTAAAAAAATAATAGAAAGATTATGTCAGATCGAACGAAAACAGATTCCATAATAATATGATCGCAAACGGGACTGTCGATATTCGGGTATACTCGGATGTTTTTCGTGCCCGTCACGCATCTGTCAGTAGCGGTAGTCGAAATCAGCTGTAAGAGCCGCGATCGGGTCCAGTGCTATAAATTATAGTTAGTATCACACGAAGAGGTGACAGATAATAAGTAATTATCGAATAATATTTCGGACTTTGCACTATTGTATCTTCGCTGATGGGGCACGTAAAGGCAAAGATAAAGACATTTCTTTTACGTAATAGAAACTCACTAATTGCAAAATCGAATCCATGCGGCCGAGATATCATTTGGCGACGTGATATATATTTAGGATATTCCGTCTCAATTTTATATTTCCGCGATAACAGGGTTAATTCACTCATTGCGCGTACACATCGAATCTCTACTGACGCATTGATTTCGATTTGTTATATTTATCAGGTTTCTTTAATACAATAACTTCATTGTAGATTGTGCGTCCGAAAGTCGATAAACAATGCTTTTTTGACACATGTTATCTCGTTGACTCTCCGTTTATGCTTATTAAATACACTTGATTGCGTTAAATAGATGAGATAGGTCAGTAACGGGGAGACGAGTCAATATCATAGCGCCATAGACATAGGTCAGGACGATAGCATTATAGAAGTAGGTCAGTATATCACGGCATACAGGGTGTTCATAAGATCTTCCGAATTTTTTAAGAAACGTAAAAAGGATTAATTTTTCGCTATTGTTTTTCTTTCCTTTGGACAATAAACAATCTGAAGAGCTTGCATTAACTATCTGCAACCTAAGTTATTTATCGAGTTTGAGATGCAGACTTTTTTAATCAAGTATTAACATATCTTTTAACATTCTACGTTTATTGAACTCAATTCTCCGCGTTTCGCCGGAATCCATCCCGTTCATTCGCGAGCGCGAAGTTTCGCCTGGCCGCTTCGCGTCGCGGTCTCTCCTCTTTAGGAAAAGCAGCTTCACCGTTGACGTAAAATCGTCGCGGCCAAATCGCACCGCGCGTCGCGACGAGAGAAATTATTCGAGCAGATCTGATAAGGAGCAGGAAAGCCGCTTTCGTTCGGACTTTCGAAAATATACGGACGCGTGCATGACGGCGCGACGCGCCAACACGATCACGGGCGTCGCGAGCGAACCCCCTTTGCTGCCTATACAAGTCGCGCGAGAAACGGGAAACCGGTCCAGGCGGGTACGCCCGGCTTCCGCCGAACATTATCACTCGAGCATGTAACGAGCCGACAACTTTTCCATCGAATGCTAATTAAGGGCGAGTCGGTACGAAAAGCTGCGCCTGGAAGGAACAGGCGAAAAATCGATCAGTCGACTGGCTCGGCGATTAAATCGGAGCAGCGAGTTTTCCGTCGATGATCGATGAAAGTTGAACACGCGTCAAGTACACGCATTTTTTTTTATCATGTCAAACGGCTTTATCAGCCGGTGTGTCAAACGAGGAACCGACGCGATGCGCCGATGAAAGAATCGCGACAGTAGTTGCAGTTGCAAAAACAAATTAGCATATCTCAGAAAATAAATCGGAAAACACTTCACACAGAGATGGATGCGCTGAAAAGTTTTTTGGCAAAGTGTCAGAAAAATCGAAGCATCCATAGACTTTCGAAGAAAAAAAGTATATAAGCGAAATTTGTAAATATTCTTTTCTCTATAGAACGTATATAACTAGACAAAGAAGCGAGGGCACAAATGTAATCGACATGTGTCGCGAAATTGAAAAGAGGATACCCCTGACTGATTCACTTCTGATCCCAAACTTTTTTGCTTGTGTAAAAAAATAGCACGTTTTTTTCGGGGTACAGGTATATCCTCTTTCCGACGAAAATACGAATTGACAAATGCACGATGAGGAACGTAGGTATACATCTCGCACACATTCAGAATGAAAACAGGTATCGTTTACGGCTTAATTTTTTGCGGTAACGTCGTAATTGCGCGCGATCGCAGTTTTTCTGGAAAAAATAAATAAATAAAAGCATGACAAGAATATCTTTTAATTAAATAATGTACCAGCGAATAGATAGAGACGAAAAAAAAAGAAAAAATTCATGTTTCTCATTTATCTTGGAAAGTTATGAGAAGAAATTCTCCGACTGGGCGAAAAGAACAAATTTGGAGAAACAATTCGCGTTTTACCTGCCCTAAGAAAGATTCCTTTCGCGCATCAAGCATAGAATGCGCGTTATAAGTGCGTCAGGTTGAGCCTGCCGCGTCCGCGCGTTTCCGCTCGCGTGCGGAGCGACGTGCACGCGCGGGCACCAACAGCCCCGTCACGCTTCGTAAAGAGCCTTTTAAAAAGCGCAACACGCGTGAATCGGATTCCTACGAGCGAGTGCACGCATCATATATTCATTCCCATCGATTCCCGATAAACTCGATGCTCGAGTCGCGCTCGCTGCAGGTATGGGAAAGGTTCGATGAACCGGCCCGGCCCGGCCGCGGACAAGTACACAGCCGCTAATTATAGAAGTTACACGTTAATCTTATTACTCGTATTTATATCCTTAGGTTTTAGCCCGCGCGAATTCTCCGCTACAGTTTCGCCGAGTTATCCGTCAAGCTCCATACGCGCCGATATCGTCAAATCGAGATAAAAAAAAGGGGAACGTCAACTTGCTCGGTCAGAAAAAAAGTGATCGTTATAGCCCGATCCGTCCACGGTTTATTCTCGTCTCTGGTACACTATCTATTGTTTAAGCGCACGATCGCCACCCTTTCCCCGCTCTTACGTCAAGGAGTAAGATCACGTGGAAAGCGGTCGGTCTAATCGTGTTTCACGGGGGGGAGGGGGGGAGAACGACCCCCCCGTAGAAACACGTCGGCTTCTGGCGGCATTGGCGAACAATCATTGCGACGTCTCTCCGATCTAGTCGCGACTAGTTAAAAATAAACTTTCAGATTTTGCAATCGCGAGAGCGTCGCGTCGAGTCGCCGGCCGGCCGGCCGGCCGGCCGCGACGCAGAGCGTCACGACGAGCGTGGGCGATGACATTCGGCATAAGTGAGACGCGAGACGTCGCATCGAGTGCAAACCTTCGTGAAGGAACGACCGTAGTCGATGTACCCGGATTCTGACTCTCATTCGAAATACGCGATTTTTTTTTAAGAGATTGAGGAGAGCTAATCGAGGGGAAGTTTCGCAAAGCAAAATCGCCGTCCCAATCGGGAAGGCACGCCCAATAAAGCAGAATATGTAGATAAATGAAATATAAACCTTTTTTCGCAAAAGGGTACGTGACTCGCTGGAACCTCTGATGTGTGAACTGCGGCACAAAATCTAGCATGTCCTCCCGCTCCTTTATCTTCGGGCTGATTTGCGATATATTCGCGATATATTCGAATATATTATCCATCGGCGTCTTGTTTACATTACGAAATTTTACGAATGCGTCGTTACGCTGGTGGAGCTTCGCCATCGCGGCAGGCACGGAAGGCATCAGCATTTTCGTTTCCATCTGTACCATTTGTAAGGGTTTAATCTCGATCGGTGTATCAACACAACCGTGCACACTCCACCGACGGTTTGATCTTCAATTTTCGTTGCTTAACACACCGTGTTAGCTCACTTCACTCCAAAATTATTCGGACCCGATCGAGAGAAGCACTCCGAGATCGCGCGTAACGAACTGTCGTCGGTATTCTATCTTTTTCTCGCCCTATCCGCGCCTCTGTCCCCGTTACTCTTCGCAACGATCCGAAACGCGAACCGGCGAACACTGTCGCGAACGTTAGAGCTGCGTGGCCCGGCGCGCGTACGCGCTCGCGCGCGCACGTGCGTATGCGTGTGTGTGTGTGTGTGTGTGTGATGTGTGAACTCGCGAGAGTCGTCTGTCTGGAGCCACGTACGTGTGTTCGACCAAAAAAAAAGCGTTTATTATAGTATCCGTTGGTCCTGTCGTTTATGCGTCCTGCTCGTTTTGCTGTCACTGACGGCGCCGCACCGAAGAAACGATATACCGTGACTACTACTGTTACTACTGACGTCGCTGTCGCTGCCTCTACTGCCACTGTCGTACTGTGTCAGACGAGGAATGAATTTCATTCTCGGCGCGCGACTCCGGAGACTCTAAGCACCAGGCCTGGCTTTACTAATCTCTGCGCACTGTCACGCGCACTGTCTACCCGGCAACCGGATGCGTGTACCTCACCTTACGGCAGGTCAGACGCGACTGGGACGCGACTGCTGAACGCTCGGAAATCGGATTCGTCTATCTTGCAGCTTAGGGAGCCGTCGCGCCGCGCCGTGCCGCCGCCGCGCCGGCCGCGCCGTTCCTCCCACCCCAGCTCCGCTCGCTCGTGCAGTGACGGCATCTACTTTGTTAGCGCCCGCTCCATCAGTGCGAGAACAAATCAAACGACAAAGGTTCTCCTACGGACGAAAGTTCTCAACGCTATTGGCCAGAAGAATTACCAATATTTTTCCAATGACCAATAAATGTTGCAAGAAGGATGTGACCTTTTGACCTGTGTTAACGAAATTGCCGAACTTGGAATGGGCAACTACTTAGTCTTATAGTAAGAACCGAGGTAAGAACATGTCACTATCGAACTGTATGGTTCTCGCGCTCTCTTTGATATTTGTATTAATTTAGACTTTGTTAGATAATACTACTGAACAAAAAAGTGACATTTTCGCGCATAAGAACGAGAATAATCGTTTCTCGTACTTTTAGAATACGTTTATTAAATTATTCTATCATGTCATAATTTTGGTTAAAATTGCAATAAGGGCTACTTTATATAGTGTAGATACTTTAATATGTTATAACTATAATATGCGACGTGTTATAGTTTTATTCAATCTATATTACGTTAGTCGGAAATAAAATTTACAATGCCTGTATTTTTCTAAATATGCGTTCGCTTCTGATATATAATTGCAAGAGGCGAAAGTGCCTTTTATATTAATCATGTTAATATTAATTAAATACAACAGATGCTTATTAAATAATATTTTTTACAAGATGCAAAGTATTTTATTCTAAATAGGATACTAACGAGGAATATATTTTACAAACATTGTACTTCAGATAAAGGATAACAATAAATGATTTTGTTTAATATGAATAAAAGCATTGAAACAAAAGTATACCTACATTAGTTTAAAACCACCCTGATACTTTCAAGAAATCGAATTTTTTGTATAATTAAATTGACATTTTAAGTCTTACAGAAATAATGTGTAGCCCGGTTTGAAAATTGGTCTTATTTTTCGAGTTACATTTCTTAACCGTCGCTCAGGTAGAAAACGTTATATATGTCTTCGTAGACATGACCAACAAAGGATTCCTTTTATTCAAAGGAATAACTTTTGTTATTCCTTAACTTTTGTATTCTTCTATCGGTAACAAAAGATTCCTTAACTTTTGTATTCTTCTATTGGTTTTAATATTTATTTAAATACTAGATTTTTTGCCCGCACTCTTCACGCAGGCTCGAAAGCTCTTCTTTCTTTTTAGTATAGAGCAGATCTTTTCCCCTCGCTTCAACTACTTCCCAAAACTCTTTACGGGTTAATTCATTAGACCGTAGACGATGTTTTTTACCCGAATAATAATATTTACAAAAAAAGTTTTGAAAAAAGGAACCTTTTTTAGACTATTTTGTATAGGGGCCCCCTTATCCCCGGGCTCAGACTCCTTCCCAAAATCTTCTACGGTCTAAGTTACAGTATCATGAGATAGTATACCATCAAAGGTTGTACTAATTTGAAAACTGTAGATTTGCATGCGGACAAACATACATACATACATATATATATATATATATATATATATATGTATAGAGATCTAATATTGAAATTCCAGGAACTCTTAACTCCCCTAAATCCTTAGGTATACATACTTTCGATATTTCGTGTGTTCTAAGAAATTCCAAAAAATTTCGCTTATATACAAATTATATAGCTTACGTGTACAAATCAAAAATGTCCCGCATCTCGGACTAGATCAAAGAACAGCGTGACATCATTAAAACTAAGATTAAAAGCCTAATAAGAAAGATTTTTCATTTAAAAGATTTTATGCATGTACTCTCTCTCTCTCTCTCTCTCTCTCTCTCTCTCTCTCTCTCTCTCTCTCTCTCTCTCTCTATTTCACGATTAAAAATAATTGTTTCTATAACGCTGTAATAAAACGACTTTGTGACTCTACTTCTTTTATACATCTGCCATAAAATAAGAGACGCATCGTATTTTATCTCGATTTCCGTCCGTCATGTATGCGATACGTCTATTTTTCTATAAACATTTACAGAAACTTTTATTTGATAAATAGGTTCTTAGAAAAAAAAACCTAACCTACATACTTTCTCTAATGTACGTGTAAAGAAAGGACCTCAAAAAAGAGACCTCTTTAAGCTACCGAGAAATATTCATTCGAGATGTTTATCGTTACCACATTACGCGTTCATGCGATATTCAAAAAAGTCGAGACGTCCGATTTCATTATACGAGCCCTAACTCTCCCGAGTTCAGGTCGATGCCAATATTAAATCCGTGTAAGTTGAACAACAGATTGTCATCAACTAGGTATAACGGCGCTCCACACAGATTTACATCGCACGACTAGCTGTGATGGCCCGTGCGTTACGGTAAACAATTTGTTGGAACTTCATAAGATTTAATATCGAAATTGTGGATTGCTTCGTCGTCTCTCCCATAGAGGAGTAATTCTTCATACGAGTCTCGTAACGCGATTCATACACGTTGCGACGATATCGAGTTAGCGCCAGCTTTCGGGAAATTAAACTTTCGAGTACTTTTTCTTTTCTATTTATCACGAATTGAAAATTACAAAAGTGTACAAAAGTGAAAATTTATCAAAAATTGAAACTGTATAATACATTGCAATTGTACAAAAGAAACATCCACTGAGAAAAAAAATTGTTGATCTCAAAAAATATTTAGTCCGATACGTTCAACTAAACATTTTAGTTAGTTAACTAAACATTAGTTGTTTCAACAATTTATTTCTTTAATCAAGAATTAATTAATTCAACTAATGTGTAGTTAACTAACTGAAATGTTTAGTTGAACGTATCGGACTAAATATTTTTTGGGATTATCAAATTTTTTTTCTCAGTGTACAAAATCTATTTACAAAAGAAACACAAAATTTATTTCATTATCTAGTCTTCTGAGTCATAAATCATGAGACCTTTATGATTTATGGTTCTTCAAAATGGTTTTTCATCAGGTATATTCATTCACAGAGTGTACATTGTACATTCAGGTAGTTGACATTTTCTACCTTTATAATCCTTAGGCACTCAAAGGTTTAAAGTGAAAGAAAAAAGAAATTTCAAGGATGACTTTTTTTTATATAAATTTCTTATTTCTCGTGTAACATTTCCACAGTAAAATGGTTCGTAAACGGAAAGGTAATAAAAATTCTTTACGTGAAGTCAGGTAAATGCTTACATGCAGTGTCGAACGATAAATTAAATAAAGAGGAAAAATGGAAGATTATGCTTGATAAAACGCTCTTGTCGCTTCAGCCTCGACGCGTTGCGTTTATCATTTTTCATCATATTACGAATCTCATAACGCGAACGAGCATATCACTTGGTTATTATGAATCTATGCGTTATATTTCCGGTCTTTTGAGTGGAACCTAATAACTACTTCCTTTCGTTGCGCGATGCATTTCCGAAGGAAATGTACAATATTCTATATTTTATATTCGATTTGAATAATCAGCGTTACATGAAAATTTCTCGATTTTATCCCTACTATCTCTTTCTTGCTGCTCGTGTTTAAATAGTCGATAGATGCGTCGTACACTATAGTTAGCCGGCGACTACGTCAAGATATAAAGGATGAAGAAGTGATAGTGGATGTTGATATGAAAATCGGACCTTGAATTAAAATTATAAGTACTTTAAAATTAATCTCAAATTTAAATTAATGCTTTAAATTAATCTGAAATTAATTTTAAATTACAATTAATATTTCTAGCTTGAAAATTATTGTGCCTCGATACGTTAAGTAAAAGAAAAAAAATTTGTTTCACACTGTTGTCGGCCGATTTGAGACCACATATAAAATTTAAAATTATTTTAGTGAAGCATTGCTAAAGTCCGATTCACATATGCCTTATTCAATATATATTTTTTAATTCTGAAAATAAATATGCATTATATTTAACACAGTTGTGTTATAACTTTGTTTAATTAAAAAAAAATGCATTACGGTCATAAAGCTTTTTTCCCTAAATTGAGTTGTGGGCTATTTTAGAAGATAGATGGAAAAATCTTCCGTAAAAAAATGTAGATTATCTACGAGGGATCCTCGCGAACCCGAAAATTCTGATTTTGATGAAACTTTACGCAGCGGATAAAGTGTCATTAAAATCAGAATTTTCGCGTTTGCGAGGTTCCCTTGCTAGATCAATAAGAAAAGCCATTATTTAATCACTTTTCTTATTAATCACTTTTTAGCGTCAATTTTCCTTCATATTGGAAATAATGTTTTTTGTAGACATTTCAAACATTTTATAATATTTCATAAAACAATAAATAAAATAATAAAAATATGTTAACTTATAATGCATAAGTCTGATCTTTTTCATATAGTAGACATTTTCAATTAATAATCTCAAACTCAAAATTTACATCTGGCAGTGTAGATAGATTGAGTAACGTTGCATTAAAATTAAGAATTAAGTATAGGACATGTAAGAGCAACAATCGCAAGTGCGTGGAAGTTTTTAGCTTCCATCGAGATTAAAAAAATTTCGTTTCTCCTTATCATGAATGAAAAACACTCGCACACGCAGATCTTTCGTCCACGCGATTGATTGGAAATTTTTTGAAATAAATTATCTGTGTATAGCTGCAAGAGCAACAAAATGTTCTCGAGAATAACTTGCTCTAGACAAATTAACAATTCTAAGTTAGCGGAGGGTTTTTCTTTTCAAGAGTATAATTCATCTGTTATCATGTATTATATGAACGCGGCGCGTTGTCCCGAAACGCTAAAGCGGATTGTCATTTTTACGTGCATCGCAACATGACGTCAATCAGTAGACGCTTCGCGATCCCATCACGCGAGTCCTTGACATACAATGTTATACAATTCGTATACCATTGCGCGAGAAAAATAGGGACGCGCGTCGCGTTGCGTCACATTCAAGGGCCGCTCGATCGTGCAACGCAAGCGGTTCTGTGAATCCTCGTTGCCGGAAACGGAAATTGTTTATAAATTTAGTCGGCGCGACCAGGCTTTCGCGAGAAAGCGCGTTCGTTTATGTGCGCCATTTCGAAAATTTCCTTGGTATTCCAAAAGAATTGGCCATGGCATACATTATTTGGGCAAACGCGTTTTCTCGCGAAAGCCTGGTAGCGCCGACTAAATTTATAAACAATTTCACCCGAATTCTCATTTGCCAATCGGCGCTCTTATCAATAATCGAATTGGGCACACTACTAGTGAAGTCGAGAACGTGATATATTTTTGAGGAGATATTCAGCCTTACACTTGCCTGAGTATCCAACAACGACACGTATCCCCAATTCGCGTAAGTCGCGAATAACTAACAGTTTAGCGTTAACTTTAGAAGTTTAAAGGAAGCGCGTCTCGTCATTTTTTTTTTGCACTCGCGATTATTCTGAATATAAATACCGCACTTACACAGTAAAAAATCGTGCGTCCGCAATGTTGAAATTTTCTTGTGTTACCAAGATTTTATTATTATTTTAATGTAAAATTAACATACAACAGCTATGTTATTATTTTCGTAACATTTTCATGTGTTATATTTATGTCAACGTGATAACTTAACACTTTGTGTATATGTCATTTAGAAATTGAATATTATTTTGAGTTCTTTTAACATAATTATTTCAAAAAATTAACACATCTTAAAGTTATTTTAACATAAACAAAAGTTAAAGTAAATCTTCTTTGACATACAAAATAATCAAATTTACTAAAATCAAATGTTTTTATTACACATTTCAAGTTAAAATAATTATGTGTTAATATAACTCAAAATAAAATGTATTAATATACACTTCGTAAGAGTTACATTAAATGTATTACACGAGAAACTAAAATATTAACAAGTAAAATATTCAAAACAACATTTCTTTTAAGTTGAAATAACTATCGTTTATTCAAATGCTGGCCAATCAGCAAAGACCGCTAGGAGCGCGAACCTCACAGACTCGCAGTGCTCGCACGGTTAGGCGAGCACTGTTTGAGACAAATGAAGCGAGGGAACAAAATTCGTATCGCGGACAAGTTTCAGAGAGAAATAGAAAAGCCAGTTATAGGTATACAAGGTAAATTTTTAAAAATATTTTTATCTTAAAATATAAGAGATATATATGTATATATATATCTTGGACTTTCTGAAATAACTGTTATAATACTCCGGAAATTAATATAAAAGATGCATTAATCCACCAACAGAATGGCATTTGCGTGTCAACCATTTTTTTCTCTCAGTTACAGAAAGTTTGATTTCAAGTGCTCAAAGTAAATTTTTTCAAATCCCAAAAATTTGTTTTCTCGCCGAATAAAATAATAAAAGATCCGAAATAGTAAGTTGTATTCAGTCACTCGACTTCACTAAGCATAATGCATGAGTAGATTTTTGGGTATTCTTTCTTATCTGTAAGTCACGGATCATGAATAAGGAAAAATCACGCCGGGGCATTTCGTGACACGAGCAATTGGGGCAACCAAAAACGCCACGAATAAGCGTTCAAAGGAAAAACCAATTCGCAGGGGCCGTGGACGCCTTCGAGAAGTGGTTTCCCGTAATCGAATGTGAGCGATGAAGGCGATTAATGGAACAGGCGTTACATTTTTCCTCATAATTTTTTATACTATAATATGTAAATTCGACAAAATCAAAGGCGTTTTCAAAGTAAAAGTAGATAAAAATTGCAAAAAAGAAAAGAAATCTATATAGTTTGTTCAATCAGAGAAAGTGTGTTGCGCATATACCGTGGTTTTTGTCACGAATTACCCCGGCTTCGAGGCTATTCGTGACACATGACACAGCGATACATTTCTTGATATATTTCGAGACTCGTGAGAAAAAAACCTACATATTTTTTTTCTTTTAAACTAGAGAGATGGACAATTACATCGCACTAATAAACATTTTTTAAACATTTATACGACGCGAAAAAAAAATTTGAAACAAAAATGTGTCACAAATAGCCCCGGTCTCCCCTACGATTAACATTTAATTTTTTACTATATAGATACACATGAATAAAATTTAATTTACCTTGCATAAGTTGCATACGTCCCTTTTTTATAGGATAAATTGTACCGTTATTGCCCAACACCATCACTTCAACAACTCTATTATCAGATATGATGTTAACAAGTTGATAACACTCGTGCGCGGGAAACTTAGGCATAGAACGATTCATTTTTAAAATTTCCGAAAAGCGACCGCACTAGTCAATGGTCAGACGAGTACTGATCCTGGAACATCTTTGCTGCAAAGGCTTTGCATGGTGTGAGTCACCGTTCATATTTTCTATACCAAATTCTGCTCTAACAAAAGGCTGCTAATTGATTGGCTATTGCAACAGGGACCCCAGAACAGAAAATTTCCACGTATGGTGGTGGGGAAGGTCTAGGGAGAAGGGGGGTAGGCAGGCGAGTGCAAACTTTTTGAATATATTTAATCTATTTATATATTATATATTATTTATATATTATATATTATTATTATTATATATTATATGTATATATATTTTCAAAAAATATATAACGTTTTAAATAAACTTTAGTTGAGGTAACGTTTCAAATAAACACTATAAAGTTTAGTTAATATTTAAAGATTGAGGCCCTGAGTTGATTGATGAATTTTATCTCGAAGAATTCTAAACGTTTGCATTTTTGCATTAATTCGAAATATTAAGGCCCGGTTGCAACAACGTCGCATAACATTTAAACTTTCTTAGCTTAACTCACTCTTCATCTCTTTCTAAAGGGATAGTTAGAAAGAGATGAAGAGTAAGTTAAGCTAAGGTTAAATATTATGCGACGTTGCGGTCTCTGTGAAGTTGGCACCTCACTTTCAAAAATCGAAAGTTTTATCAACAGTTCCATTTGCACCCGCAATAGTTCTACAGTTCCTGATAATTTTTAGAAAGAGTTTCGTTGATTTAGTTAAAAAAATGAATTTTGAAAATATGAGGTGCTAACTTCCCATAGCACCTCATGTTTCGAAAAAATTAATTTTAAACATGATATTTTATAGTTCTCGAAGAGTTCTACAGTTCCTGATAAGATTTAGCAATAGTTCCGGTCATTAAGTATTTTTAAACAAATTTTTAATCTGATCGCGAGCATCTCAAATTCCAAAAAAATTGATTTTTACCATGAGATTCTATAGTTCTCGAAGAGTTCTACAGTTCCTGATAGGTGTCAGCGACAGTTCTGGCCTTTAATTATTTTTAAACAATTTTTTAATTTGACCGCCAGCACCTCATCTACCAGAAATACGGGGTGCTGACAATTTCAATTGTTTTCTTCAGAGTTCCCGGCAGTTCTCACATAGTTCCGAGCATTTAAATACGTTTCGACAAGAGTTCCAGCTATTTACTATTTTTAAACAATTTTTTAATCTGACGGCCAGCACCTCATCTACGAGAAATACGGGGTGCTGACAATTCCGATCGTTTTCTTCAGAGTTCTTTGGAACTCTTGGAACACCTCATATTTTCAAAATTCATTTTTTTAACTAAATCAACGGAACTCTTTCTAAAAATTATCAGGAACTGTAGAACTATTGCGGGTGCAAATGGAACTGTTGATAAAACTTTCGATTTTTGAAAGTGAGGTGCCAACTTCACAGAGACCGCCACGTCGCATAATATTTAACCTTAGCTTAACTTACTCTTCATCTCTTTCTAACTGTCCCTTTAGAAAGAGATGAAGAGTGAGTTAAGCTAAGAAAGTTTAAATGTTATGCGACGTTGTTGCAACCGGGCCTTAATATTTCGAATTAATGCAAAAGTGCAAACGTTGCAGTACGTTTTGAATTCTTCAAGATAAATTCATCAACCAACTTATCTAAATCCAGCTTCTTTGTCATGCCTTTGTAATGAACATATAGAATTGCAATGTTATTAAGACGATCTTGCAACATTGTAGAACGTAGATAATTCTTCAGTCGTCTTAAACTGGAAAAACCTCGTTCATTGGTGCAAGTGGAACCTGGTATAGTCAGGAGAAGCTGAATGAGCTTGAAATATTCTGGAAGAGCAGCACACCAGTCATTGTTCTCGAAGTATGTTACTACATCTTTCACATGTCTCAGTTGAACATTTTTTCGTTAAATTATGTCCAAAAACATTTGACGATCTCGGAGCAATTTCTCTTCTTCAAATAGTCTAAGAGCTG
This sequence comes from Temnothorax longispinosus, assembly GCF_030848805.1. Taxonomy (NCBI): domain Eukaryota; kingdom Metazoa; phylum Arthropoda; class Insecta; order Hymenoptera; family Formicidae; genus Temnothorax; species Temnothorax longispinosus. The sequence goes on from NC_092369.1 coordinate 6,237,042, forward strand.
GCAACAGAAAAAGCAACATGCCTCGGTCCATGAAATATCTTACCTGGAAAAGGTTCGATTGCTGCCGGCAAAGCGAAAGCCCGACCGTCAAAAAGCGGACTGGAAGCTAAGTGGGTGGGCGGGCGATCAAACGTGTAAATTTTCCAACAAAAAAAACTGTCGATCGGCACGGCTGAAAATTTGCATAGGTATCGAGGAGTATGAGAAAAAGCAGGAAAAAAATTGTCAGAAGAGTAAGTAGAAGCTAAAGGGTTGTCAGAAGCTGCCAAAGTTGCGAAAAATCTCGGAAAATTTACATATTAAGAAGCACTTCTGACAATTTGCATTTTACAAAGTGCGAGAGCGTCTTTCGGCGCGCGGCGCAGCGCCCAGTGGACCGATCGCTTTTCTCTTGATTTTCACACCGTACTTACATATTTCATAGCACTACTGACAATTTATCTGAATATTCATAAAGGACTAAAGGAACTATTATTAAAATGTCAGAAGTTAATTGAGAAGAATTAATAAATTTAATTTTGCTTCCTCATAGAGGAAGCTTTGTGATGGTAAAAAAATTTTTTGTCGAGATTTAAAAAAAAATAGGTTTAGAATGCTCCAAAATGTCGAGAAATCATATTAGTAGGAAATGTCCGGAAATGTATGTATGTATATGAGTGTGTGTGTGTGTGTGTGTGTGTGTGTGTGTGTGTGTGTGTGTGCGTACGGATTTTTGTAATACACGTATCTACTTCTACAATTTTTTAGATACCGGGTTGAAGTTTTGCACACCAAATAGAGTATCATAGAAAGTATGTCCTCCTCTAATTTTATTAAAATCCGTCGACCGGTATGGATTTTAAGGAGATTTTCATTTTTCAGAAAAGCGTATTTTACGCTGTAGCTTTCTCAATATTTGAGATATCGAGATCTATTTCTAATTCTATTATATTTTTTAGTTTTTTTTACCCCTATTTCATATACAATTCTTTAAAATTTGGTTAATCAGTTCTTGAGTTATAGTAAACTTGACTGTTTTTTTTAACAGAAATCGGTAACCCCTTTATTATTAACAATTTTTATTAATTCTATTATATTCTTCAGTCTTTTCTACCCCTATTTCATATACAATTCTTTAAAATTTAGTTAATCAGTTCTTGAGTTATAGAAATTTCAGTAAACTTGACTATTAACAGAAATCGGTAACCCATTTATTATTAACAATTTTTATTAATTCTATTATATTCTTCAGTCTTTTCTACCCCTATTTCATATATTGTTCTTTAAAATTTGGTTAATCAATCAATAATTCTTTAAAATTTCTGTTTAAAAGAACAGTCAAGTTTACTGAAATTTCTATAACTCAAGAACTGATTAACTAAATTTTAAAGAATTGTATATGAAATAGGGGTAGAATAGACTGAAAAATATAATAGAATTAATAAAAATTGTTAATAATAAAGGGGTTACCGATTTCTGATTAAAAAAACAGTCAAGTTTACTGAAATTTCTATAACTCAAGAACTGATTAACTAAATTTTAAAGAATTGTATATGAAATAGGGATAGAAAAGACTGGAGAATATAATAGAATTAATAAAAATTGTTAATAATAAAGGGGTTACCGATTTCTGTTTAAAAAAACAGTCAAGTTTACTGAAATTTCTATAACTCAAGAACTGATTAACTAAATTTTAAGGACTTGTATATGAAATAGGGGTAGAAAAAACTGAAAAATATAATAGAATTAGAAATAGATCGATATCTCAAATATTGAGAAAACTACAGCGTAAAATACGCTTTTCTGAAAAATGAAAATCTCCTTAAAATCCATACCGGTCGACGGATTTTAATAAAATTAGAGGAGGACATACTTTTTGTGATACTCTATTTGGTGTGCAAGACTTCAAACCGGTATCTAAAAAATTGTAGAAGTAGATACGTGTATTACAAAAATCCGTACGCACACACACACACTCACACACACACTCATATACATACATACACTTCCGGACATTTCCTACTAATATGATTTCTCGACATTTTGGAGCATTCTAAACCTATTTCCTTTAAAATCTCGACAAAAAATTTTTTTACCATCACAAAGCTTCCTCTATGAGGAAGCAAAATTAAATTTATTAATTCTTCTCAATTGACTTCTGACATTTTAATAACAGTTTTTTTAGTCCTTTATGAATATTCAGATAAATTGTCAGTAGTGCTATGAAATATGTAAGTACGGTGTAAAAATCAAGAGAAAAGCGATCGGTCCACTGGGCGCTGCGCCGCGCGCCGAAAGACGCTCTCGCACTTTGCACCCGATTTTCTCATGATTGCTTCCACTTTGCCTTCTGACACTTTGCACTTAGTTTATTCTATACGTAAACAATACAAATGCAAATTGTCAGAAGTGCTTCTTAATATGTAAATTTTCCGAGATTTTTCGCAACTTTGGCAGCTTCTGACAACCCTTTAGCTTCTACTTACTCTTCTGACAATTTTTTTCCTGCTTTTTCTCATACTCCTCGATACCTATGCAAATTTTCAGCCGTGCCGATCGACAGTTTTTTTTGTTGGAAAATTTACACGTTTGATCGCCCGCCCACCCACTTAGCTTCCAGTCCGCCTTCTGACGGTCGGGCTTTCGCTTTGCCGGCAGCAATCGAACCTTTTCCAGGTAAGATATTTCATGGACCGAGGCATGTTGCTTTTTCTGTTGCCAGCTCTCCGGCTAAAAGTCATCACCATAAAAATCGATAATTTTTTTCGTGTCTATATCTCCACCAATAGAGAAGGTTTCAAGTTCATCAAGATGTGAGAGTGTATTCGTTTCAAAACGTTCTTTTAAAGACATTAAAACTCTGTCGAACACTTCGTAGTACATCTTTGAAAAGTATTCTTTTGGTGTTTTGAAGGCATGAGCTGTATTAAAGTTTGGGGGGGGGGGAGCGCTTCAACTTGGGTTCTTCGAGCTCAATTACTTCAGCTCCTTCGTTAGATTTTTTTCAAATTATTTCAAACTTTGAATCTCGCATAGCCTCCAAACTTATCATGACAGCATTCACTTTTCGGTGTGAGTCGAGAGCACAAAGATTTGACTCTTGTAGTTCTTTGTTGAGAAGTTCAATTTTTTCGAAAACTTCCACGATCATTGTGAGTTGAAAATAAAATTCGAATGACTTCAAGTGTTTTAAGAATCCTGCAGCTTTTGATGAGATACTGCTGTCGACTTCCCTGTTCATTTTCATTGCACCCAAGAATTGCAAAGCTGCCATGTAATTTAATTTTTGCTCAAGCGTTTTCAGCGAAAAAACTCGCATACACCATCTAAAATTGTTAAACAGTAAATAGGTGATTAATCATATTTGCACATATTACAATGCAACAATATGTACATTAAAATACAAATAAAGACCTAGTCAGTAGTAAGGCTACGCGCGCCGGTTCTGGATCAAGGCGTGGTGCTCGCGCGGGGTGCGGGGCGAGGGGATCTCGGCGGCGCGGGGATCTCGGTGTGGAGAGGGGATGACGTCATCGGCGTTGCCGCCGAGATCCCTGCGCCGCCGAGATCCCCTCGCCCCGCACCCCGCGCGAGCACCACGCCTTGATCCAGAACCGACGTAGCCTTACTACTCTAGTCGGGCAATATGGAGCAATAATTAAAGCCTTTCCAAGATTCTCCTCATCATCTTTCTTTTAACACAGCCTCCTGAAATCCCTTATACTCGGCAAGACGTTTTGGGGAGTCCCGAATAAAACGAATAAGGTCTTTGATTACTCCAGCAAAGTTTCTGGCAGTAGTAACATCTTTAATTGCATCCTGAACAACCAAGTTTAGCCTGTGTGCGTTGCAGTGTACAAATACAGCACGTGGCTCTTCCTTACGAATACGAGTTTGCAGTCCTGATATTTTTCCCGAAACATTAGATGCCCCATCGTAGCTTTGGCCACGTAAATTTTTCATGTCCAATCCACACTCAGCAAATACATGCTTAACAAGAGCATAAGTCGTTTCAGATTTGGTATTTTTAGTATCATAAAATCCCCAAAAAATTTCTCTGATAGATAAATTTCTCAGATACAATCTTGATGGAAATGGAAACTTGTTCCAATCTTGCAATATCCGACGTTTCATCAAGTGTAAGAGCGAAGAAATGAGCTGCTTTGATTTCTTTTAAATTCTGCTGCTTTATATTTGATGCCATAAGTTCAAGAATTTCATTTTGTATATCATGAGATGTTCATTTGTGTCCTTTTCGATGTAACCACGCCCTTAATTCTAATATATCCTCAGATCTTGCTTGAAGGATTTGATTGAAGTTTAAACGTTCGTCGCTGCCATTGCCTCTTAGTGACAAGCCTCTCTTATAGAAATTTAATACTGTAAGTGATTTTTTGGCTAGTAATTAATCACTTAAAAACACTATTAAAAGCACTGTTAATAGTGCTTTTAATAGTGCTTTTAAATGATTAATCACTAGCCAAAAAATCACTTACAGTATTAAATTTCTATAAGGGCTTGCAGAGCTAAAACTCTGATAGTACAAAAAATTTTCTTCAATGCTATCCTATTTTCCATCATTGTTTTTTGATTCGCAACTGACATGTGCTGAACAACACTCACAGACTTCGAACTTAGCAGTAACTCATTAGCTGCTCGATAAAGTTCACTTTTTTCATGTTTAGGCAAAGATAAATATGCATTTTTCCATAATGTGAATCCTGTTGTCACAAAAGCTTTTTTTGCAGTCTGACTGTTTTGATTATTTGGTAGCGCAAATTGTTTTTTGACAGCTTCTGTGCAAATTGAGCTTCTTTATTATCTCTCAAGAATAGCCAGGAATACAATTTTTACCAGCGTCGAAAGGAAGCTTGAGACAGAACTTCTAGAAATAAATTTCCAAAATTTGACATACTAATAATGTTGCCAAAAATCTGGAAAAAAAATAAGAAGGGGAAACATACGTTTATTCTTTTCTTCAGAAACATCTAAAATAGGGCTAACACTTCTGGCATTGGCCACTTCTTAGAGTTTGAATACAAGAATAAAGTACCAGTTAAAATACAGATAGCAAATTGGTTTTAGTCTTAAAATGTTCCTTAATTTATGTGCTTTTAAAATATGTGGAATAAGATTTTTGTGCTTATCCCCTTCAGCCGACAAACCTCCTTGAAAGTGAGTACCCCATACGTACAATAGTAAAGTACCAGTTAAAATACAGATAGCGAATTGGTTTTAGTCTTAAAATGTTCCTTAATTTATGTGCTTTCAATATATGTTGGCCAGAAAGGGTTAAAGTGAGAGGAGAAGGATAGTATTGGTAGTAGATTGCGAACCCTGCGGGGATATGCAATAAATTATGAATTTTACAGAATTTTTTTTTAATACTCGATAAATTAAGTTTCCCTTAGCTGTGGCGTATATACCGGAGTTACCCTAACATCAAAATTAGGGCTTCAATATCATGGGACGTTTATACCCAGCAATCTGATCGCAGCCTGGCCGTGATCCAATGTAGATCTCAGCATTACCACACACCATAAATCTTAAACACGAGTTATCGTGGAGATTTTTATCATTATTGAATTCATTATAATTATTATACTAAAACATAGAAATAATTTAGCTTGAATTAAATTTTAACTGCGGAATCACCGAATTATTATCTCTCCCTTGCCAATAGAATCATATGGAGAATCGTATATCGTTTAAATTCAAGGCTATATTTATAAAGTAAGTAGAGATGGTGTGCTTGTTATATGTAATGAATTCTTTTATTTTTTTATTTGATCCAAATACAATCAGAATAATGTTATTTTTTAGAGGAATAACACTATCGCTATATATGAATATTTATGAACATTTATGAATATAATATTTATGAAACAATTTCTCTTTTCTGGTTAAGATTATATAGAGTTTGACGTTGATAAAGCTCATTTATCGAATCGTCTTTCAAGAATAAGTCTTCGATGAATAATCGAAAGTGAGGAATATAAAGAATGTGTCGGTAAATCCTATATTAAACATAGAATTTCTGAAAAATTTATTTCTTCATAGTACTTGATAGAGCTTCATGTCAATGGAATCTATTTATCAAATCGTCTTCGACAATTAATCGAAAAAAAACCTTGAAAGACTCCTGCTGATAAGCCTATAGAGATGAAATCTTTCGTTTAAGATTGATTATTGACGCATATCTCACGAGTCACGACGTATTCTGCGAGGTTACCCAAATATTAAAGAGTCAATAATAAAGTCATAAAAGTGAGATAGGTCGAGAATAAGAAAGGCTATTTAAACAGCGATGAAACTCGCAGCAGAAGAAAGAGATAGTTGAGACAGATCATTTCCGACAATTTACACACGAGCAGCTCGATTCAGAAGCATCTCCGCCTCTGAAGGTGAAGATGATCTTTAGATTGAAACGCGAGAACTCTGAAAACCGATCCAGTTTTAGAGGTCGTAAAACTGTCATAGTACCGCGAAGAACTAATCCCGACGAGAGGTGACTTTTATTCACCCGACTGTCACACGAGATGCATATAATCTTGCGTCACTTAATCATCTTCGTGGCGTTGACCAGGATCTCCATCAGGGGAGAACTGGAGAATCGATTGTTGATTGTTCGTTTCCTCCTTTGTTACTTTTTATCGTCATTAGAAAGACGTACGCGTAATACATTTGCGATAATGCAGTATAAGCTTAATTAACAGAGAGAAGCGAAATTGGTTATCAACGATATCAATAAATTTTAATCAAACGGTAAAAATGTCTCTTTACTTTTCGGACGCTGGGATTAAATAATTTTTTTTTATACATGTAGGTTTTTTTCCATACAATTGAATACATAATGTTGTGGATATGTATAGCTGTAATGTAAACGTCAGAAGCCTTCGTCCCGATATACCAGATGTTATACAAAAAACGAATCGAATATAAGAGTCACGACGTGAACTGGCACGGTTAGATCAAAATACACTACGAGGATATAGCTCTTTGTTTTCACGACTGAAATGTAAGAAAAGGGATAATAAACACGTGCGGTCATAAGGCGAGGAAACCGTGCCGCGGTTTTAGAGTTTAAAGTAGTAGTCCAAACATCGCGGAAGAGTAACGTGACGTAAGCAGTAGTCGTAATTCAAGATCGCGAAAAGCTGGTGTATTTTTTTATACAATAAAAACAGTTAAAACAGTTTTATAAAACAGTTAAAACAGTTTTATATATTTTATATATTTTATATATTTTATATATTTTATATATTTTATATATTTTATATATTTTATATATTTTACATATTTTATATATTTTATATATTTTATATATTTTATATGCAACTGCTATATAATTTTAATATCATATCTATATATGTTAAAGATATGTTTGAGACTTTGTTTCAAATTAATCGAATTCGAATATCGCTACAAGATAAAGTCGCTATTTAAATGTGTTAGATTGCTTTTTTTTTTGCTTTTCTAATATTCTATTTTACAATTATTCATATTAATTATTCGTAATAAAACTTATATTATTAGAAGTCTAAGGTCCATTTCTATCAATGGCGAGATCAATGCAGTTCAACTTTAATCTCGGTTTAACTTACATTTTATCTTTTTCTAGTTTTGAAAATTAAAAAAAGATAAAAAGTAAGTTAAACCGAAAGTTAATCTACATTAGTAGAAATGGATATTAGAAGCATATATTTAAACTTTTGACTACAAAAGAGTTTTTGGAATCTTTTCTTTAAAATATAAAACTTTGAAATCTCCTCTTTTAAGTATAAAATATTACAGGAATGTTATTTCTCTGCATTGTTTGACAAGACAAGAATTGTCATACCATCAATTGAATGATGTTTTGCTTTAATTTTTCATGATAGAAACGTGTAGCAATATTCTTTATTATCTTAATAATAAAATAATTTATTGTATCAAAACACATCTCAGTTTCTTGTTACACCGATAACTAACTTATTTACTCTTTTCTAACTATGTTTCACGGTATTTTAAAACAAAAAAATTATTTATTGAAGTAAGTTTTCTCTTTTTAGTGTAGTTTTATTTCTTTAAGCATCATAATACGCGAATAATATGCCAAATATGAATAAAAAAAGTTAAAATATGTTCTTATATTTTTTCAGAAAATGTAATAGAATTATCTCGTTATTTTTTAAATGGCGTAAATCTTTCGATATGTCAAAATTGCTGCCGATAAGGTCTGTTACGATAAATTCCTGCGTTTCGACGTCTAAGACGCTTGAAGAGAAGCTTTTTTCCTACAAATAGAGAGCGACAATTTTGCATGAAAGATTCATCTCAGTCCCTTTGAGCGTTGCATAAAGGATTGATCAGCTTTTGCTCGTTATCCCTGGCGAGTCGCCTCTTATCCACCAATCTCTCCGCTTGGTTACCTTCTGGAATCCTCCTTTTGCGCAACCTCACCTGACGTAGTAGCGACTCTGTACAACGCGCGATTGTGTTTCCTTTCATTCATTAATCCGCGCTCGCTGCGCTATGTGCTGACTGACAGCAATGAGAGCCGCGGTCGTCTCTCAGACGGAAGATAGTGAAAGGTAACGACGATGACGATAACGACGATGTCGGCGGCAACGGCAGCGGCGGCAGTAGCAGATAAGAAGAAGAAAGAGGACACGCGAGAGATACTGTAGTAGTAATAGAAGTTCAGTTTGTCCAAGCATGCATATTTTCCGAATTTTATAGCGAAAAAAATTGCTACAACTAGAAACTTTACTAGTTCGGCAAATCTATAGTCGTAATATGGACAACCAAACCTCAGAACTGAATAAAATTAATAATTATAACTAATCAGGCTTAGTAATATACCACTGTGAATATAGCAAAGACCATTTTTACGACAATTAATTGTGACAATCAAAATATGGTTTGAAATTTTCAAAATATATTAGCTAAGATAGCGTGCGTACTTTTGCTATTGTAGTAAAAAAATTTTGCATATGAATAGTTTTCATTGTAGTAAAAAATTAGTTGCAATAGTAATAGCAATTTAGATAAGATAATAATATTCCATTAAAATGTTGAAAAATAAATATAATATTTTCATTATATATTAAAATAACAATTTTATTAGCATTGATATATTCTAATCAAAATTATACTATAAAATAAGTAATATTTTTATTTACTTATTAGGAAATATTGGAATATAGGAATCACGATATAAATAAATATAAAAAGTAAATTTTACTTTTTTATTAATTTCGATAATTTCTTACAACAAAAAATTACTATATTATAACAGAGGTAAGTAGGTAAATGATTATAATATAAGTAAATTACGAATTTAAAATACATTACAAGTAACATATGAGAAATACAAGATAACTTACATTAAATAGCATAAAGGTGCGATTTCATGGGCGTCAGTTGTCACGCGTCAAGACGATTTTGTGACGTCATGTTGTTTCTGCGTCGACGCTGAGAAGTTCAGATTTCCCAACTTTTAGCGTCAACTGGCATCTCGACGCGAGTTCCAAAAATTGACGCATGAAAACCTTTTTCATTGCGCGTCAGAATATCGGCGTCATTATACTAATCTAAATTACCCGAACTTGATTTCGAGCGTCAACTGACGCCCATGAAAAAGCACCTTTACGCATTAAAATATACTTTTCATTTCGAATGTTTCGTGATTTAAATTTATCAGAAGAGGATCGCTGAGACTTTCGATATTGACATGTGTTTTTGTTTCTAAAAATCTTATTTCGTAATATGCTCATTAAATCCTACAATTATCAAAATCTCAAAATATAAAATATAACAATATTTTGTAAAATATAACAATATTTTCTTTATTGCATCACTAACTAAATCTGTTTAAAGTTATAAATGTTAAATTTACGTAGCTAAATTTTAGCTTTGCTAAACTAATTTATTTTATCTGTATCAGCTTCTCTTTCTCTTCAATACCGATCTTTCTTCACTTTTTCTCCCTCTGAAATTCCTCCTCTCTTTTTTTCCAGCCTTTGCACCTCTCTCTCTCTTTCTCTCTCTCTCTCTCTCTCTCCCCCCCTCTCTCTCTCTCTCTCCCTCCTTGTGTGAGCAACCGAGTATTGGCTGATCATCCCGTGCGCAAGGTCAACCAGCCACTGTCCGACGTATGTCATCAACAGTGACGACCCTTAAGTCAAATAAGACACCTAATCGCAAACAGATGCCTATGTCAGAAATACAATAATTCATTATTTATTCGCAAACCATTCGCCTACTCTAGTAAAGACGCAGTTTTAAATCAACCGTATTCTTAAACGCAACAATGGTTTTCTTCACTCGATAAGATTGTTTAATTATACTCGCCGATAAATGTTTTTCGTGAAAAATAGCGCTAATTAATTTTACTGATAATATAAGTCTTACATATAATAATTATCGCTCTTATTTTAATATATCTTCGATTTCGCATGTATATATATTTTTTTTTCAATTTTAGGCCTGAAATTAATTTAATTAAATTAATAATAACATAATACTATAATAATATAACAATAATATTAATATAATTATTAATTTTTAATTTAATTTTATTATATTTTTACATGTAAATTTATCTTATTACAAAGCAGTTTCTTTTATGTCTTCGAATAAAGAAGAAAATTCCTTCGTCGCAATAGAACATTTTTAGAAATATTACAAAAATCATTATATTCTTTGGTCCTAATGGTTGTTGGTGCTACTTTCGTTCAGATGTCTGCCATGTGCTATACATCCTGCTGCGCTTTTGTTAAAACTTCAAGGTGGGCGAATTACCTGGAAAAAAAAACAATGAAGGCATTGAAATGTTTGAAACCGAAAAATTTTTCAACTTTAACATTTGAGAATTTTAAGAAGAAATTCTAAACAAATCTTTTAGCAGCATGAAGTTAAGATTAAGCTAGGTTAGGGATGAAGCAGGTAATATTAAAAACAGGGTGGCTTGGAACTTACGTTAGAGTTAGAGGGCTGTAAACCGGTTTATTTATATCTTAGCACAATGACGAGTACGAGTCAAATACGAGTAAACCATTCGATGCGGCTCATAAAGATCGAATAGGCTTAGCGTACAGAATAGGATGTGAAATAACGGTATTACGGTCTTGAGACCTGTTTAAAAATAATTTTAACGATAAGAAATCATTCTAATATATTTCTCTCAATAAAGAGAAGTTGTTTAAGATTTAAGAAAAAAAAATCTAATCACTTATAAAATAAGGTTGTGTAGACACAATTTATTTGATTCGTATGTCATCGTCACTCTTTTGCGAAAAGACAGTATTGAGTTTCCAACGTGTCGCGAAAAAATTATTACGTTATGATGAGATTTCAAAAACGCTTTATCGTACGCATATTATAAAAAAAGTTATACGTAATCGCAAAATAAACATTCTTAAGATATATATCAAATTCACGCAGAGATAGTAATAAGAGTCTCTCTTACGTGATAACGTTTGAGCCGGTTGTTAATCTCTAGATAATACTAAGAAAACCGATAACGGTATTAACATCTTTCATTTAAACTTTAAAAGGATCGAATTTTTCATGCGAATTTTTCGTGAATCATCCAATTGTTTGCGACAAGCCTAATTAAGTGACTAAAAATCTTGAATATATTCGCGACAGCAATCCCTTTCGGTAATACAAATTTTTTAATAATTGAGAAAAAAAGGGAATTAATCATGCAATTTTATAAGATAGAGAAATTGGATTCATGTTTGTATCTAACATGTCATTCTGATAGTCAATATTATTGGATTAACGAGAATATAAAGTATAGTTTGAATATTTATTATATCGAGTGTAATATTTCTTCTCGGATATATTATATAATCCGCGGTAATAGGAATACTAACAGTATTATAATCTCTGTGATAATACTGAAGAGCAAATTCATTTGAAGAACAATTTCGAGTAAATTTGTCGCTAACTGTAATAATAAAATTAAGGTGCGTAAGCAATTCTTGCCATGTTCTTTTCACGAACAAAAATCTCGCCGTTCCCGAAACATCAGTTTTCGGTATCTTCGTTGTGGTCAGAAATTGACACTTATCTCAACGGCGATCTTGTCGCTGCATCAACAAAGTGGCGAAAGAGGGAGGATAACACTTCACACTAAATAAAGTAAATCAACCACCCGAAAGATTCGACAAGTGTTTTCGCTCGAAAAGACAACGAAAGAAAATACGTGACAGCAGCGGAATGGAGAGGAAAGAAAAACGAATGAGAAAGAAGGTGCGTCGTAAAAATGTCAACTTACAAGGTGTCATTTTACGGTGTCATTCACTCGAGGGAGCAATAAGAGGAGAAGGGCGGCAGAATGAAGAAATATTGACAAATTAGGAGATATAAAACGGCGATATTGGCGAAAGAATTTTTTTTTCGCGATTCTTGATGGCGCAGTGTTGCCTCGTAAATTGCAAGAGAATCTTTCGGCAGTTCATAGTTGTCACTTCTCTTTGTAAGGTTCTCTTTCCAGTCGACGACTCAGGTAGAAATATGCTGCCCTCGGGAGGTTACTACCTTGAAGGACTACTTTGAAATACTTGGAAAAGGGGTCTATTTTGCAACACGATATGGTCCGGAAATGCGAAAGAAGATTTAGACCGACAAAGGCGCTCTTCGTAACGGGGCACCTCTATTTCTGACCTGCGTAAAGATACGTGCGGGGGGAATGGTGAATAGGACGTACAGCAAGAGATATCGAGGGATTACGGGCGCCAGCCTTATAGAAACAGCAAGAAAAGGTATGAGTCTAAAAAAACCCAGCACGATCGATTTGAATATGCATTAACCTGAAGCGCATTTTTCGCATACAATTTTCATATAAGAGTACACGTTATCTGATGTAAACGCGCGAATAATAACGAAACGGCAAGATGGTTCTTTACTGATCGAGTAAATTGTTTCATTGTGTCAGGCTTGCCGTTAGCTCGGATAAATTGAAGAAAGGAATCGAATCGGACGACTCGCACGGAGGATAGCCAGACCTCAGTAATTTCAAATGCGTCTCACGACGGGAAGCGCAGGATCCCCGTGCAAACGTCCCCGAATGCGCGATTCAAGCAAATTTTATTTGCGTGACTAACGAGATTTCTCGGTGTTGGCTCTGGTAACATTATCCTGGCCATGTAGCTGAAAGGCGCCAACATAATCCCATCATAAATCTTGTTCCTGGCGAGACGGATTACTTTGGAAAATTTCTAATACGTGCCTTATCTTTGGTCCTACTATTTGTTCATAACCTTCTGTCTGCAGATGATTAATAAGCAATAAGTCGCAGGAACAGATCGAAGATAAGGTAAATACTCGACCGAAAAGAAATTTTCTTGACAACTTATCTTATCGGGCTGAGCGGCTAGACATGAGCATCGCGCCTTATTTAGTAAAGCCACATTTTAAATATGTATACATTTGTAGAATGATAATTTCGTGAAGCTCACCAAGACGTTCGGTTATATTCTTGCAGAAGAATTAACGATCCGATAATTTGAATTATTGTCATATGGTAAATAGAATATCTTTAAAGCGAATCTAGAGACCCAAATTTCAACCAAATTCCGAAACGCCGATAATCGGAGCTCTAATTAGCGGCCATTATCGCGCAAAATTGCCTGAGACGCGTCTACGTTTAACCGGGAATCACGAATCTGGGCTCTATTATCAAACATTTGAATTATAAGGTGCTTCGCCATGCTCGAGTTGATTTACGGTGTTTCGGAATTGGTCGGTTTCCTTCTTGTTCGCGCCGAGATTAAACAAGGATCTCCGGGAAGCACTTTATTTTATTACAACGCGCGTACATACACAGCGAGATGGTACCGCGCGGCACTCCCCTTACAAAAATTGTATACTAAAAGATAATGATTAATTACTTATTTTGAATATTAAAAGCACTGTTGTTAAGTACTTTTAATACTCAAAATAAGTAATTAATCACTACCTTCTAGTATTAAATTTCTTTATTAAGGGTCGACGCTGAAATTTGTCCTAAAGTTGTCCCGGGCACGGCGTGGGTAAGAGTTCTTGTCATTTTGTCAGCTACTCAATGCGAGTTTTTTATGTCGAAGCAAAAGGGAAAGAAACAGCGCAGCAATGCACATAGCGCAAAAAGTTTTTGTGTCTGATACACTTCCTAAAGAGAAAAAAACATTTATGGTTCCTTTATGGATTCTACATGTGTAAACAGTCACGAGCTAGAAAGTTTATAAGATATACACCTGTGTCATATAACGATGTTCGAAATAAACATATGTCGATCAATTTATTACCAATTTATTACCAATCGTCGTTTGGCCATGGTACAGCAAAGTAAATATTAGATTAGCTGTTAAACTAGCATTGATTCTTATTAATTTTACAAATTGATTGATGATATCACTTGCCTTACTTATTTATTTTATAAGTATATATATATATATATATATATATATATATATTTAATACTTATATATGTATATAATTACTATCTAGCTATATTATAAATAGATAATATGTTAAAGAGCTATTACTATTATATTAGAGCATATGATTTTCTACGCACTATCTACCATATGTTTCCGTAACATTCCTATATAGATAAAGAATAAAAGATTGAGGTAGATCACGTAAGTGATTAAACCGAATAGTATTGCGCAGCCTAATGAATACCAAATGCTTTTCTAAGCAAACTGTTGAGACATACAAAGATAAAACAAGATATCAGAAGAAATAATTTCAGCGGTTCAAAATGCTTGGCGCAACCAGAGAGAATTATTTGTAAAGAAATTTCGTTAGTCAGCGTCTCTCTTTCTCTCTCTCTCTCTCTCTCTCTCTCTCTCTTTCTCCATCTATCTATCTCTAGCCTGGTATATACTTAATAATATAGAAAGACGATGAAATAAAGCAAGGAAAGAGACAGAAAAGAAGTAACACGATTGTTGACAAGTTTGATAGTGGGCGGGTAGATAACGAGCACCCGAGACTCTCGCGATTACTGATTCGAGCAATTAAAGTGTATCAGACAGAAAGTTTTTATCAGCCGCTGAATGCGATTGCGCAGGTTCTTTCAGATTGGCCCGATCAATGGCTGGCGGATCTAAATGAGAACGAATCGGCCTTGTAATCCCGCGATACGCGCGTAAATATCGATAAGTTTCAATCTCTAACCCCGCGTTTAACTATAACGAAGTCGCGGCGTCTTGTATGTATATGAGTCGCGATGATTACGAGTCCGAAAATTGTAAGACGAAAGTAGTGACGGAAGATAATCGTACCGACTTTCTTGATTTGACTTGATCTTTTAGGAGTATAACGATATAAGCGCGAGCAGTATCTGTTTAGGTGTAAAACTGAACGCCGATAAAGGTATTAGCAGAACAATTGCACCTGCGACTAATTTACACCATTCGGCGCCGTCGCGATATCACGTTTCAAGATATTGGCAGGTGGTACAGGGATCTAATGTAACACTTAAGTAAAATTTAAAAGACTGTAGATACCATTTAACGCTTTGCGATATAATCGTATATTTTCTTTATTTTGTATAAGAGCTGCTGAGAAATTATATACATATTAATTCATCTATTTTTTTATGGCACGAATAAAGAAGAAATGTTAGCTTTTCTTATTTATTTATTTAAAAAACATATAATTTTAAATATAATAATAAAATAGAGATAAAACAGAAATTGGTGTCATTTCTTCAAACTTTTACTTATCTCACCCTAAGGCCAATTATATAATATCGTATGTCCAATGAGAGATTTTTTTTTCGAAAACGAGTTCTTATCGGCTCATCGGTTATGTTTCTACATCCGACAGCGACGATGTATTGTAGAACCGGTGTAACTTAGGGTGAGATAAGAAAGTGAAAGTTTGAAAAAAATGCGTAAAATGACACCAATTTCTGTTTTATCTCTATTTTATTATTATATTTAAAATTTTATATATTTTAAATAAGCAAATGAGAAAAGATAACATTTCTTCTTTATCCGTGCTATAATATTGTAGAACTGATCTGATGGCATTAATGATTAAACTAATGCATTTCGTGAACCGAAACGCAAATTAATTTCTTAGCCTACGAAATTTAAAACAAATATGACATTAAATATTGTGTGCAATAAGACAAAAATCATTACGTAGATTGCTAGGTTGGTTAAATGGATTCCGATTATCTATTTCGTGAGCCATAAAATGACAAAGCTTGCTAATAAGGGAAATTTAGAAGAATTAAGAAAACATAGATCGTTATATAAATGTCAGACAAGACTCGCTTCTATTTTTGGAAAGACGCCGCGCTTATCGGAGCGATCAAAATTTCACGTTCCCCCCTGGTCATGGTTGAGTCGAAATTACCGTCCTCTTATCTCCAAATTTCGAGATTACGACCAGTCAAATCTTGTGCGGTGGTCTGGAAACTGTTACAAGGACACACAAGTTCTGGCGCGTATAGCAACAATCTGATACGCGATTTGCCGATGCGCGCAAAACTATCTGCATTTTTCAATCTTTAACCTCGCGTTATTGCCCGCAATTTCGGGCGCTATCAAAAATCCGCAGATTGATTTGCTCGCAATAGCTTGAAAAAACTAGTGATAGTCGATCCGCAGATGAAGACCTTACCCAATTTAGATATCATCACAGCCTCAGTTGTCAAATGTCGTATATCTGTTTATATATGTATGTAAATCTGTCCTACACATATCAGGCAAACAAGCATAAATTTCGACTGTGTAGCGTCTACTACGCCGTTTGTAAGCTTTGGGGGGAATTACGGTATATCTAATCTGAGGAAAGAATAAAAAGCAATTTAAAACTTGCATCATTTTATCAGCGACTTTGTGCGCGACAGAATTTCCAAACTGTTTCATAACATTCTTTTAGCAAAATATATCAAACTGCTTAGAAACTTTATTATTTTATTGTTAATCTTTCTCGGAGAGAGATTTTCTTATATGCCGTGTTTGAAACCCTTTTAACGCGAAGCCCCCGCTGCTTGTGTAATATTTTAGATAAATATTAAATGTATATCATATGCTCTCTGCAACTTTTACTAATTTCTCTAATAAGAAAAAAAAACGGTGCAATGATGTAAAAGTATTTTCACTTTCTACATTTGAAAAAAAATCCTGCGAGAAGGAGAGAGAGCCTACTTAGCGGAGACATGCGGATTTATTGATATCGATAAGCTGCGTGGTTTCTAGTTCTCCACGCCTCGCTGAGCCGATAACACGCAATCGAGAGAACCGGTGGTTCTCGAGTTGCGAGATTAGAGGCCCGTGGGTCGTTTTTAAAAGTCGCAAGGCAGAGGAGGATGCACATGGAACAGCGCCTTGAACAGTTCCTGGTAAACCTGTAATTTCGGGATGGATACGGTCCGCTGGAATGCCATCGCCGAAGTTAATTGGGCCCCCACGCTACTCTCGTTAAAGTTTATATGTTAATAGACTCACGATACGCGCGTTCCTATCTTGGCTCCCGACCGAAAAAGAAAATCGAGCGTAAAATGCGTATTGAAAGGCTACCTGTCTTCAGAAATATGTACACGACACGCTCGATAATGAAATGTCGTGTGACATTACGTCGCGAGACTTAACATCTTTCTTCAAACGAGAATCTTGTACGAAAAAGGAAGTAGGTGTGCGTGAGGAAATTTTTCGCGGTATCAATAACGATTAAATTTAAAATTCACGTCAGAATATTCAGCATATGCTGATGATCGGTAATCGAACAGAAACAAAAAACGAGCGTGTTCCAATATTAAATACCTCTTCTATGATAACGGGCGTATTTACATGCTCCGAAATCCATGCATTGACGTGGTTACCTAATTTGTAAAACGTTTCATCGCTAAGAAGACGATTGTACATATCTGTACCGTAAACTACTATGGAAACACGACACGCAACCCAAGACGTGCGTGTAGGGTAAGGGTCGCGCGAGTGCCACTTAATATTTCCGCTCCGCGTGCGTTATTGTTTCCTCCCTATAATCTTTTTTTTTCCTTTCCCCGCCTCGATATTACGATATTATCTTTGTTGCATAAATTCCTGCGCATTGTCAAGAAATTAAAACCTTGTGACGTCACATCGGAAGAATATCCATATGCGTCCCGGTTAAACGGCAATTACGGTTAAACGCCAGGCGTCCGCGTTTCGTTTTGCGTGTAATTTTGCACAGTACAATGTAACCGCAACCTGACGTGCGTATTAACAGAGTAACGTACGTTAGATTGTCGTTCTACATGCACACGACATTCATGTACACAGCCGATAATGTATGAATGCTGAAAATGCGCGGCAGGAGAATTCATTGTAACTTTATATTTTAAGTATCGGAAAAAAAGTTTGCTTCGAGATTTTTTACGTTGAATTTATAATTTCTTCATATAGGGTAAACTCAGGTAAGATAACCGTAGAGGAATGATGGCCACCAACCCATGTTCATTCAATGTTTCATGGCGAGCTAGATTGAAAGAACATAGGTTGGCCATCTTTCCTCTATGGCCACCTTTCCAGAGTTTGCCCTATTATTGATATTAAAAATATATAACAAATATATAAATATGTAAACTTAATTCAATATTTTTTATTTGTGAAAAAATGATGTCATGTTTTATTTTATATATTTCATTTTATACTCAATTTCATTTATTTTAGGTGAAATTATATTTAATAAATTGCATATGATGATTGTATAAAATTCATGTACAAATAAGATAGCTGCATTAATATATTTGTTCGAAGTGTTTTCAGTGTCAATATATCAAGCCGATTACGACGGGTGTTTCCGATCGAAACTCAAACTACCCGTCGTTACCCTGTTAAAATTTATACCTTAATTACGCCGTGAAGACTCGCCACGGCAATGAATGAGGATAAATGAATGCAGGAATGAGCAGAAGCAGTCGACTGGTTTCACATCCGAGTAAGGGACGCCGACAATTTCATACAAAGGAACGCTCTACCTGTCCTCGAAATTTTCTGTAGGAATCCAGAATCGCTCGATTACCCCAAAGAGCTTATAAACAATAGCGTCGGGTTGTATTGTTTTAATTAATGTAAAAACGGCTTAACTTTTCGGTAATCGCTTGGGTGAAGCGTATCACGATAATGTATAAAAATATAGCGATATCACAAAGAATAAAAGAAATTTTTAATTTAATTTTTGGAGAATATCTCTTCAAACAATTATCTTAATTTAATCTCAAGCGTTTAAAACGCACAAATAAAAGAAAAGCCAGGAGTATATATATATTGTACATATATTGATGGAATTTACGAAAGTAGGTATAATTAAAATATACTGGAATATATACTTGTATGTAACAGACAGTAAAGAGTGGAACATAACAAGTAGAATAAGATTTTTAAATAGCCCGATTCGAAACAAAAAGCCGAGAAGAAAAAGGCTAATAAGCGCGATGCTTATAACGAATAAGGGGAGAGTGCCTAAAAACCGTGTTACCTAGGTCTGTAATTGGGGCCTCCCTCTATTAATTAGCCAATTAAGTCGCCCGCGATCTTGATCCTGCCAACGGTGTATCCTGCTTCGTTAAATGATGTGATTCGCGCGAGTGACCCTGGCACTTCGAGGGACTCCGAGGTTACAAAGGAGAAGAGTTGTGTAATCCGGGCTGCGGTGTAAAAGCGTAGTTAAATGTGTGGCGTTTACTATTCCCAAACCGAGCGGCAGACACACACAATCGCGGACGCGTCTCGCCGGAAGTGGCAATTTTGCGGGTTACATTGAGCCGATTGGCAATCGTCGGCTTCTTACAATGTTGATCGTGGGAATTTTCGCGAGAAGACGAACGAGAGAATCCAAAAAAGATCGGGAGGAGCATCTGTGCGTCTTTAGAAACGTTAAACAGTAAGGTAAATACAGCTTTCTGCTTATGGTGTAACCTTGAAGCGGCAGTCAATAAAATTAGTAGGCAGGTTTTCTTCTTGCAGTTTGTCTCTTGTATCAATAAGTTCAAGAATTACATACAATTCAAATAAAATGGCGAAACAAGCCTCGAAAGTACAAAGGTTTATAAATGAATTATTTTATTTTATGTATCTTGTCATAAGTTTAACGAAATTATAAAAATAAATTAAAAATGATATTTTATAAAGCAAAGAAATCTTATGTATGTAAGTAATTTTTGTAATAAAACTTTTTTCTGGAATATTTGTTGTTTATAAAATAAAAAAGATAATTATATAATAATATAGTAATAAATGAAAGATTAATAAATATTTTCAGTATACATTTTTGACTATTCTTAAAAATATTCAATATTGTCGAATTTTCGATCAACAGAGTTTTTACTTATAGGATTTAGTTAACAAGAAGTTTAAACATAACAAACATTCTTAAAAATATTCAATATCGTCGAATTTTCGATCAACAGAGTTTTTACTTAGGATTTAGTTAACAAGAAGTTTAATGATAAACATTAAGTAAATTTAAGAGATGGCTCCGACTGAAAAAAATCTTGGGTAATATGGCATCTAAAATAACGCTCGACATAATCAAATATTTAAAGATCGTACAATCAGATATTTACCCGCTTGAAGGGATTAATACTCGAGCGCTGAATAACTGACGCCTGAGTAAATAAATGAATAAAAAGAAAAGGAGAATCGCATCAGATAACGGGCGCGTATCGCAATACAAGTAGCGTTCATATGCCGTCTACGGTCGTCATCCTCTCGCCTCTTATTTCATCCTCCACCGATCTTTCACATGGACAGGCCACCGAGAGATCTCAACGACTCTCTTCCATCCGGCCGCGAGGACGCGTATGCAAAATGCAGTTCCGGGGTGAAATGCATCTTGACGCAGCAACGTTGGTCGGCGGCGCGCGGCGCGGCGGTTCGCGATGGCCAAGGGCGACGCTTGAGAAAACAAATGGGGTGTAAGGTGGGAAGCGGCAGGACTAGACGTCCGTAGAGGGAAGAAGAAGGAAGAGGGTCGAAGGATCGAGAGGGAAAAAGAGAGGCGATTGTGTCCGAGGCGCACACAGGTGTCGGTCTAGACTCTTTTATCGGGCGCGTACCACCGCACGGAGAGAGAGAGGAAGAGAGGAAGGGAGCGAGCCTGGTAAGGAAGTGAAGGACAAGAACAGAGAAGGTGAAAAAGGGACGGGAGACACGCACACGCACACGCACACACACACACACACACACATATACACACACGGAGGAGGAAGAGGAAACCATGCGTGGCGCAATTCGGGACCAATGGGAAAAATGAGACACACTGCGAGTCGGTAAGAAACCAGTTCGCGATGCATTATGCCATTCGGGGCACTCGCGTCTGCCTGCCTAGGCAGACCGGGATATAAAGGATAAAGAATAAAGGATAAGGGATAAAAAGGAGAGGCTGTCCTCCGCGAGGATAAAGGACGGAACGGAGTCGCGCGAGGAGTCGGGAGGAGGGAAGGATGTATGGGATCGCAGAGGAGGGACAGTTTGCGAGAGGAGAACGTGACGGCGTCCTGCAAAAATACGTTGCGCGTCCTACCTACCGTCGGCTTGTGCGTATGCACTGTCCTTTCGCGTTTCGTATGCAGACGTGAAGGAAGCACCGCGTCCATGCGCGCCGCGTCGCGTTACGTTGAAGAGAGGGAAACTCAGAGGCGAGAGAAAGAAGAAACGAGGACGCTCGCGCGTCGCTCATCTTCCGGAAGTTTCGTGACCGCGCCCAAGCGACTCGATTAGCACCAAACGACGGCAGGGGGTCATTGACTCCTCACAACCCCCTCGCACTACAGAGTTTATTCAAAGAGTAACAACTGTTACATCGATTATATCCGTAAATGTGTGAATAAATGCAAAGAAAAATTTTTGCAGAGCTATAGCGCGCAATATTTGTAATTCTAAGTCACGTTAATTTTTATTTTTAGTTTTCTAGACACAATTTAGACACAATCAGATTGTCGC
The DNA here is from genome assembly GCF_030848805.1 of Temnothorax longispinosus. Lineage (NCBI taxonomy): Eukaryota > Metazoa > Arthropoda > Insecta > Hymenoptera > Formicidae > Temnothorax > Temnothorax longispinosus. The sequence goes on from NC_092369.1 coordinate 6,258,944, forward strand.
AAAATCGTGCTTGTTTTTGACAATACTTTGTGCATGACAAACTGAATAAATATGCGAAAGTAAAATTTTGACCACCGAGAGCCGAAATATTATTGCAAAACGACGACCAAAAAAAAAGCGGAGTATACTTAAACTATATACATATATCGTATATTTATATAAACATTTGTTAATAAAGCATATTTTTTTCTACTCTTTATATGTTGTATAAATATACCAAAAATTCAAAATTTCACTTTCGCACATTTATTCAGTTTGTTACAAAATATTGTCAGAAACAAGGAACGATTTTCCGGCAACCTGATCCTCATGCTAGCTGCCAGTATCGTTACTAATAGCAAAAGTAAAGTTTTCAAGGTTTTCTTAGAAGAAATATAAGAAAAGAATACCATCGATCTGTATGGTATTCTTCTACGGAAGTCTATAAGCCGAAGGGAAAACATCATAGAAACGAAAAAATGTTAAAAGTTTCTCTCTTCAAAGTTTCAGACTTCAAAGCGGAAAACGTGAAGATTTGAAAAGACCATGCCAAAAAGATTTATCATAAAGTTAGGTAAAATCTTTCCTGGCTTTCTATAGATAGTCCTACAGTTAATCTTTTTCGAACTGTTCTTTCAAGACCCGTAGCCTAGGTGTGGGGATTTCTTCAGGATAATTTTTCGAAAAAGAGAAAGCGAACGAAGATGGAAAGGCGGAAAAGCAAAGGAAAAAAAATTTGTGCAGTACATACGGTATACAGGCTGAATTCCGATATTCTTCACTGTCAGTACTGAAAATCTATATTTTTCTATATTTTACGTCAAATGTATTATAGATTTTCAGTACTGACAATTGCTGACAGTAAATATCGTATATACTGCATACCGATCTTAATGCTTCACTATAATATATTGAGCTGAAGTGCTGTAATGAAAGCTAAACGAGCGGCGTGAAATTGCCGCGGTCGTTTACGAGATTTCGCTGAAGAAATTTCGGGGATCGCGACGGAGATTTCGTGCTGCGCGGCTTAATTAGCCCGTAATCGGCTCGTCCCAGTTGACCAGAACGAGCTCGTTACAGCAATGCGGATAAATAAAACGGTATCAGTGCAGTAAAAAGCGATCCGTCGTACTGCGGAGTGGACTTTAAAGGCATGTATCACATATACAGCTTCTTACAGCTGTTAGAGATCTATCAATTGTTAAAGCATTTAAAATATATAATGTCATAAAATACATAGTATATAATATATAACGTAATTTTATTTATACGGCAATGCAAAAATTGTCGCGTGTAATAAATTAATAAATCGATTCATGTTTTAACGGTTCTTTGTTAGACGAGCTATATTAAAATTTGCTTTCGGTTCCACGAATAACTTCACCGTTGTCATCATCTTCTACCAAGAATTTGAAAAAAATCGGCTGGATTGAATCATTGGCAGATTCGAGATTGACGTGTCACCGTGAAACTTTCCCACTGTTCGCACGCGAAAAGCGATATATGGCGAAACGAGCGAACGAGCGTGCGTGCAAGGTAACGCGGTGCCCTTCGTCGCGTCGAATTGAAAGAAAGGAGACCCCTAAAAAAACTGGTTCTTTCTTTTCCCCTCGTGGGTCCGGAGCCGCACCTGGCCCGTCGGTCCGAGGTTCTTTACGAGCCAGGAGAGAGACCTTCGATCGGATCTTGAATTTCGCCGGCACGGCGCGGCGGCGGCGGCGGCGGGTTCTGACGAAAATTAATCGGCGATTAACTTGGATGATAACGGTCTGCTTAGCTGCTAAGACTAATGCTCCGAGTTCAGCGATTAACCCTTCGAGGCTCACGCCTTTTGCCTGCTGTGAAAAATCTTTTCCAAATCTCGTTCCGCCGCATTTTCCGCATGCGTGACTACTGGAAAAGATTGGACACGTATATACGTCCGCTGCTTTGGCCGATTGCAATTCGTATCTAGAAACAGGCCGCGCCAACAGTCTCGGTCAATTAAACCTATAGTGAGTAATTTCCCGTCCCCTTCTTAGATCGTAATCTTAGGACAAACCCAAGGAAAATAACTATAATTAATTTGTAATTATAATACAAACACGTATATTTAGTATGTGACTTGTAACTTCGCGTCATGTGCGCGTCGACACAAGAATGAACGCCCAAGAATATAATCGAACGAATTATATTTTGTAACGGATATGAGAGCGGTTAAGATGAGCAGTTAGACAGAATAATGATAGAAGTCGAGAGAAAAAATCAGTAAAAATCATATATATACATATATCATTTTTTTCAAATATATTTATTTGTACTACAAGAATTAGATTTTTTTCCATAGGATCGTAAAGAAATATTTAAATACTCTGCAGATCGTTTTATTCACAACGGGGAGCGAGAAATTATTCGTATCGCTATTTCGCTCGTGCTAGGTAGAATAACAATTAAGATCGGTGAAATTGAATTCGTGTTGCGAGGCAATCGCGTGGAAAATAATCAGTACTGCAGTAAACTTGCTTGTACTCGGAAGCTTTGCTTCGCTTCCGATATATCGTGATCGCGCTGAAATGTGAAAAGCATTGTAACGCGCACGCGAGCAGGCAAAAAGAAAGAAGAAAGGGACCAGAGGAGACGAGGGGGAGGGAGGGAGGGAATGTGAGGAGCACCGAGCGTTTTTCATCGCGAGGAATATGCTAATGAAGACACGTCGCGAACTGACAATCTTGACAGTTAATCTCGCGTGATTATTCCTAATTATGCAAATGGTGGTACTTTGTGATAATCATTCCGAAGCAACTATATCCGGGCACGAGATCGTGATGCCCTCGTAAGCACTTTTGATGAAAGGTTATTTTTAATGATATCGTTCGTAATCATACGCTGAAGTCCGAACGCGGGAGGGAGGGGGGCGAAGGCGGGCCGGCACGTTCTAAAATTTGGAACTATTCGGCGAGCCGGAACTATTCGGCGAGTGAAATAAGCTGAAGATTTTTTCAATGCCAACGAAAGAGGCGTGGCAACCCTTTCCTTCACATGGAAAGTGAAAAACGATATTTCCCTTCATTTTCGGTTACTATACAGCCATTAGACCTGTTCGTTTTAACGTGAATAGAAAAACTTCTATCTCCAACGTGAAAAGAAAAAGAAGAAAAATGAACTGCAGGTTTAGCTAAAACGAACAGGTCTATTATTTAGCTAGTATCTGTTCAAGAATGTCAGGATAGTCTTAAAGTTCCTTGACCAATTGTGCGATACAATTAAACGAGCATCATATGCATGTATGCGTAAAGCTCTTAACATAGACGCCTTTAGTACATCGGTATCGTTGCATATCCCATTCGCACACGTACGCTTAATGCATATCTGAGATCCGGAATATGCAAATGTCCATGAGAACCACGCGCAGAAGAAAAGAACGAATTGCGAATTAAAGAACAATCAGAACTACAAGCAAAATAATGAACAGTTTCTCGCACGACCGTTATCAATCTGTGATCGCGTGCGTTTATTCGATTCTAAAGGTTCTAAAGGTTTTACCCGTTCACTTTTTTTTCTGCCGTCCGAGAAAAAGATCAGAACCGGACATTATTGTCAAAGTTTACATCAACACAGTACTTTTGTAATATTTCCATCGCGGACGCGTGATGGAATAAGCTTCACTGAACACGATTGCTTTTCGCGTCTGCGAGATTGGAAAAAATGTAAATGCCATATTCCAACGTTTGCGTAATTAGCATTTAACGTGCCGGATGTTTGCATTTATTGCTGTCAACGAGTCGTAGTACATATCGATACTTTCCCTCCCACGCGAATATATTACCTGTCAAAAATTAGATAAGGAAACTTTGCTTAATCACAGATTCAGATTTCCGCATGGAAAAGAAAGCCAGTACGCCTTCGTCCTCGCCTTCGTCGATACTCGCGTGGGAATAATGCCGTTTGTGTCCGGAAACGTTAGGTAAGTGCAGCGTCAGCGGTTCTCGGTATAAAGTCGCTTGTAACCGGTGCCGCGTTATCAGGTGACCGACGACGGATCGCGTTCGTGGAATCCTGAGAATAATAGAAATAAAAAAAGGGAAGAAGGGCGAGAGAGAAAGATAAAAAGTCACGTCGCGTCACATATTCTTTTTAAACAGAAACTTCAAATAGAACGAAGAAATGCAACAGGTGTAAATAGAAATGCAACACAGTTCTCAGAAACTAAAATAAAGCGTGAAGATATAATACGGAAGTACATAAAATATAAGATCAACGATATCGGTCCCGTCACTCAAACGGGTTTCGGTAAGTTCCGCGTCCTACAGAAAACGAGAAAATATTCGTCGCGATAAATTTTGAACCGTTTTGTAATCCTTATACAAGCGAGAAGATTCGGTGACGAAGGGACTAGATCCTCGCATTATGATGTGACATCGAAATAATCGGTCCATGATCCATCGATGTAGCGAGAAGAAAGAGAGAGAGAGAAAAAGGGACCGAATGGGGGGGGGGGGGCGGAGGAGGAAGAAGAGAAAGGAAACGAAAGAGAGAAGCCGTCATGCTCCAGATTACGAGAACCTAGGTCAATAATCTCCGAGGATCCTGTCCCCTCATTCTACTTTTAGGACAGCTATAAACCGTTGGTGGCGTCAAGCTAATGAACGTCAATTCATAAACGGAAAATCGGATATTTTTGGCACGAATATGGCTCACGTCGAATTTTACAAGCGGCTGACACGCGGTAAAGCAAACAACAGAGCTCCAATATGGTGGAAGATTAACTCCATTGTAAAATAAAAGTATCTCTGCTGTCTCTGCTATTTAGACTTCTATACTCGACGTAATTTTAAATTGAATCAGGTCTTCATCATGCAAACAATATCTTATAATTTTATGCAAAATCGGCTTGTTACACGCGTCTCTTTTCCCTTTTCGTTAGATATTCTCTAGATATTTAATTGAAAGATAATATTTAAGAAATTGAAATACTTCGAATTTTTAATTTAATTTAGAATTTAATTTAATCTAGCATTGTTACTTCTCTCTCGGGTGTATTTCCGTTGCTTCAGAAAAGTCTAGTGAGGTTCTCCTCGTTAAATAGCATATAATGAAAACGGATCTGTTCGTTAAATAACATATAAATCAATAGTTTGGCTGTGATCGATAGTTACAGTTCGACAGACGTCAGTCAGTCTAATATACGAAATAGTACCGGTCATTTCGGTTAAGTCCGCTAAGTGCTTAGGTCATCGTTTATTTGAAGGAGCGGCATACCGTACAGGGCAATTTGGTAAATGATTTAATCTCGCGCTCGATGATTTATTACTGCGGCCGCTGTCGTTTCTATCGACTAACTGGTTTGAATAAGATCGGAATTTTGAGATGAACGCCGGAAGCTATATCTGTTAAACACACAGCGCGATTACTATGTGTTCAGAAGAGTATGCTTACGTGTTCTTAATCCGTAGATACGTTTATCTGTCAAGAATGAAATCTTTAATATCAAATAGTTTTATTATACTCTCTTATTACTTTCATAATAATATCACAGAATGTACAATACAATTAATTATATAAAATATTACACATTTTACGTTATAGAATTATTTTATTATATTAACAGCGCAAATATATCATCGTAATATTCTAAACACATTTTCTAACACGTATAGATATTTATATTTTTCATAACATTGTCAAGTTGGTTGCTAGTTAAAATTCGTTGTAATTCGTTCTTTTAATTTATTTTCTGAAATAAATTCCTACAAACGCACGTTATCCTTCAGAAGAAAAATCCTTCCAACTTATAGCTAATACTTTTACATTGGCGAGTTTGAAAACATACATTTTTTTCGTTGCTTTCTTTTGAATTTTGAAGCACGAAAGGTCGCATAAAAGTTTGCTTAGGACGACCGAACAAAAGATAAAACGGAAGATTTTTTTGCCAAAGTATTTTGAGCGTGAGAGATTTCTTCGACATACCGATAACATGGACAAAAAATAGAAAAAATGGACGGGCAAAAGAATTGCCTTGGAACTGACCATTGACCAATCTATTCCCGGAGGAGTTCTAAATAGCATTTAAAAGCGGTGCCTTTTGCATTTTTGTCCTTAAGTTGTGGACGACCAGTTATACGGAGGTACATGAATGGCCGCGCTGTCTCTACCTAAGGTTTCTACCTATAGGCATCCTTCGAGGAACTTCGCCAAACGAACGCTCAATGGTTGATACCTGGCACGTCGAGACGAGAGAGAGACGACATCAAATATTATAAATACGAAAAACGCCTCTCGCGCTCACACCGCTTTCTTATCTGCAAATTTGATAACTGCATCCGGCCTTATCCTAATGCAAATAAAGGGCGCGGGACGACTGGAGTTTCGAATGCGCGATGGGAGCGTTGCAGTACGAGTTGGTATCGCAAAGTATTATATTAAAAGTTTGAGAATAATTATGTAATACACCGTTTCTCGATTCACGAACAATTGATCCTTGGATATATCACGGTGACTTATATTTTAAAAGCGAGCTTATTGTTAGATTTTTACTAAAGCGAGCAAGGCTAAATGTGATTAGCGGTATTTTCCGACATATATCGTGTTAAACAAAGCGATTAAAACAATTAAGCACTGCAGAATGTCATTTCCGTTAGAGTATCGTTATTATATATCTATCGAGAATTATTGGTGAAATCTGAGATCTGAAATTTTAACGGCGCGAAGGAGCCATTAGAAACTTTGAATCACGATAGCGCGAATTGGCTTATCCTATGAGCATGGGGAAGCGTCGAGTGTCGGAATCGTAGACGAAAGTGCATTTCACGGCTCATCGCCTTCTTATTTCTTAGATTACATGGTAGCCGAACGAGGTGTCTGCTCGATTAATATGGAAACCATCACGCTATCTCACCTGCATCGTAAACACATCATTTGCATCATTATTAATGGATACGTGGTAAAAACTGTAAAGTTTTTTTGTAATTAGAGATTCGTATTTATTCGTATTTATGTCACGTTTAAATATTGAAAATTTATTCCTTCATATATAAAAAGGACAATAAACAAGATATATCTTTTCAAATTGAGAAAGATAGATATATCAAATCAATATATTTATATATACACTTACATACAAATTACACATTCTTAACAATATTTACAGAACAAATATTGTCAAAAAGAAAAAAATATTATTTACTTCGAAAATATTTAAAAGAGATAGAGAGAAACTTACTGGAGGACTTCTAAAAAAGATGTATTCAAATTGTACATTTCTAATAATATTTATAAAATAAATATCGTAGAAAAGATAAAAACATTATTTGCATCGAGAATATGTAAAAAGAAAAAAAGACTTATTGAAAAACTTTGACAAAAAAGATGTTTATAGATTTGATGGCGATTATTTTTTAGTTGTTGATGCTTTGTGAAGAAATATTGCTAAAGAATTTTTTTGTATAGTAAAAATAATAATTTATGATGTATACTTTTGTATACATACATACATGTAAAGTATGAATTGAGAATTGAGAATTGAGAATTGAGAAATCTTATTTAAATAATTGAGAATTGTATCTGCATGAAATTTATTGATTTCGTGTCGACAGTGAAAGTGTTGAAATGTGTTATTAATATAAGAGTGCTATAGAGTATTATATTTAAGTTCTAATAACATTTCAAATAATATATTCTTCCCTTGTGATATTTTCTCCGTTGAAATTAAGTTTTCAAGAAAAGAATTTTTTCACGCGATACAAATAGCGTCTGAGAATAAAAAATGTATGATTGGAGAATTACAGATCACAACTTTTGCTTTGGATCCAATGACTGTAGAATATCTGCGTCATCAAAATTTCGTGAAATATCATTTCTTCGAATCATTCGACTACCATTCGCTCATTTTCGTTCGTATAACAATCAGCGATACATTGTTGCGCGCCATCGCAGTTTGCTAGATTGTAGTTCTCGACCTCGGGCGGGACGCTGCACGCGAGGCAATCCTTTTTTTTTTTTTAATTTTATTTTCAGAAAAGAACAAGCAGCCCGGTCTGAACGTGTAAATTATCTTAATGAACCGCGCGGTTCGATGCGCGGCCGTTTCTCTCAATGAAATCACTTTTTCGAGACACCACTCGACTTTTAGCGCTGAGCACGAGTTCGAAACAGGTAGACTGACCCTTCTCGGGTTCCTTCTTCGGGTTCCCGTTCTCTCTTGAGACGCTTTTTTTATTTTTCGCAGACTGGTTGTCGGAACCGCAATTTTTGTTAATCCACGTCTCTGTCGCATCCCTTCCTGGCTCTCTTTCTCTCGTTCTTATTCTATTTCGTCCCTTCCTGTTTTGGAAGGCGCCTTCCTTTATTTATCCCTGCGGGAGTGCGGAACCTTGGAATGTCCCAAAAGCTAAGCAAATAGTAAAATATATTTTGTGGTAAGCTAACCTCACAGCGTGCGTTTTTTTCGCATATAGTTCGGATTAGAACTTCTACCTGTCAATCACCAAGAGAAACGATAGAAACTATCAACTATCACATTGCTATTTATAGAAAATTCGTTTCAGTTCTGACACAAAGCTAAGCAAGATAAATAAAAATCCATTAATTTTGTCGGTCTAAGACCGACTAGCTCCTTGCTGTGACATTATTTTAAAAAATTTTAATAATTGTGATGCGTAGTATTTACCAATTACTTTCGGTCTACAAAAGCACCGAAACCGATGATATAATTTCAGACGTAAGGCCGGACACTGATGTTAATTAACATGGTATCGACAGACGAAACAGACATGTATGTTTATTCTTGATAATGAAAATGATTAACCGCAATGCGTGGAAGATTTAATCAAACGGAATTGTACCAGCTTTAGCTTCTGAATGAAGGCATTTTGACCCATTTATGCGCACGACGCCGCAGTCGAAGGTCCTTGCTACAGGCACGTTAAGAAGTCGCGAGAACTACGTCCTCGACCGAAAAAAAATCGAACAGCGCGAAGTTTATATATCCCCTCCTGGAGTATGAATACGGACGCTTAACGAGCACGAATCTTGGCGGCCGTCTGCCTCCGCGTCGTAGAATAATCAGAAACGATGATGAGTGTTAAGGACGCGTTTCTGTGGCCCGACGACACCTGACGCTGTTCTGACCTGACCTCGAGAACATCGTATAAGATTTGTTTTTTATATCGCGCAACACAAAAATCCCGGGTCGACAATGAAGAACTAAAGAGAGAAGTAAGAACTAAATTAATTAATAAAGAAGAAATTTGTTTGGTATTTTTTGCGAAATTATGAATCGGCTGTTTCTTCTAGCCCGATAGATCGTCGAAGGAAAGGAGGTAGAATCCGAGATGGAGATTAAAAGTAGGGGATACAGTCAAGGCAGAGATTTAAGATCGAGGTAGACCGCATGTAACACTCTTAACACGGCGACTCTTACGGCTGACTTAGCACTGAAGAGTTTCTTGCGCGTGCCAGCAATTTCGCGGGTCAGCCGATAAAAAGCGCCGATTCTGTCCGCCGATCACGTACTCTGTCTTCCATGCGGCTCGGGGATATACAGTGCCGCCGCGATAGATGAAAGTCACAGTTTACGATACCGCGCGTCAAGTACCTCCTCGACGGTGGTTTTGCGAATTCGAGCTGGGGCGGCCGCCCATTTACGCGCACAAGCAAACGAGAACGGTTTTGCGATTCCCGCAAATGTAATGCTTCCTCATGGGTCGCCGGGGTATAGCGACGGTCGATCCTTAGCTGCTTTGATGGAGCGGTCAGTCCTTACACAGACCAATCGAGACCTACCGCGCGTCTTTTTAGCCTCACAGACTCTTCTGATCGCTCTGACGTCAATTTCTTCCCGACCTCATCAAGACCCAAAGTGAGATTTCAAAGTTGCGATTGTTGTTTTTTGCATTCAACTGTTTGACAGGGGAGTTATGATAGATGGGTTATAAAAATCAGTGATGTCATATATGATACTCGCAAACTAAAGAACTTAACGAAATATTTCATTAATAATTCATTATAGCTTCAAAATATTTGTGGCTTTGAGCTGTAAACAGTTGGAAATAAAAAATTTGCAAAATTTTAAAAGAGATGTTTCAATTAGAGATGCATTTTAATTAAATGTTAATAAAATGTGATTTTTTACTTAATTTCGAGTAAACTTTAAGTACGAACAGTTCTTATAAAGGAGATTTTCAAATGCCTTTAATTCAGAAACTAATCATAGAAAGTTGATAAAATTTGAGACTTATCATCAGGGACACAAGAACTACAACATATCAATAAGTTCAAGCAAACAGACCGAAAACGTTTTTCTCATAAGAATCGCGCGAGGTTTTTTCAAAAAAAAAAAATATATATATATATATATTTATGCGCTAGGTCATATATACATATATCTGCAAAGAGTTAGTAGCGAGATTACGTTTTCGCATATTTGATGCATTAGAGCAGTCAAGAGTTAATTACTATTATTAGCCAATAAATTATGTGGCTTCATCTAGAGTTGTGAGTTCGTTGTACCCGGTACAGACAGCTCCTTATCTACGTATAGCAACGCTATATTTGCCGAACTTAATCCGAATCTAGCATATGCTAATTACTATTTGATTCATGCGAAGATAACGACGGTGGACGCTAAATTTATGTTCACCGTTAACGTTGACGTCTAGTCTCAACGAAGGCATCTCAGCATCGCACTTGGGCGAACTTCCGGCGCGACTTTCTCTCTTCTGTAAGAAACAAGAACCGCCACTCTTATCATGTAACGTCAACGAGATAATGGTTCTGCCAATCAAGTCCGTAATATGATTAGTAAATATCGCCGATCGATGGCAGCCATTCCGTGGATGGCAGCCTTCGACATCTACGTCGCGATAATGTCGTCCCTTTGTTTCTCGGCATCCTCATCGCGAATTTTTCTCTCCTTGCGCCGACTTTATCTTCCTCTCTTCTCTTTCTTTTCAGTGAAATATACGGACATCTTCCACTGTTTCTTTGCGCGGCAAGTCTCCTCGCGAATGGCAGGTGCTCGCCACGTGCAGCAGTACCTGATCACCATCCTTTAACTTTAATAAGACAGCGCTCGCACCACGTAGTGGTATGTTCGTTCGAGGTAAGTGTAAGCGTCACGAGAGATAGGGGCCGCGTTGTGCGGCGGGATGTTTATAATTATTCACATGGGCTGCAGAAGAGCAGTACTTTTAATTTTAAGATCAGCTTTATGGTAGGTCGAAACGTTTTAACGCTGAGAAATGACGGTTTTCGTATCTACGTGCACAAACGTATATCGTTAGAAACAATGAGCACGCCTCGGAATTTGAATGAAAAAAAACGCGTTCGTCGAAAACTTTAGAATTTAGAAATCTACTCAGAAATTATATCTATATTCGCAATTTATTTTCTTAGTGTACATTTTAAGATTCGTTAATCTGGTCAATTAATGAAATGTGAGCAATAGGATCATTAATTTCAGGATTTTTTAAATAATCTTAAAATCTTTTAAAATCTTCCATTTCGACACTTGAAATTTTTAATGATTTTAATATTAATTTTCGTTATTTATTTGAGCAATGATATAAATCGTTTGCCAAACAAAGTGGTTCCCATAAGCCATTAGCTTTTAAGAACGTGACTAATGACATCATAAAATGTTTAAGGGTGTTTTCTTAACGTAATGAACGACAGTACATACACGTCGCTCGTTAGGAATACCGTTAAACGCATGTGTGATATTCGAGCTTCGAAAGCACTCGAAACGAATTACTTAACTTCGAACAGGGAGATTTATTTGGCCAGCAACGCTTGGTGCAAATTAAAAGTTCCTGGCAATGCGTAACGAATTCTAAGAAAAAAAATGATGTGGGGGAAAAAAGAGATTGATCAAGATGAAGATGAGTTCCCGAGAAATGCTATCGTTCCCTGTCGTTGCTGCCATTATGAATAATTAAGGTCACTCTGAATAATGAATTGTCAAACTTGATCTACTTTAATCTGTCATTACATCTAAAAAAGATTACTACTGTATGATATGCAAAAAATTCTTCTCATGCAAAAGCGTACTAAACATATGATGGCGCGGATTAATTAAGAAGATCAATTTCTTTGAACAATCGATTGACTACCTTCAACTTCTTTTTCTCTCTCTCTCACACACATAATTGATAACTTTCGCATGGTTATCGCAAGATAAACATATGTTTCATCAGACACGTGTAAAGATCTGCGTCGTTATTAACACATGCATCGATTTTGCGTATTAATATCCAAGCGCCGCGTAATCTTACGTTACGCAGAATCGCGCAATCTTTATCTGAACGTCCGATGTCGATCGATTATCCGATTATTAACTTTAAAACTCATGGAACGCTCGACTGACCTCGTTCGCTTGGCGTTCGCGTGGCCGTCCAGTCGAAATTCATTAAAGAAAAATATTCCTTAATAACCCTAATAACGTCGACTAATAACGACGAGTATTACCGTCCACATGAATACATAAATATCACCGTCGGTATGAATTTTTCACAATTACTTCGACATGTGTTTTCACATGATCAGTAATGTCTCACAATCGCGTGAGGGGAGATCGCCTGCGTTTAATGAAAACGATAATTTATAATTTTGAGAAATTAGTGTGCCACATCAAACGCGATAGGAGTGCAGGCTGTGCGAAAAAGAAGGATTACGGTTCTTAAGAAATTATACTGGAACACGTGCCCGTTGACATTCACGCACGTGCATTCGTGCACATGACATTCACGACCGACTAATTATTAATTGGCCTTACAGCGTAGCGTGCCGCTCGCCGCTCAGTTTTGCGTGCCGTTTTTAGGCAGAATAAACGAGTACCAATTAAGAGAAAAAGTTCGATTAATTCCTAATCTATAAACCATTTTTCAAATTTTTGTTTCATGATTCTTGTATCTAATTGTACGATATTAATCGTAGAAACGATATATGGTTGTAAGTATAAAATAACATCTAGATAATTTTACATACCTTTCCTATTTTAATGTATAAAACGTGTGATATGCCAATCTTTTTTATCTTTTTCCAATAGTTCGGTATAGATTCTATGATAAAGTTTTCGGTTAACTCTGTGTCAATTGTGAAAAAATCAATACGAAGGATGTACTCTTCAAAGCTCTCGCTCTTGAAGAAGATAGACTCGTACGCGAATAAAAACTGCTGCTGGCAGTTCTACTGAACGCGATGATATAAGTCAGTCAGTTGTTCATATAATGAAACTTTTACATTTAGCAAATCACTTTGTGTACGTGGAATTATTTTTTCACCTCGATGTACACTTAATCGCAGTTAATTAAAAACGGCGCTTGTGCAAACTTGACATAATTGTTCGTTCAAACATTTACGGACGTATATGCTTAAGGAGAAAGTTAAAATTCAAGGATCAATACGTTATATAGACGCGTTAGATTCGCCGAGGAGGAAGATTTGCGCGCGATTTTTCCCATCTTTTTCATAGGGCATGCAAAAAACATCAAATACCTAAATATAACTGCGTCGAATATCGATTGATTGATAATAATAGGTGTTAATAAAAATTGATCTAACGTGAATAAACGTGACATAACAAAATATGTCTAAAAGTAAAATCATTCAATATGCGATGTAATTTTATAACAGATTATAGCTGATAATAAAATGCCAATAAGCCGTGAATTAATATCGATTCTGTCGATTGATTGTATCTGCTGTTCAGCGAAGTAAGTTGATATCTAAAATTCTGACTTGAATCAAACTCAGTTAAGCCAACAAAATGTAGAGCAATCTTTTATCTTTCGTCAAAAATTTTGATAAGCTTGACGCCACGACCAACGCAAGTTATCACCGCTTGTATTTCGTGTGTAAAAACGTTTTTTTCTTCCTCGTTATGTAATAATATGGATACTACTGCGTATATATAGACAGAGTCATCGCTTCATTTACTCGTGACCGTATTGGAACACCTGTACTTTTCATTATAAGTGTCATTGGTAGCGCAGACACAGCTGTTTTACTTATTTATCATTGTAGCTGCAATGCGTGGCGCTCACCAAGGCCTACCGCAACGAAGTCTGATAGAAGCTTACTATAGCCTCCAGATACAAGCAGAATTAAAGACTGCGAAAATAGGAGAGCGTAAAAGAATTCAATAAGACACTCACATCTGAAAAAAGATCTGATCTCTCATCTAAAATAGAAATAATATTTGCTAACAATACGGTTATATTTTAATATATTTAATGCGAGCGTTTAGAAAATCTTGAAATCACCTTCGAAAAATATTATGTTGTAGAAATTGGGATAATGTCAATCTAATTTGAAATATTTTTTTGTTGATGCACGAGACAGATAGGAAGTATGACGAGAGAAGAGAAAAAACTGGGTCTTAAACTTTCATTGCGTGGAGGAAGTAAATTACGTTATGCGCATTAATTAAGCGATTTAAGAACAGATTATACGTTTCAAACAAAATACAACTGTTTTAGAAAGCGGGGAACAATGTGAGAAGAAACATGCAAACTCCATCAAAATTTTTATCGTCAGTTATAAGGAGTCATTTCATTTTTTCAGTCGCTTCCTGCAATGTATCAACAATAAATACGATTCGAGAAATTCACGCAAGAAAGCGTGCATCCAAAGCAGGAGTGATGAAGATTACTCCATATATAATAAGAAATATACATTTGAATTTCCTTGAATCATGGCATTCGTACGTAGATAAAAACCTCATTTAGTACACGGTGGTCTTATTTAAACAACGAATATAGATGGTATTAAATGGAAAGTAAAACCATCATCCATAACTCTTGAGCGGAATACTGCATCTCACCCTCTCATCGGGTCGGGCTGGTCGATCAGTCAGTTTAAATCTTCGTTCACCGGGTTGACCTTCATCCCGGTGCCGCACCGTACCGCACCGCGTCGCGTCACCGCGACCTTCTTTCGACGAAAATCGAGTTTTCTCCCGTTTCGTCTCAGCCCTTTCCCGTCGCCCCTGTTCGCGCATCCGTTCCGCGATCGGCGAAGACGGCGAGGGGTTTCTTGACCCACGGCGCGTCTCGACGCGACGCGACGCGGCGCGGCGCGGCGCGGAGCGGAGCAGAGCGTAGCGGCGCGTGGGAAGGGATCGAGGCGCGGGCGAAGGGCGTTTTCCCGCCCTGTGCCCGAAGCCGCTCGATGGGATCACCATGGAGACAGACGTCCCCATACCTTTATTCCCCGAGATATTTCCCCGTGAAACTCCCGGAGCTCGCTGCTTCTTGCTGCCCTTGTGCCGCTCGCCGTTCAAGACCCGCGCCCGCCGTTCGTTCCACCCTAGTCCGAAGGTCGGCGGATTGAGCTAGGTCGTATTTGCGGGGGAGAATTCCACCCCAACCAACCGTGGGTCTTCTTATAATGTGCGAGAGACTACGCCCGACTCAGACGGCCCGGCCGGCGACGTTCGCGTTTCGTTTCGGTAACCTCGAGAAGAGGAATTCACTCCGCGTTTGTTTCGGGGATTAGAATGGGAGATCTGCTCGAAATACATGACGTGTTGAGGGTATTTTCATTAATATCTTGTATTGTGTATTGTACGCTGGGAGGTACTAAATGCCGTTTGAATAGATACTTTGAACTGTATGTAGATATTAAAATTCATAAAAGATTAACAAAGCAAATTGTATGTTATACTATAAATACAAACTGCGTTAAAAATTAAAAAAAGATATTAAAGTAATATTAATATTTATCTTTATAAATCGTTTTTTTTAGTTTGATTAGATTTAAAAAATCTTAATGAGCTTCATTTACATTGTCTGGAATTAATCTAAAGCGGTCATTTCTTTCAATTTTGAATAAGTGGCCTCCACATTCGAAAGTAAAATTGAAAGTGACAAATGACGAAAGCCTGTCTCAGTTCGATTTCAAAACAACTTGTCAATCGTTAACTGAGCGTGTTATCGACACGTAAATATCGGTTCCTTCGACACTCGTACTTCCTTCGACATGTCAAATAGCTCTATTAATTTATCGCTCTCTGGAAGTAGTTCCGCTGGTTAAGAGGACAACGCGTGAACGTACTCCTTTGTTGTCTCAAACACAGTATCTCATTAGCATCGAAAAAGGAGAAAAAAAATCGGGAGAAAAAATCAGGAGAAAAAATCGGGAGAAAAAAATCTTTTGAAAAGGTTTCTTGCAACCGAGAAACAGATGTTGCAACGTCTACGATGCAATAGAGAGAACCAACGCGAAGAAAAAAAATTGCGTGCTCTTCCATTAGTCACGAAAACTTCTTCGCCCCAATAAACACAACCCGCCTCCCTCGCGTTTTTTTTTTCGGAGTAATGTGTAACGCGACGCCGGCGGATGTAATAAGTTTGCTGCTTGATTAATGGCGCCGATTATGGCTGGGCGCTTTTAGTACTAATATCATCAATTCTTCCTCATTTAAGATCGCGTGATAGAACTGTCCGTATTACTTCGAGTCGATGACATAATTTTAATTCAACAAAAATTTATAAAAGATTACAATTACAATATTTAATTTACACTTTTGCAAGTTATGGTACTTTTTTAAATTGTGAGTCTCCTTATAATATACTTGTGGAAAAATTTATCATGTGATACATCGGGATTATCGATAAAAAACGTTTGTGTGATATAACTAATTAGATTCCGATTTTCCTTAGGTGATTAATTATTATATAAGCAATATATGCTGCGAGCAATTCGGAGCGTAATCTTAATGCAAATAAATATCGATAATTTATTTCCGCATAACTTTATCTATTTTTAATATATGTTGTTGCATTTTTGGAAGAGAAAATATTTAAGTTAGATAAGTTTTAGAAAGTATAAAAGAATCCTGTTCTACAAGAGAGAGCAAACATTTTTTCAAGGCATTCAAGATAGTGAACTATGAGAGACGGATCATAAAAGCATCCCTAGAGTGTTCCTTCCTCTTTCTAGAATCCGGAATCCCGCAGGCATTCTAATTTTAGAAGTTCTCTTGGCAACAAAGAGCGCATCCGCAAAAGGATGCGGACAATGATATTTTCTTTTAAATCCGCAACTGGTGCAATGTGGCGCAATGTGGCGCAACGTGGTGCAAAATTCCTCGCGACCCCGATTTAACATCGGGTTCACGTTCATGGTCACGATCGATATAGCTATCTCGAGCCAAGGAAAGACCGGAAAGATTACAGCGTCCCCAGCCGCGATAATTAACGAACATGGGAGATTTTCACGGATGAACGAGATCGAGCTTCCGACTGGTTACAAGAAATTATGCAATAAGCGCAATGCAACGAGCTGTCGTGTGAATAATTATATCGAAATGTAAAAATAGAATACCATAACTATTGACTTATAAATGTCTCCATCCCAAAAGATAAAATGTATTTATATTTTTAATAAATTGCTCTAGATATTGATCTTCATTAATTATAATTTTAGACTTTGATCACA
Source organism: Temnothorax longispinosus (assembly GCF_030848805.1). Classification (NCBI taxonomy): domain Eukaryota; kingdom Metazoa; phylum Arthropoda; class Insecta; order Hymenoptera; family Formicidae; genus Temnothorax; species Temnothorax longispinosus. Next base: position 6,276,338 of record NC_092369.1, read on the forward strand.
TCTGGTGAGATAAAAGGACAAACGTTTTAAAGTGTTTTTTTTTAATGCACAATATTTAAAAAATAATCAACATAAGTAATCTTTTACAAACATTTATGTAAAAATGTTTCAATGTTAAAATTAAGAAATAGACCTTCTTTCTAAAAAAAAAAAAAATTTTCATACACTAAAAATGCTTTATTATGCATTTTATTTTATACAAAAAAAAAGAAAAAATTATTTAATAGTTTTAAGTTAAAAGAAATTGATTTCTTATATAAAAGATATAAACGTAATATTTCGGTCACAAAGTCTTTATTACAAGAGAAAGTTTATGCCTCTTAGGTATACGAAAAATAAATACGAGACAAAATATATGACTGTACACACAAAAAATCTTACCTACGTAGAAACGTTTAGGTGTGATTAATGAGGGATATCCATCAGGAATCCGTTCCGAACGAATTTGGAACAGCGCAAAATTGCCTCCCGCGTTTCTCTCGGCGACGGAACATTAAAAGGCAGAAAGCCCGTTTGTTCTTCCCGAAAAATCGTTTTCGTGGCGTGACCATTAATTGCGCTATTTTCTACCGCTAGAGGCTCAAGGACGGATCTCAAACAAGGCGACTCTCCTTCATTATCCTAGCTCGAGCAACGGCGTCATGGAACGACTAGTAGTCTCTTTGTAATGATAATGCCAGTCTCATGTACTCGAACATCTTTGTTCTACCTTCGCATTTCTCTATGCTGGTTTCGTAAGTTCAAGTCCTTCGTTAGGTGAGTTATACCTGTACAAATTTTTATAATCCATGGAAAGCATTAGCTTTTCTTTTCTCCTTAGTTTGCTTGTGAATGACCAATTGGGCGTGGTTCCCGAGAAATCCAGAAGAAAGGGTAAAGGCTGGTTTCTGAATAATGCAACCATATGCTGTGAAAACGCGAGGCTAATTCCTTTTGTCGATTCTCGATTTTTCAAAGTTAATCCTTACGCGTTTATATATATATATATATATAATCCTTATTTTTAAGATTTTTAAGAAATTTCTCTCGACTTTTATCTCTTACTTGATGTTTACATCAATTCTCTGGCTATTTTTCTTTGCCCAGTGAGCGTATTGGATAATCGAGAAATGGCAAACTCAAAGCCAAATCTTCCACACAATTCCCTTTGATCAAATTTAATCGTGAATATTTATTATGGAAAAAAATAATGTTGTACTAACTGCATTAGTTTACTTGGAAATAAACTTGTAAATTTATGCTCTTGTTTCAATCAAGTATTTGTTTCAATAATACTGTTATTGAATTAACAAGATTATTTCCAATTAGATCTAATTCTGTTAATACAACATTATGTATTTTTTCTCATGTAAGAATTGTATATGCGTGAATTTCATCTCGCTTTAATTAAAGATTATGTAAAACCCAGAGATAATTCCTTACTTTTCTTATAAGGAGTAATCTAATTGTCAAGTTTCTAAATCGATAGAAAACATAAAGTACGCTGAATTCAGAGCAAGATACTTTTAATTTATCGAAGGAATGCCAGCATCGCGTACATCTCACTGTAGAATAATCCATATCGTAAGAAACCCTCCGGATAGAAACAAAGTAAACTTTCTCTCAGCCCAACGGCAATGGTATCGTGCTACCGAGAATTCCGAAAACATTCGTGACTTGAGGCAAGCGATTGCGACGAAAGTTGATCACAAAACACAAAACACTGTGTGCGTATCGAAAAGCAAAGTCCAGACAGGAACTTTATCATTCTCGATCAGTTTGGTTGTACGTAATTAGATACTGACACGAGAGCAAAACAGAAATAAAGTAAGATAGCGTATTATTTGAAATTCATCTCCAAGTTATCACACGTAAGTTATAAATAAAAAGGTGGGCTTAGAGAGTATAACGCGGTTAACAGTATGCAAGTTAATGTTATGTCAACCTATAATTATACTAATAAGATACATCATATATCGGATGTTTTGGCACTGCTTTGAGTTATCTTCAGCGATACGGTAACGATTAAAATTAAAATAATCTCACGTTCTCCGACGAGCGATACGTGAATAATTTCGGATTGGATAGTCTGAAGGCAGTATAATTTTCCAAGAAAATGCAAGTAAAATTTGGCTAATAATCGCAGTTTGTAATATAATCGAAATAACAGTTAAAATCTAACAAAAAGAAGTGAAATCACTCACCCAACCGGCCCAACGCGAGAATAAAAATGGATGCTGTGATAAAAAAACAACGCTGTTTGCAACTTTAGTCACAAATTTCTGAAAATTATGACGTGATAAATTTGGTAAAAGAGATCGTATTCAGTGCCTATTAAAAACTACAGGAAACGATTACCTTCATTCTTGTAATCTTTTTCGTTAAACGGTATAATAGAAAAAAGTTCAAAAAATGCTTGGGCAATAAAGTAACATTCTAAAATATGAAAGAAATCTTATCGAACTTTTAGTTTATCTTTATTTTGTTTATGTAAGATTTTTCTATTTGAAAATTCCAGCGCTTTTTCAACAATGATATGCGTTTCTTGAAAATAACAAAAGAGAGAAGCGAGTTAGCAAATAATGAGAAAGGTAAAATACGATATACTTGAATAAGAATGTATAGATACCTAATAATAATAAGTATGCTTGTATGATGCAGCGTATAAATACAGATAGAAATAATCGAAATAAAGAAAGAGAAACGGAACATGCCTAAGTGATCAGCTTGACACCCGTCAGCTTGTCGCTACTTATTATTCTAAGATGCGTTTCCGGTGGAAATACGTGTCGGAAATGGCGTCTTCCGCGTGTTATGACGTAATCGCGCGAATATATCCGATTAGCGAAACGTTCAATCGTCATCGTCACGAGTGTGTGCGGATGTTACAACACGCATGACTGTAAATCGAAATATCAACTAATAATTATGTATTTGCTTGCTTATAGATATGTATTCCCTCCAAGATAAATACTACAGATAGTTATCCAACAAATAGTATTATAATCAGTATCATTGGAATAAAATTAATAGCTGTACATGATAAATAATTATAAGAGAATTATGCAGTGATTCATAATTATTGGCTTATTGACGTTTTCGATTGTATCACACATATCCATAGATTTTTTGGGAAATAAAAATTGAGAGATATACGCGTATTTTTCTTTCAACAAAAATAGCATTTTCCTGTATCTCTTGATATTTGTAAAGAAACTAGTAGCATTGATGCGCGTGTTACACATTATATCGAATATAGTATTTGCTGATGCATATCATCCCCAAAATCATTAGCTTGTTAAGAGAAATGATTGTACATGATACTATCGCGAGAAGGAAGAAGGGCGCGTGTGCGTGTGCGTATGTATGCGTACGCGTTGCGAGACAGGCGTACACGGCGCGAGTGAAAGATGCGATGTGTGGCTCGAGTCAACGCGATATTCCGTTCGTAATGTTTCCTCGGATCTTTCTTTCACCTTTTGTACCTCTCTCCCCTTGCTCACCACCGTTCCCCGCGTATCGCGCTGCTCGCCCGCCGCTTTCACGTGTACGTCGAAGTCACGAATGTGCGTGCATTCGTATTCCAGCTGTCCGGTCGTTGAATTTACGGCCACTGTCCACCTCTCGTTTCCTGGAACCACGAAGGTTCGCAAGCGAATTAGGCGTGTGTTCGCGAATGATCAAAATATTTCCCCCACCCCCGCGCGCACGGAGCCGTGGATCCGACGGGTGCATATAATTGCGTGGATATATAGAAGGAGGGAAAAGGGGTGGAATTCGATAATCGGAGTCTCGCGATCGAAATTATGCGGGTCGGGCAACGAGGAAAACCAGATGGCATCGTCCGAGGATTATGATGTAGATTTCGAGGTCAGTCCATCCTTCCAACGTTAATTTGTCAGGTGTAACTCCGTATATGTAATGATGAAAATAATACGTTTTGGTAACTACTATTTGCGGGGATTTTATGTAAAAATGACATAATAAGTAATGCTACTTAATATTTATAGTAAATAACATGCATTCAAGTACAAAGCTTCACTTATTTTGAATATTATTAAATGTCTTCTGTATTTAAAAAAAAATTAAAAATTTATATTCCAGAATAATTTTCGATTTATAATTTCCGAAATATAATTTTGATTTACAACACATGTATCGTGGCGTGAATTTAGAATCGAATCAGCGGTAGCGCACATTTATAAAATCGAATTGCTGCTAAATTTTGTCACAGAAAAGATAATTAACAATATGTCAAGTTAGATTGATAGTTGCTCCAAGAATGATGGATCGAAAATTGATAAAGGTTTCCCTAACTTCTGATAATAACTGAAGAATGGACTGACGAAAGCTCACAGCTGCATCTCGAATCGCAATTAACCGCGCATTATATGACGTTCCGAAATGAGCAGGGACAATTTCGGACTTCAAATTCATCTTGCGGGGTCCTTTTGCGGCTAAGAAAAAATATTCAACCCGATCATTAGCGGCCTCACAGAAGTTTTTCTTTTTGGATCCGGGATCATTAAGTAGACTTAGGTCAGGAAGAAGGAAGAAGGATTACATCGCTAGCACAAAAGGACCCGAATTGAAGAGCACTACACTCGATCTGCTTTGTGTAGCGGCACGTGAAGCTAGTACAAAGAAGATTAACGGCATTCCAGTTAGACTTCTGTCTGCATCCCATGGGAAAATTTGCGGTAAATTTACAATCGATACCGGCCGTGACGATTGACCGGCCTGTCGATCGAACTGTTGCAAAATACTGGACTCGCAATCGAATCGTTCACGTTTGCATCCGTGATCTGCGAGTGTTTTTTCGCAGGGTCATGAGCCCGAGTCGCGAGAGTTGCGCGAGGCATCCTCGGGACGAAAACATCGTGATGCTGGCGGCAGGTGCTTCCGAACAGCAAAAGCAGCACGAGCTCAAGGAAGAGAGCGGCTTCGCGGGCACGGGATTTAAAGGGGGGTCGGGGAGTGAAGAGAGAGAGGGGTGGAGAAGCAGAAGAGACCGACGATCGGCGGAGGAAAAGATAGAGGGAGAAATCCCGTCGGAGTCCTCGCGATGGTGATCCTGTTTAACGATAATGGCTGTGAGGTAGACGCGTGCCAGCTGGGTAACGCTTTCGGGGTCTGATTTTTATGCGTCCCTCTCTTTCTCTCTTTGCTCGCGCTTCTTTTTCTTCTCCTTCGCTCGGCAGAGCCGCAATCCGGCCGAGGGCAGATGGCTCGGGCCACCTTACCTTGTCGTCGCGGGGCCTCGGGGGCCCCCCGATTCTTCATCGTGTAAAAAAAGAACGGACGACGGTCCACCTCCAGGACCACGGTGTATGTGTTGTACGCGAGAGCCTCGCACGCACTGACTCGCGGTGTCACGAGGTGGTTTCGCCGTGGTCGGTGTAAACAGCGCACACACTCGGCGCGAGTAAAATAATGTAATACCGTTACACACATGGTTCGTGTCGGTAATGATTCCGAAAGCAACTTCTTTGGCACGCGCGTGCCAGCCGTTCATAATAAGAAAGTTCCAGCGATGGTGCGTGAATCATTTCGAGTATTTTGGGTGGATGTACGCAGGCACTGTTATGACATTGTTATTGATTACTGACCCAAGCAATAAACGGATATATGCTGTCTCTTTCATTGAACATAATCGGAATATTTAATTTATATATTTTCTATGCTTTTGATGCTGACCAAAATAATTTTATATTAAAACTGATTATTATATCAAAATGTATATCGCCGTCGGGACTATTTATCTTGCGATGGTTTTTGTCGATTTCCACAATTTGCCTCTCTCTCTCTCTCTCTCCTTTTTTTTATAATCGGAATATATGTATAATGTCTATATTTTCTATACTTTTGATACTGACAAAGATAAACATAAAATGGTATATTTCAAAAAACAATTATTATATGAAATTGTATATCGCCGTTGGAATTACTTATCTTGCGACGCTCTTCGTTGAATTGCACAAGGTAGTGCCTGCATGCACGCGCGACGTTAAGACTGGCAAATATTTATTAATCCCACTAGAGTAGATTAGAGCGTAGTTTACGCACGGTAAAGCACATAAGGCCATGTTTATACATATGATTCTTTATATCTCTTCATCCGCGGAATCCATT